>NC_080564.1:31311702-31627774 GCF_030253575.1 Rhododendron vialii | reverse complement strand
AAAAAAAGACGTGATGTGTTTATTCTCTGCTTTTGTATCATTACATATGTTAGTTTTTGAACATGTTGTATGATACTACAGTACTCAGTTTCTTCGCTGTCCTTCTTTCACTCCATCCTCACAGTTATTTATTGAACATATTGGCGTTGTACTGAACCCGTACAGTTGCAAACTGTTTTTCGATGAATTTTGGCATCGGATACATCACCCTCGATATGATTTTTTCTGTTTGACACTTCTATCAACCTGTAATATGACTTGGTAGCCCATTTTACATCCACATGAATTCACTTCTGGCACTTTGGCAAAATAATCATGGAGAACATGGTATAGAGCTTGACTTTAGAGGGTCCCAAAATAACTTAGCATTCTGGTTGAAATTGACTTGTCTCAAGCTTTAATGGAATATGTGGTTTCGTGTAAATTTGATACCTATTCTCTACCATTGTCTCTGCACATCCTTCAAATTACACATTTGTTGACTAAAATTCTTAAAGGGGTTACAAACCTTGGTGTTGTATGAGTAAGCTAGCTAGAGCAAAACAGTTTATGCTGTACTTACGGTCGGTAATAATGGAATACCATTATGCAATTGTGTATGCTTGTAATAGGCATACCCTTACAATCAGACAGCCACAGACCAAGGTGGCGAAAATTAATTTGTCAAACTTGCATTATAAACCAGGATACTTTCATGCAGAATGGCAATGCTGGTCGTTATATATATGGAGGATGGTGGTCTGTTTGGTGGACGGGTACATACAGCATGGTACTCTCCAAGGCTGCGTTCTTCCACAAAAAGTATCTCAGTCTGTACACGAATGAGATGCCAGCATCCATTAGAGAATATGTTGCCAAGAAAAGGTTCTTCTTGAGACATTCCTCTTTAAACATGTTTTCGTTGTTGGTCTCTATTTTGTTGTACCTAGCTGTATTTCTATTGACTGTGAAGTAAATCCACCAGGAACTGTGAAGATATTGCTATGTCTTTCCTTGTTGCAAACGCAACTGGTGCTCCCCCAATTTGGGTGAAAGGTAATTATATATCCTAACCATCGAATTTTTTTTGTCCATTTGATTCTTTTGTTTCATATTCTCCTACCTTTGTCCTTGCTGTTGTATGCATGCATGATGTGGAATTAATTTTTAAGTCGTTACTGGTGATCAGTTAAAGACGCAAACTGCAAAAAATGGAACCAAAATCTGTAGTTCAGCCTCTAGGTTTTCAGATAGCAACTTTCCCTCATTTTGATTGTGTATGATTTGTCCTTTAGAATCTTGTGAATGCAGCGCCCAATCCTATACTGTTATGTCTTTCTTCTCTTGCAATTTGCACACTGTTCACGTTGACATCCTTTTCAGTTACTTTATCATTGGGTCATCATTTCTCAACTTTTGAATATGTTGTTACAGTGAAGGATGGTTTAGCTTTACTAAAGTTGTCGAAGTTCCATTCCTTCCGTATTGTTTTAGTCTTGCATAGTACACAACTTTTTGTTTTAGTTCATTTTCCCATTTTTCGAACATGTTCCCTATGTTAGTCTATTGATCAGATATCTATTTAGTATTGACCTTTTTCGCGTATGGAGAACATTGGAGGAAAAGTCTATGGTGATTGAGTACTTAAGTGTCATCGCCTTTGTTTTCAACTATATACAGAAGCGCTCATATCACGTGTACTTCCAATGAACCTCTTCAACACAAACGCTCATCTGAATGCTTTTCATGAATTCTTAGTTCTTACGATTCTGTTTTTGTTTCTACAATTTTTTAGTGGCAGGCGCCATACGATGGCAGATTTGAAATTGCTGTTAGATTGAACGAAAAATGAGTTTTCTCCAATTGTTAATCAAGAAGACTACAGCCTCGGATGAGTAGTGCTTCTGCTGGATAGCTTCATAAATTTTGAACCCTGGAAGTTGGAATACGATGACCTGAGAGAGGTAGAATTGGTCCTCAAGACCTTTTTAGAGACTGGAGAAATACACAGACTATTTGCCTTTAAAATTGTTGATCCTTTTTCGGAATTTGCAGCACAGAATTAGGAGTGTGGGGATTGATTGTTGGCTTAGGGTACTCTGGTTAGAGTACTCGTATCTCCTTGGTGTTAAATTCCTTTTTTGAGACCCTAAACCAAAATTTCAAATTCATTGCAAGGTGTTGCAATAAAATCACCAAGCCTTTATGGTCTTCAGTGTCACAAGGTGGTTCAATAGAGTTGAGCAAAAAAAACAAGAGGGTGGTTCAACAGCCAGTCATATTTAACCTTTTCAGTATTTATGTATCTGTCCATTTGATGATTCCTTGAATAAGCTGTAACCATATTCACAAGTTTTTGGTAGTAAGACAAATGTGGTTATGATATTTATGTTCCCGGTTGTGTTTCCTTTTTTGGCGCTTTGAATCAAATACGTTTCTTCTGGAAAACATATTTGTGAACAGTAAGACAAGCGTGGTGTTGCATCAACATCCTAACTGTTTTGGCCAATCAAATGGCACAACAGGAAATTATTATTGCAGCATACTATGGTGTACTTTCTGCAAGTTGATTTTCTTTCTCTCTTTGTTCTTTATTCTGGTTTCATTATTCATGCTACAGTATGGAGTATGCTCCCACACAAGGCTGTGACTGAATATTCGTGATTATTTACGCATAGGTTTTGATCTTGTAATACCCCACATACATATCACTAAACGTTTATATGCTAATGCAGGTAAAATATTTGAGATTGGTTCAACTGGAATTAGTAGCTTGGGAGGACATATCGAAAGAAGGTCAGAATGTGTGAATATGTTTGTGGCCGAATATGGACGAATGCCTTTGGTGTCAACTTCCTTGAAAGCAGTGGATAGCCGCAACATTTGGTTTTGGTGATTCCGAGATATCTCATACCTTTTCTAATTTTCCACTCGTTTAGTTTGCTTAGTTAAATGATTGTAATTTGTTCCCAACTTCTGTAAATAGGTTACCACGTACTCGCTTCATCACTTTTTAAGTGTCCTGTTTCGTAACCCCGACATATTAAAAAGACATCATCATTATACCTTTCATATGCCTAAAATGGAATACTGGACTCTAAATAAAGGACAGAGTGAGTAACTTGTATTTTTTTGAGCAGGACCTGTGTTAGTGGTATTGCTTAGATTAGTTCTTGTATCCTTACCACGTAGCTTGTTATGTTCGGCACAGATTTATTATGTGCCCTTGTAGCAACAGTAACATGTTTTTTGTTCCTATCCTCAGGCGCCTTTTTTTTGTTTGACCAACAATCCGTTTAGTTTCTGATAAAAAAAAACAATCCGTTTAGTTTCTGCTTATGCACTACACCTGGGTTTCTATTACTACTATTTTATTGTACTAAAATCTTGAATTGCCATACCAACAGAGCCTTAAATCTTGAATTGCCATACCAACGGAGCTCTATGTTTTAAAACTGAGTTTATCTGTCTTAAAACTTTTAGAGGAAAATCTATAATCTGTTGATGGAACTTAATTCCAGTTGAAGTTTGAAAGCAATTTGGAGGCCATTTAGTTGCAATGCTTTGAATGGAGAGGAGCGACGACAAGAAAATAGCTAAAAAAAACCGAACACCTTGAAGTCTTGAGGCAGCCTGTCCCCATTTCTTAATCCAAATTTGAATACATCCTCTATTTTTATGCCTGGAGGTGGCCGATCCTTAGATACACCCGAGTCCGGTTCATGTATGTACTCTTGTCCGTGCAACATAGTTTAATACAAAAGGTCAGGTCTGTAGAGTCTGTACCCAGTACCCTTAAAGACACTCATTAATGGGTACTAACTGGATGTAATTTCCAAGAAATCAAGAGTCAGTTATAATGCTGTCAACTAATTTTGAATAAAATGGAATTTGGCCTTTCAAATAGATCATCACGAATCTTTGTGTGTATCCTATTAGGTTGCAGATTTAAGGTTTCTACGATATGTTTTTAATCCCAGGCAAACTGTTCTTATAGTTGTTGAGAAATACTACATTGTAAAAATCTCAAGACTTTCAGCTCATGTGGTATCTTTGTTTGCTGCATAAAGACGGACAATTGTTTTCGTAAATTTTCACCCTTTAATGGAGCTGATCGAGTCATTGAGAATATATTTTTTCCAACTACTATCAAGTGGAGTACTGTATCAACGAGCGGAAAGATATTCGGAATTAATTTGTCAAAGCAAGGAAATGCAGGAATCTTCAGATCACTGTTAGTTTCTGGAAGCATTTTAATTTTAATGGAACTACTACAGCACTTGCATGTGTGCACAAATACATCCGGGCTTGTTCAATGTTTTTCTCCAGATCGGTACAACTTTTACAGGGGTGACGTACACAATTTGACCCAACTTTTCATCGGAACATACTGTTGTTCTTACTCAGTTTCGCCCCTGGAAAGGGGTATCCATCCTTCTCTCCCGAGCCCTACACAATTCGACCCGACTCTGTTCTTCACGGTGGGTACTTTCGTCTGAGACGGACGACCGTGTACCCTCCGGCACGGTACTTTCTGTCTTTTGAGGTGGTTGTATTGAAAACAGCCCCATATGCCTACCTTGACCTTGAGGCATTGCAGTGCAGCTCAAACGCATTCGAAATTTTGGCATGCAACACTTGAACAAGGTGTTACTAACCCATTTCTGCTTTATTTGATGGAATGCTTAAGTTGCTGCATTTGTCCACCTAAACTGCCCAGCCAATTCACATAATCTGTTATAGATGCCTTGATAGTACTGTATTCCCAATGAAGGAATGATCGATCCTAAAGGGTGTTTTGGCTTAATAACATGCATCAAAGGGATTTGTTTTTGTATTTATTCAAGTTTTTTGTTCTTTTTTGATGCCGATCAGAAAACCTTTATTCTTTTCTGATTAGTAAGACGAAACAAGTCATGACAACTCCAAATCCATGAACTGGATGCCTTAGGCCAAGTGGTGGAATTGTGCCATACATAAATTTCCTAATTTAAGAATACGTAATAAACAGAAATACTTATCTTTATATCATTTTCGTTCATATTATTAAAACATGGTAAATATTTCGGCCTTAATGGCTTGTGCGGTTACAATAATATTTAGTGGACTTAGGTTTGAATCACTGTAACACCAAATTGTGTGACAGGAGAATTTTTTTTTGGCAAAAAGACACTTCAAAAAAATATCCTACCACTGAACCCCCAAAGGAGTTCGTATTATAGTTGTGCACAGAAAATATATATACTTATCTAGAAAGGAGTGCCACATTTTTTGCCCAAAATGTGGAAGACCAAGGCGGCGGGCCTCTTGGGCCTTCCCCTTGGGCCGGCCCTGAACATTAGTTGGAAATTTGGAACAGGCCACTGCTTGACAACTCCACCGATAAGCCATCATTCGACACCGCGAAACAACATATCTACTAGTAAATAAACTCTTGGACTGTCTATATATCCAGTAAATAAACTCTTGAACATGTGTGCAATGGAATTTTCTCACTGTACAGCGAGAACTTCACGTATATGTTGCATGTGCAGTTTAGTAGTGCCACCATAAATAAGAATGTCGTGCAAATAGACCACTACAAACTTACCGAGCATGTGTATCGAAAGACCACAACTTTATGAAATATGAAAAACAACAATGAAAAACGAAACAAAGAAGCGCAACAAATACCAATCGATATCGAAATGGATCCAATTGGTTGTATTGTAGTAGTATCTTACAATCGACTGGCTGGCTTGGTTTTCCGGAAATGTTTAATCACAAAAAAATTTGACGGATTCGTTGAGGAATGAATATACTTGAAGGAATATTCCGTTTGACCTAAAAAAAAAAAAGAATATACTTGAAGGAGAAGTGGGGAACAATACATCAGAGATGTATAGATTGGCTGGGTGTTTGTTGTCATTGTAGCAGCAGTAATGCTACAAGCACAGCAAATGTGCACAGATTTTTTGTGGGGCCCACTACGGGTCCCACAAAAATAATCCGAGCCGTTCATTAAATGTAAAATTTTTTTTCAAAGGCCCCTGCAAAAAATCAGCTAATCCGATATCTATAAGTGTTTGATTCAATCATTTAACTTTTCATTATCCTGAGATTCGAATGAAAAGTTAAATGATTGAATCAAGCATCTATGAGTATCGGATTGAGCTGATTTTTTGAGGGGGCCCTTGAAAAAATATTTTACATTTAATGAACGGCTCGGATTATTATGTGGGATCCGTAGTGGGCCCCACAAAAAATCTGTGCACAAAATCTGTGCACGTTTGCTGTGCGTGTAGCATTACTGTTGTAGCAGTGAGACCAAGGGTGGCATAATCTTCCCCTTGATCCAGTACTACAGGGTCCTTGCCAGGTGCCGGCTATCGATGACAACAACCATGAATGATTCCCGGTCAGCCCAGAGCAGCAGCCTGACCACACGTTGCGTTACGTGACCGATTACATGTGAGGATCTTGATTCCATTGCAGTAGTGTGTTTGAGTTCACATGGTCAAAACACGAACTACTGCGTGAATTCACCTCAGGTTGCTACCGAAGAGATGTTCTTTGCATTTATTTCTCGTCGACTTCTACGTAACAGAGCGAATTAAATCATCCTCTAATTCTTGATGCCTTCAATACACACCCCTTTAAAAGTGTGTACCATATGCACCTATCGTGTGGTTCATATTGTATCACCCCACCTCATAAAAAATTACTTGTAGGATTAGTCATTCATAACATTTTATTTCGTATCGTAACTTTTATACTAAAAATTTGTAACTTTTCATCAATATGATTCATAACTTTTTAACAATAAATTCATAACGGGAATCATAATATTTTGATGTGTTTGAATGAGCATGTATATGATATACACCCAAATAAGAGGTGTGCATTGTAGCACTTCTCTCACCCCAAAAGTACCGCAATACGAAATGAAGCTAAGTTGATAAGACTTCGTGTTTCTGTGCTTAGCATGATTCTAGAATAAAGATCTCGGCCCATAGGTTTTCTAGTATAATGACATTAAACTTTAATTTGCACATTAATATTGGTGTTAAACAGTTACTATTTTATATTGGATTCTTAATTACCGGAGTCATTTAGCTTCGACGTGCAATTATTCGTGTAATACAATGCTTTATATATTAGTATGAAATGCATTTGTTATAGCCGTATCCGTATCCTATTTTTTTTGGATTTTGTTATCCCGCTGTATCCCGTACACTTGTTTTTTAGGCTGTGATTGTTGCGCTACTGCGAAATAAAAGAAACGGATTGAGAGTTAGGGTGAAGACGAGGGTATTTTCATATTTAGATTATATAATGGTTTTTAATGTGTGGAAGAAAAACAAGGTTAAGGAGAATTTTATTGAGTTCAGAAAGAATCAATTTTTTGGAATTCTTATGTTTCTCGGTTTCACATCGATCATCATCTCTATTCCCTTTTATCGATTCTCCAATCCCACCTACGTTGAAATGAGTCTAAATATCCCCCATTGATGGAAGGAAAACATATGGATAGGGATGTGTGTAGAGGTGTGCAATGGTCGTGTCATATCGGCCAACTCATTTTTTTCTGTACTTAGGATGTTTTGTATCGTACATAGCCCTGCTCATTTATTAATCGCGTGATTCGTGTCGTAACACCTTACTGCACAACACCAATCCGAAGTCCTCGTGCCCATTTTGTATCGTGTTGGTGGCTATTTGAATCTTGTAAGCCAAAAAGTAATTAATCAATACTCTTTATAGTAGAAAGAAAAAATGCTCAAACAAGTACTTTGCAATTGTTGAAACAAATAATCACTAACTTAAAGTTATAAGAGTTGTATCATTAAAGTTCGAGTATATCGCAATTAGATTAGCACCCTTTTTATAACTACCAATTACTATCATTTGTTTAAAATTTTGGAAGTTAGAAAAAAATAAAAGCAAATATGCACTGCACAATTTCTCGCTAATTGTGATCATTTGAACTCCTAGATCACCTAATGAAAAAAATAAAAAAGAATTAATGGTTCAAAATTGTACAAGCTGTCATTCGATCGTAGAAAAAATCATACTATGTATTGTGCATGTGTCGTGCTTGTATAGTACTTGAGCGTATGTCGTGCTTGTGCTTTAATTGTGCCACATGTCCCAAATGACGACCGAACGCAGCCAGAAAATGGGCTGGTCTATCATAAAATTCTTTTGATCCAAAATGCAAGAAAGAAACAATTAGTTGGCTTTTTCTTTTATTTATTATATATGGACTCTCTTTTGGCAAATAATTTAGCATTTGGTGAAATAAGATACTCTTGTCTCTTTCCGTGTCCTCACTCTCTCTTCTACTTCCTACGAAAATGAAGTCCTTTTTTTTTTTTTTTTTTTCGATTTAAAGCGAAGTAGTATTGTTTGATTTATTATAACCTTTTTTCACTGGACCAAAATTAATTTGTTTTATTTATTATAATCTTTTTTGTTGGACCAGACTAACTCTACTCTCTTTTAATTTATTTATTTTCTTTTATTTCCCCTTTCCCTTCGCAATAAATTAATGAAAGAAATCTCAACGTTCCTTTTCTTTTCTTTTCCACTGTTGTGCAGCGTGATTCAAAGTACGTTTTTCGTTTTTTGGATTATTTCCTTTTTCTTTCCCTTTCCCATTCCCTTATATATTCATCTACTTCCTATTCCTCCTACCCTAATTCCCTATCCCTACCCTGCCGCCATCATCCTCGGGGAAAACCCTAGTCATGGTAAATCCTTCACTATCTTCATTTTTCCTTTTTTATTGCGAATGTGTGATGGTTCATTTCAGATCAATGCTTAGAGTTAGCACCAAATGCATTGTGACATTAATTTTTAAATTGATACGTTCTATTCATGTCTCTGTACTCTGATACGAAAGTATACCCTGATATGAAAGTTAACAAAAGTAATTGCGCTAAGCTATACTTGCTCATTGTATCGGACCACAAGTTATCAATCGATCGTAGGAAAAACCATATATTGTGTTCGTGCTGTGACCGTGCTGTACTTGTGTGTATATCGTGCTCGTGCTTTAATTGTGCCACATTGCCTAAATGACGAACGAGCCTGACCAGAAAATGGGTTTTCTATTTGTCTTAAAATTCTATTGATCCAAAATGCAAAAAAATAAACACTTTAGTTGCCTATTTTTTTTATTATTATATGGACTCTCTTTTTGGCAAACAATTTAGGATTTGGTGAAATAAGATACTCTTGTCTACTGCGTGTGGAGAGACAGGAACAACAAATGCCATGGTAGACAAGCTAGGAGAATGGAATGGAGGAAAGAATGAAGGAAATCGTTTTTCTCATCCAAGCGTTGTGGTCCTCTCTCTGTGTCCCTCACTCTTTCTTCTACTTCCTACGGAAATGAAGTCTTTTTTTTTTTTTTTTTTCGATTTAAAGCGAAGTAGTATTGTTTGATTTATTAAAACCTTTTTTCATTGGACCAAACTTTATTTTATTTATTACAACTTTTTTTGTTGGACCAGACTAATTTTACTCTCTTTTATTTCCCCTTTCTCGCAATAAATGAGAGAAATCTCAACGTTCCTTTCTTCTTCTTTTTTTCTTATTCACAGTTGTGCAGCGTGATTAAAATTATTTCTTTTTTTTGGATGATTTCTTTTTTCTTTCCCTTTCCTATTCCCTTATATATTCATCTACTTCCTCTTCCTCCCACCCTAATTCTCTATTCCTATCTCTATCCTTACCCCTGCCCCGCGCCGCCATCATCCTCAATCAGGAAAAACCCTAGTCATGGTAAATCCTTTGCTATCTTCATTTTTTCCTTTCATTGCAAATGTGTGATGGTTCCTTTCAGATCAGTGCTTACAGTTAACACCGAATGCATTGGGACATCAATTTAAAATTGATACGTTCTATTCATGTCTCTGTACTCTGATATGAAAGTTAACGAAAGTAACTACGCTCAGCTATACTTGCTCATTATATCGGACCACTGTGAGGTAAAGATCTATATATTTATATAGTTTATATGAAATGTTTTCTCTAATATACCATTTCGAAAACTATTGATCACAAGAGATCGAGTTCTTACCATCCTTTTGGTATAAAATACTATATTCAAAACCTTGCAAAATAAGGAGAAAAATGTGAAGATCTAATAAGGATATCAAATGATTTCTAGTGCTTCTTCATGATTTCATTAACAATAGGTCCCACTTATTTCAAGCAATTTTTTATTTATTTTTGCTTGTAGTCACTTAAGCATATGTGGTTCGGACATTTGGATGTTAAAAGAATTTAAAAAATCTAATACCTGCAATGCATGTATTCCTTGTCACTCTTTGACACTTGAAAACGCAAAGATCAAGTAATTCTAAACATCAACACTTTTTTGAGAAATTATTTAATTTATTGCTTTATGTAACATTCTTCGTGTTAGTTTATTTTCTTACTCATGCTCTGTAAATTGTCAACGTTTTTAGGTGGGTGAGTTTATCTAGTTGGGATATATAAAAAAAAGAAGAAGAAGAAGCCAAGAAGGCAGCCAACGGTGGCACCAATTGAGACAACGTAAAAGGATGGAATCGGATTGCGCGTTATTGAGTTCCGACTATAAGGAGAAAGAACCGATTTATGTAGTTGACCCCAAATATTTACAATTAAGGCTCGTTGAGGTGAGTTAAGTTGGACCAAGATTTCTATCTTTTTTTTTTAGTTTTTATAAAATGTATGCTCTAATAATATTTCACAATTGTATCTTTTACTAGCATTTTATGTTTGTAAATTCTTTGTCTATATTTGGTTGCACTTTGTACAGTTTGGCCTTCAAATAATTTACCTATTATTCTCATCCTTCAAGAAGTTAATAATTTTTTTAACAATACTGACTTTCGCTGAAAAAAAAAAAAAACCTTTTATTCTTCTCTCTAGCTATTCGCATTATTGGTTGCAACATTAAGTTGCATCAATGAAAAATAAAGCAATTTCTTGTTTAGTCGCTTACTTATTATGTGCTTACGGTTCAAAAATAAACAATGAACAAATATCCTTGTTTGATGGAGACCGGTTTTGCTTAATTATTGGCTCATTAAAATAAGCTCTAAAAAATTATTCCTAATACGTAAAATAGCAAAGCGAATGTCAAAATTTACTTTTTTAGTCATAAAAGAAAATAAGACAATGAACATATATCAAAAGTTGTCTTTATCTAACCTCCATGCTTTACAATTTGGCAAAAAAAGGAGTAAATTTTTACATGAACATAAGGGATGTCCCTTTAGGAAACATCTAATAAACAGAGTCGATCTTGATTTTTCGGGGGCTTAAAGCGAAAATTAAAAATAGGGCCTCTCTTGTTGGACTATATTAAGGGATAAAAAAGTAGGAGGGGTCTTACAATTCAGAATTTTTAGGAGGCCTAAAGCAGCCGCAACACTTGTTTTAGCTTAGGGCCGGTTCTGCTGATAAAATTGAAACCACACAAAGAACATAAGGGCATAAAATTGAAAAACAAAAACATAACAAGGGAAGCTCCCAAATTTCAAGAAGGATTGGGCCAATTCCCAAAACATCCGAAAACCAGAGGACCGGAGCTGTAAAACAGACACTAATCACCAAAGCGTACTCTCTCTCTCTCTCTCTCTCTCTGAAATCCTCTCTGTACTCCCCAGCAAATTCGGTAACGCCAATGGGTTTCCAAGCCACGTAGAGCGACCAGAGGCGGCGTCGGATTCCAAGCCCAACCCTTATCCAAATTTAATCTATTCTCTCAATTCCATGTGTGCCACTGCATGCTCTCCTGTTTTTCCCAAAAACCCCTAATTCACTCTTTTTCCTTTTGAAGCCTATAAAAATTGCAAAAATCAGCATTTGGGTTGTGTCCCTATTTGCATTTCCTCGTGTTGCCTGAGCAATCTCTAGGGTTTTTTCAACGTGGGTTTTCTGGGGTTTAAAGCAATGGCGGCTTCATCTTTTTCTCAGGTGTTTCAAGAAGAGCTCAAAGATGCTGGGGAAAGGCTCCTTACGCCCCCAGCTTCCACTCCTGAGCTCCTGATCCTTCTTGATGTAAATACTCACTTGTTTTTTTTTGTGTACTTGCGTTATAGATATATAGATATGATCATCAGAATATTCTTTTTTGGTTGATGATTGTTTTGGTGAATGTTTATGTGTTGGGTTCCAGTTGATTGTAGATTAAAGGTTGGAACTTTGGAAGTGTACCGCTTTGGTAATTGAATTATTTGGCTTGGCGATTGCATGACACGTTAGATGGGCATCTTTCTGTGTTTTTATTCACAGTGTTTGTCTCTATCAATTGGGTATATGATTCCTTGGTTAATCTATGTTGATGATTTCGACATGGGTTTTCTTCTCTTGCTTCTCCCTAACTTTTGCTTTACTTACTTAATTGATGATCTAGTAAAGTAGACATGGCACACAACCAAACAGAAACAAACAGGTGAAAAAGAGACAACAAGGGAGAGGAAAGATTAGAGATTGTTGGTCAAGATAAATGTAGATGACTTTGAGACGACGCTTATTTGAATCGCATTTTCTTTTTCAGTTGTCTGTTTTTAGTGGTTGGTGCCCTAGGCCATTCGATTCTTTATGCACGGCTAATGCTTTAATGTATATTGGTATTCATTGTCAGTTTTAAAAACTGGATTTTTCATTTTCATATTGCTTTTTTAGTGTTTTTCAGAATTTTTTTACTCATTTCATAAAGTCATCTTCGTCTTACATTGAAACCATTGGTGCGCACGAGTATTTTAATCTCTATCTGTAAGGCCTATTTTGCTAAGTCATGTGTAAATTGTAATTGAGTACTGAGTAGTACTTTGCCAGTTTGCCGGAAATGATTGTGGTTTAGTAGTATACATTTGGCCAATGATTGTGGTCATCCTATTCTTCTCGTGTGAAGTCCATTGGACTGATTGCTGAGATAGGAGATGCTTATAGCAAGATGTTGCAGTGATCAATTTTGTGGGAAAACCATTGTTGCTTCATTGCTAGAACTGAGGGAACCCATGCTTTGCATGTTGGGTCCATTTCGCAACTTCCCGTATTCCAGTAGATGACATTAGGAAATGTGTATGTCTATCTATCTTTGATTGCATATATTGCATGTCCTTCCTAGTTCCTTCTATCTCTTCAAGCAAGTTGTGCCAGGTAATTGTAGTTAGCATTGTGATTCACATAAATGCGTAGTTTTGCCCTTTTAATATTTTTTATTGGTAGATCATCCGGATGAGTACTGCACGAGGAGAAGCTTAGGCAAAGTTGATAACATAGGAAATAAGTTGCACATGGGACCATTCTCGTGGCTTTATACCGAGAATTGGAGAACCCATGCATTCTCGTGTTACTTTTGCATTTATCTATATGAGGCAATATGGTGTTAAGTCTTTAGGTTTTTGAATCTCACACATAATTTTCATCGAGAATTCCTGTATTTTTGCTGAAGATGATTGATCGAGAGCGTATTTTTTCCACTTCCATCCATAAGTTCAACAGCATTGTTGAAAGATACCAAAATATTTCAGTTTATCCTTCTTCATTAGCATGAAGCGAATTTCACTCTTCTTCATTGTAATGTGCTTTTATGTTTCATCTGTTTCTCCTTTCACCCATCTCTTTTACCTCAAGGAAAACTATGCTAGTTTAACGTTTATCTCTGTAGTTCTTTCTTGTTTTTATTTTCTGTATTTTACTATTTTTTTATCGGCTTTATTCGCTGTAACTTTGATGTGTCGTTCTTCCAGAAAGTAGAGCTTCTTTTATCAAGGGTGGAGCAAGCTCCGTCCAAACGAACCTATGATGCTCTATTACCCCTAATGAAAGCGCTGATTGCTCCGGATCTATTGAGGCATTCAGAAATCGATGTGAAGGTTTCCGTTGCTTCCTGCATCAATGAAATAACAAGAGTAACAGCACCTGATGCGCCTTACGACGACAAACAAATGCAGGTATTCATAAAACCTTAGATAGCTGGTCCCACCCACTCCCCGCATGTGTGTGTGAATTACGCAGAATTCCAAATCAAACTCGCTTTTCTTTTTCAAATTATTTTGTTCACAAATATTTACGTGTATGATGAATCATGTACTGTGAAATCCGGTCCTGATTACTGGTTTGGCACAGGAAATTTTTGAACTTTCAGTAATGGCGCTTGGAAAATTGTCACTTGCTTCTGGTCGCTGCTATACAAAGGCTGTATCTATTCTGCACAATATTGCAGCAGTCAGATCATGCTTGGTGATGCTCGACCTTGAGTTTGATGAGTTAATTGTTGAGATGTTTCAACTGTTTCTCAATACTATTAGGTAAGATCTGTAAATGTGATTCTCTTACTTTTTAGCTTCTCTCATGGAGCCCTAGTTTATTGTTCTTCTAGTTGTCATTGTTTAGAACTTGAGCAAATTTATGTGCGTTAGTTCCAGTTCCAGAGTGATCGAAAACATCCCCAGTAGACAAAGTGAAAAAAGTTAATGTGACTTGACTGAGTGTCTTTGTTTTAAACTTGGTACTTCTGATACATGCTTCATAAATGAAAGAACCAATGACATGAGATAGAACGTTGGCACACGTGAACACATTTGATGGGTTGGGCATGTGTATGTGTAATATTTCTAGCCGTTTAAGTTATTGGTTAACATTCAATTTCAGGTGATACCATGTTTCTTTTTCAGTTGATTAAAACCTGACGTATTTTTGTGTAACTTGTAAAGGTCCGACCATCCCCAGTCTGTATTCTCAGATATAGAGATGATTATGTCATTAGTCTTAGAAGAAACCGAGGAAATTCCTTTGGAACTTATCATTCCGCTGCTAAGAAGTGTGAAAAAGGGAAATCAGGTAATCTCCTATTTTTCAATCTTCGTTTCATATTGGTTTTACTGGTGATTTTCCTTAGTTTCATTAATGAGTTATGTTCATTCTTCCAGAATATTTCGCCTACTTCTTGGAAACTGGGAGAAAATGTTCTAAACAAGTGTGCTGATAAACTTAGACCCTATCTCCCACCAGCAGTACAATTCATGGGCTTCGATGTTGGTGATTTTGCTGAAATAGTCTTTTCAATTTGCCAGGATGCATCTAGAAGCGAACATTTGGTGCGTTTCTTCTCGTTTCAAACTTCTATATGGCAAAATTGAATGGTTTCATGTCGATAAATTATTTTTGCCCAAGAAGAATGCACACAAACCTATCTGCTCCATTTCTATTGTACAAATACAAATTGCATCTTTTTGATTGAATATGGAGATACATTTATTCATATCTATGCTTCTGAATCTGGTTGCTCTGTTGTTATGTTTTCTCCTCTTACTTATCTGATAAGAGATGATGAGTATAGTGTTCTTACTACCTTCGGAATGCTACCAGTATCTCCATGCTTTTTTACCAAGTGCTTCCTATATACATATAATATACTTGTCCATATATGTATTTACAATTTTACAGCTTATGTTAAAATATGAATTTGGAAAAATTTGTTACTCTGAGGGAAGAGCATGTGAAACCATCATTCAAGTTTCAACTCAAAAAAACTAATTGGGGCCCACTATATTGAAGGTCCTGTCCCATATTTCGCTTTTTAGGGCCACATTATTGGTTGCACTCTAGTATATGACACCAAAATGTCTCACTAGCCCTTCATAGCTAGGGAAGATTAATCTTCTTGGGTACAATGCATCACCAATGCTTTCAGTTTACTGTACTCTTAGAAGGTGTCCAAGTATAGTGGAACAAACACTAGATATCTGGAGAACAGTTCATATCACCAATGGCCAGTAATATGAGGTGTAGCTGCCCACAGATCATTCTTGTTTACACTGGTAATTCTGAACATTAGTGTCTGGATTGAAAACTATGCTCCTGATGACGAGAATGGTCTGCAGCTCACAAAAGAATCTGGTGGCAAGGGATTAATTGACAGGACCTTGTATTTGTTTTTTTTGGCTATTTGTGGTAATGTAGGTACTTGATATGCTTCTATGTTCTCGGTTCTTACGTGTTCCTTTGCCTTCGCCGGTGACATGTACAGAATGGACTTCCAATTTCTGCTACCGGACCATCTAGCAGTGATGATAGTCAATTGAAAAAGGCCTCTCAAACAAAAGGCAAGAGGAAGCGTATTCCAGAGAAGGAAGAGGTATGCGTATGTCTTTGTTATTGCATCATGAGAATGACTGCTACATATGTTTAGTTGGACTTTAATGGATTGATTCACCATTTGATTTAGTGGAACTATTAGGAGGGGCCCTTCTTAAAAAAATACTACACCCTTCATCCCAATTTAAATGTCCCCTACGATTTTTCGTGCATTTTCAAACCCCCCAAAAAATATACTTCTACATATTATAAAGTATATTTTTTGAGGGTTTCAAAATGCACGGAAAACCGCAGGGGACATTTAAATTGGGACGGAGGGAGTATTAGGATGGTTTTTATACTTTCTTAGGATGAGTAATCCCCCAGTACTCAGTGAGAAATGCAAGACTCTCATACATTTGATTTACGTCTCAATACATTCCACCAAATGTTGCATTCATACACCAGAAATGCAAGACTTGTAATGCAATCCCATTTCTAAACTGAGCAGTCAATCTTTAGAAATCAATCTGGCCATACATGGTGGGGTTATTGTTACTTGAGTGACATCTTAAATGAAGCTTAAGCATAAATAATGTCATTTTCCCTATGTTGGAACTCCATGGTTCACGACATTTTTCACGGAAAAAATTGAGTTGTAAATCATTAAAATGCCCTCTATTTTCTTGTTAAACACAACAATAAGGAAAGCAACTGAAAATTCCTAACTACCATAAAGAATGAAAGTCAAAGGAAGAAATTGGTGATAGGGAGAAGTTGCATTTGAAGATGATGATGCTAAAGTGGAAGAAAGACATTTAAAACAAGACCTCCTAAGAGTAAGAGCTCAAATAGTTTGGTGACCAGTTGCCCCAAATCTTAGGTGGTTGAGTAATGCACCCACCAATGCATATCAAGATCTCACTTAGAGTGATAGGATCATTGTAAAAAACTTGTCATGTTACAAACATTCAGTGATAGCTGTATTTGTGCTCAACTGCTCAAAGATAGTGATATATTGCTTTCTACAGTTTTATTGTCTCTTTCATCTTTACCTATTTTACTTTTACTCTTAGTTTTGTGGCTTGAGAGAGTTGAGACCTTTGGACTGCAGTTGGAGCTTGGAGTAGTATGGTGTGGTAAGCTCTGGGAAGCGTGTTGGAATTCTTACATTCGTGGCATGGGCTAGGGCGGGGAAAGGGATGTAGAGCCCCTTAGTTGCCATTCCTTAGTTGCCGTTTGTGGAGTAGCGGGGTCTTGGCCTCAGTTAAAGAGCCCCTTAATTATTTTTTTATATAAGTGGGAGTCAAGGGAGAAAAATCCTTTTCTTGAGCTAGTTATATTATGGAGCTTTTTGATTTGCATGGAAGTGTATATAGGGTCCTTCCATGATGGCCTTTGTTTTATATACGAGCGCCATTCTCTTGATGTCTTCATGTGTAGAGTTATTTACCTATAAAAATGTTTTGATTTTACTTTTGGTTCTTATTTCAAATTTAGGTTCCTGAAATGGCTAATGGTATGGAAAATCATGGTGAAGAATTGGTTGGTTGCCAGATAAAAGTTTGGTGGCCATTAGACCGAAGGTGAATACTCTCAAGAATCTTAATATTATGCTGTCACTTCCATGGTACCCTTGTTTCTGATTATCTTATGTAAATTTGATAAGTTTATTGCACTCATTTTATTAGATAATTCTTTGGGTTCACACTTCGCGGTTGTCCTTTTTGCAAGTTTAACATATAATCGAGTACTTATTTGAGCTAGATGGGGGCAATATCTTGAATTCCTCTGAACTTTCATTGATATTTCCTACAACATCAGTGAATTGACAATAATGCTATTGTTCAAGTTTTCTCAATTCATATTATGTCTACACAGGTTCTATGAAGGCGCTATTTCCTCATTTGACCCCATCAAAAAGAAGCACAAGGTGAGAAGATTCTCTTTGATCACACAGAGATATCTATGTCTATTCTCTTTTTCTGTTTTGGGCTTTTGGCTATACCATGGTCCATTGGTCAATCATAGCTAGGAAAACTTTTTCGGTCACTGACTCACACTCTTTTGGGCTTTACTCTTGGTAGTGTATGTTTGCAACTTTTACGCTAGTGCTCCTGAATATGAAGTTGTTTAATTATGCTGTCCAGTACCGGGCTATATCACTCAACTTATCTCACCTTCTGACAAGTTGTGGTTGACATTAACAATGCCATTCTCTTCTTGGAAAAATAAATATTTGGTTCATTATTCGTGGCATTTTTGTAGGTTTTATATGCCGATGGTGACGAAGAAATGTTGGATCTCAGCACCGAACGTTGGATGTTTGTTAGTAAAAGCAACGTCAGTGAACAAGTGGGTATTTTGCTTAATTCTGTATCTTTATAGTTTCTTATTTGTACCCTTTGTCTATAACATGTTTGTTTCTTTATTTAGCTTCTCTCTTTCCTTTGCTTTGCTTTTCTTTTCTTTTCTTTTCTTGCTATTAGTTTCTGTAACATGGCTGTTGTGACATATTTGTCAACAGGACCAAGGGAATGATCTTCCAAGTTCCAATGTGTTATCTGATACGTAAGTGTTGCTCTCAACTTTAAATTTCAGGTTCATTGGAACCTTCAGAATTGTGTTCTGCTACATGTTTTACTTGTCTTGTGTTTTATAAGTACTTTAAATTCTGCTCCTTGGGATTTTTTTTTTTTTGTGTAGCATATGGTACTCATAATGTAAGTCTTCATTTAAGTTACACTTAAGTTTGATTTCATAATAATAGGCTTATCAGAAGAAACTGTTTGTCATTGCAATTAAAGGGTCATTTCTTTACTCCTAAACAGATGTTGAATCCAGTTCAAAGAAAAAAACAGATGTTGAATCCTGCCAATTTCAGATTACTATTTTGCTTCTCCTATGCTTCAATACAAGAACAGCGTATTTTTATTTCCTCGTCGATCACAATTTATGATTTAACCCTAGCGAGAATGCACAAACGAAGTGTGGGAACATTGTCCAAGTGTTACCTCTTGTTTTGGCTCAGTTTATGTTATTTGATAAGCTACTGTATTTTAAGGTCCCATGGATCAAGTATTAAGCTCTTTTCTGTGCGGCTGTTTGTATCAATAGTTGGTAAAATGGATTTGTAATGGTAAGAAAATGGACTTCGTTGTTTACAGCAGTTTTGTTTTTTTTCTGTTCTTTTCTTTAACAGGAAGATGGATTCTGTGGATGCTAGTTCGTTGCCCTCGCCATCCCATGAAATGGACGCACACAATCCTCTTTGGAATTACGTTACAATAGTAGAAAAGAAAAGCGACGGAGGGGGAAACGTTACATGGCAGTGCAATTTTTGTAAGGTTATTAAAAGGGGCTCTTACACCAGGGTTCGAGGTCATTTGTTGAATTCTCCTTCTGCTGGGGTTAGACCTTGTGAGAAAGTTACTAGCAAAGACGTTGCGACTATGCGGAGATTGGAGGATAATAAAGCTAAAGGGAGAAAAAAGTAAAGTACCTTTTTGCTCCCTTCTTGTGGGTTATCTTTCTTTGTTTTTTTCCAGTTCGGTTCTTGCCTGTTATCAGGTCCTAATAGGAAAATGAATCTTCTTGTTATCTTCTTGAATCTTCTTTTTGTGTCTTTTTTCTTTTATTTCTTCAAAAAAAATTTTGATCCGATTTTATTTCTTCAGTAGGAAAACAGATTCTGCAGATGCTAGTTCTGTGCCCTCTCCTTCGGACGTAGTAGACACAAAGAATCCATCCGACGACGAGGACACGAAGAATCCATCCAACGAAGTGGACACAAAGAATCCATACAATGAAGGGGACACAAGCAATCCTCTTTGGAGGTACGTTACGAGATTAGAAAAGCGAAGACACGGAGGGGGAAATGTTACTTGGCGTTGCAATTTTTGCAATGTTGTTAAAAAGGGCTCTTACACCAGAGTTAGAGGTCATTTGTTGAATTGGCAGTCTGCTGGGGTTAAACCTTGTGAGAAAGTTACGCACGAAGATATTGCAACCATGCAAAGATTGGAAAATGAAGCTGTAGGGAGAAGGAAGTGAATTACCTCTTTGCTCCCTTCTTGCGGGTTATCGAGTCCCTAGAGTAGTTTTATTGTAGAAGGTTTTCATCCAAAAAGAAAAAAATATATATGAAAAGGCAAAAGAAGTACAAGTAGCCGAATATTTTTTGACAACTCAGGTATCCGGATGAGCTTAATAGCTTACATATACCTCGGCTAATCCTTAGCATACCAATACAAGTCGAGTCCATATGTACATACGTCATTGATGGACTATCTTTTTGGGTTTTTGTGTAGTTGCCCTTTGGAGTTCATAATTTTTTGTCGGACAATCATTTTGTTGTGTGATCTATTGCTGAGTAAAAGTGGGCTCGACTTGTTTATACATGCTTGTTTAGTAATTTAATTGGGCTCGGACAGTTTACAGCTAAGAAGAGCTCGAGCTCGAGTTTTTTGCTCGTTTGGTAAACGAGTCGAGCTTAACACTCCTTGGCTCAGCTCGAAAAAGTAGGCTCGGCTTGTTTGCAACCCTACCTGTGGCCCTTATGTCTGGAATATTTGGCATCTATTGGATTCAAACACACGATCTCACGGCGAACAAATACTTATTTGTTGGGGTTTCCAGTTTAGTATTCATATTATTATTGCTACTAAAACATCGTTCCAACTAATCTAGGTTTAGCGGGTAAGAATAACATGTTTCAGAAACATTGTTAAGAGTATTTTTATTCTGAACAGTCCATATAAAACGCCTGTGGTGGACCGTTGTAAACCAACCAATGAAACACAGTAACACACACCCGAAACCCAAACCCAGATGACTTTTTTAACCGGTCAACAATTGCATACGTAGAGCATTTCGACTCACCAAAGGCTGCCGAGCAGCATCCCGCCTAGAGTGGTTGATCCGGCTGTTCATTTCGTCACGAGTAGCTCGAATTAAAATTGTGCGTATATAAATCTGAACCGTTCATTGTTCGATTAAGATTTAAAACATCGATTATCGAGATGAGCGATCGGATCAGTCGTTCTGCACCTGCTTTACAGGAGGTGCTTGGCAGCATCCCCATTCTCACCTAACTCAAGGCCACCTACATCTTATTCTTTTTTCTTTTCTTTTCTTGATTGAAAAGACCACCTAGATCTTCGACCATTTCTTCATTACTAGAGTCAAAAGTAAATTACAGTTTATGATTTTACATTTTGTTTTATATCGGAGATCTTGATTTTGGTTCTTTTGCAACTGTAAAATTATGAGTAAAAGCCACACCAAAAGCTAGCAATCATTGTTGTAAAGGTTGAAAATCAAAATTCACATTAAGTAGAATTCAAAATTCAGTACCAAAAATTACGACCCAAACCAACATCTCCAAAGTCATATTTCTAAATATCGTTAGTCGATAGAAATTTTCGATAATTAGAATCTCATAATTTGCTCATAGAATTTTAAGACGGGCAGACAATCACCGTTCCGATTTAGCAGTGCAGATGGATCAACTTTGATGTCTTCAACCATGAGCCATAAGATTTTTGATAGACTAAAATATGGGATCAGTAGATAGGGTGTTTGTTTGGGCAAAACATCTTTGTATAGACGCCAAAAGGGAACTAGGAAAAGTCAAATTGAATTGGAACTCAGTTACATATTTGTTAGCTTAGTTGAGAAGGAAAAGAAAATGGATTAGAGAAATGAGTTAATATTTGCCTAGGGAAACAAAATCAACTTGGAAAGTTGGAATATACACAAATAGCAACAACATAAAAGAACTTCGGTTGTAGACTCTTTTCTTTCGCTTTTCGAGAAGGTGTCATTCGTAAGGAATGGATAATTTGCCATAATTGTATAAGCAAATTTTAAAATATAGCTTTAAAATCTGTTTCAAATTGTAGATTTTAGGATTCTAATAGAATAAGATATAATTGTTTACTATGAAAAAAAAAACATAAATCTGCAGCAAAAACAAATAGTGTTTACCTTAAAAAGTTCAAAAATGAATTTTCAAATAGTTTAAAATTCAAAATTAACAGGAAAATGAATTTTTAAATACTATTTTAGAATCATAACCATAGTAAACACAAAGAGCTCTGCTAGTAAATATCAACCAATAATTAAAAAGGTGAATAATGTTCACCCACTTCTAAGGTAAATGAACAAAATCGGACTCATCGATCAATCGTGATTCCACCACCATGTCATACTTGGATTATGACTCTTTCTTTGTAAATCTTTTTTCATCAATAATGTGTGAGGCTTGGACTCTAAGACGCCAAAGAAATTTCCAAAATCGCCTAAAGATTAATGGGTAGTCCTAAAAAATTGGCATTTTTTGTTGTACATATTTGGCCATAATAGATCTTGCTTTGTTAGTACTACTTTATTGATAGGGGATATATATATGGAGAAAATCAATAATTGTGTTCCGACACATGACATATGGATTTAAGTATAGACATGCTCTTGTAACTTTCCTTGTTTTGAGGATAAACCTCTCCTCTCTTCTCTCTCTCCCTCCTCTCTCTCTCTCTCTCTAAAATGTTATGAACCGTAGTAGGTGAGTTGGTGAACATTTCTTGCCTTACAAATAGAAACGTCGTAAGAGTGGTGGAATTCGTACTTCATTTCAGCTGAGACTCTATAGTTGTCTTTTCTCATCCCAAACGACCCTAATTAGCTTTTACCTTACTATCACACGTACACGCGTCATTAAAAACAAACCACCACCGTCGCCGGAAAAGTCAGCATGCCGTCGGTTCCCGGCCAAACAGTCTGTGTCACCGGCGCCGGGGGCTTCATAGCTTCATGGATTGTCAAATTACTCCTGGAAAAAGGCTACAATGTTCGAGGAACGGTCAGAAATCCAGGCAAGAACTTGTATCTATGATATACTATCATGTAATGTACTCCTACTTGCATATTAATTTGTTACTTGTTTTCCTCAAAAAATTTTGTGTTGAATAAAAGATCTATATAACTCCTACGATTGGTGAAAAAATAAAAATAAAAACTTGAAAAAAATTAGTCAGAAAAAAACGCATTTTTATTCGAAAGAATGCGCGTTTTTTTACCCTCAAATTAAAAATGACCAACAAAAGGGAACGGATGAGTAAGTTTTGGGTAATGGGGTGTGTAATATTATATTATATTATATGGGTTGCAGATGATCCGAAGAATAGACATTTGAGAGAGATGGAAGGAGCAAAGGAAAGATTAACTCTGTGCAGAGCTGATCTTCTTCATCTCCAGAGTTTAAGGGACGCCATTAATGGTTGCGATGGTGTTTTCCACACTGCATCCCCTGTCACTGACGACCCGGTAGGCAATTTTTTTTCCCTCTTTGCTTTTCTTTCCTCAAGTCTCATATAGAGATTCTAGCGACCTCGATCGTGAAGTCATGCAAGTTCGTTTCTCCTCGGTAAATATTTGGACGTGTTGAGAAATCGTTTCGATTCGAGGCGAAACCCTTGCCCGGCTGGCGCCGTTACTTGTTCTTCTGCTATAATCTCCGAAATCGAGGGTCAGCTGACTGGGGAGTTGGTATTGATTC
This sequence comes from Rhododendron vialii, assembly GCF_030253575.1. NCBI lineage: Eukaryota > Viridiplantae > Streptophyta > Magnoliopsida > Ericales > Ericaceae > Rhododendron > Rhododendron vialii. Next base: position 31,604,172 of record NC_080564.1, on the reverse strand, counting down.
ATGCAAAGATATGCTCCTCTGAAGCTGAAGTGAGGGCCGGGATTGTCCAGCTCACCGCCACGACGAGCAGTGGCTTTTTCCCTTTTTTATTTTGTATACCAGCCATAGATTTGTATTGTTGTTGTGAGATGGGATTGATTGGGGTTCCTATACATGCATTGAATTTTGAAGGAAGAAATGGTGGAGCCGGCGGTGAACGGAACAAAGAACGTGATAGCCGCAGCGGCGGAGGCGAAAGTCAGGCGCGTGGTGTTCACGTCGTCGATCGGTGCCGTGACCATGGACCCTAACCGGAGCCCGGATACCGTTGTCGACGAGAGTTGCTGGAGTGATCTTGAATTCTGCAAGAACACCAAGGTTAATAAATTCTACGTACATTCTTCTTTTCAATTACCTCTATTAAAAAAATAAATGCATTTTCTTGGATAAATTTTGAAGCATTTATTTTTGCATATCAATTGGGAGAGCTCATCAGTTATATATTTGAATTGGGATAAACCCAATTTTTTTTTAAAAAAAATCATGAAAATATATGCTTTTGTTCGAGAAAATACGCATTCTTCAAAAGAGAAAAGCAAATAGATGGAGGAAGCAATTGGTAACATTGCATTTTGCTTTTTTAAACATTTTGAGGGAGGGTTTTTGGATAATAAATGGAGAGTGATAGATAAATGGAGTAATAAGCGGAGATAAAACTTAATAAAATCATGCCGAGAGATGGGTGATTTTGGGAACCTCAAGTGGACAAATTTTATGCATAATGATTATGTATTTTGCGATTATTTTACGATGAGATATAGCAAACACAACTACATGCACAACAGTTTACACAACATGCTAACGTGGCAGTGTCTCGTGAGTGGTTAAAAACTGGCAATCCATCTAATTGCCAATAAAGGCACTGTCAACGAGTCATGTTGTGCATATTATTGTGTTTGTAGCGTTTCTCTTATTTTATTCTTTGATACTTTGACATACTACGTACTCACCCCAACTAAAACAAGCTATCCTTCCACGAAAGAAAAGTTAGTTAGTTATTACATAATTCACAAAATTTGCAAACTTTTCTTACTCATATAATAGTTTGCATGGTAATTGCCAGCTGGACTTTTGCGAAATACTCCAAATGATAAAATTAGTACCAGATTTAGGTAAACAATTATTTAGTGCCAGATTAATCTGATAGTCGCACCTTTTCTAATTAAAAACATCTTGGAAAAGCTTCTATTATTCAGCTTCTATTAAAAACATTATGGATTTGTTTTGGGATTTTCCTTTCCAAGAGGAATACCCAAATCATCTATCTAGCTAGTTAGGTATCCTCGTGACTCCCTTAACTTCATGATGAATACTGTATTATATATATTCAGCTCTCTCGTCATTTAGACATTGATATTTCTAGAGCCATATGTTCAGTGTGTAAAGGATCCACGTGCTGATGTGCATCATGTAAGGTCCACATGCATCAGAAACACTCTAGACACAGGGACGGAGCCAAAATTCATGTTTGAGGGTGACGAAAATTGAATAGTGATCTACAACTAGAAAATGCACCATTGGCGAGTAAATTTATTGACTAAAAAATCTAGTCGGGGAAAACACGATCTTTAGCGACTAAATATTTTTAGGCGCTATATGATGTAACATGGCTGCGAACTTTGTCATTCTCACCGCAAACTTGAATAATATGGCCCCAAACTTTGACATCACATCTGGCCGTGAACTTTTGTATCTTGGCCGCGAACTTTGACATCATGACAGTAAACTTCTGCACTATGGCTGCAAACTTTTACATCGTGGCCGCAAAAATTGACATCACATTTGACTGGCCTCGAACTTTTACATCGTGGCCACAAACTTTGACACTGTGGCTGCAAATTTTGACATCATGACCTCAAATTTTTGCATCGTGACCGCAAACTTTTGTATTGTAGCCGCAAACTTTTATCTCGTGAAAAATTATAGGACCTAACTTCAAGTAAAAAGCCTTAAAAATATTTAAAGTATGATGAAAGCATTAAAGCTCCAGCTTGTGAAGTAAGAAAATCCCTATATCGATGCAAAACCTATAAAAAAAAAAAAAATTGAGATTTGAAGGGAAAAAAGAATTTTGGAATTCAATGAATGAGTTTTCAATATAGATAGAAATGAAAAACTATGGTTGGAGACTTGTTGAATAGTTACATACTCTAACGTAGACATTTTTCATGGGTAAAAAAAAAAAAATCATTTGACGTAGTCTTTTTAGTTGGTTGAGTTGGTTTGCTACGTGTCTCCTCAGTGGTGGTCAATGTTCGCAAGTTTGGAATTTAAGATTATGGATAGCCTCTGAAACCCTGTTGACTAACATACTAACGCCCCGCTTATGTATGAACTATGGGAAAAAAATAAAAAAGACGAAGTCTTTTTAGTTTTAATATATAATACCGAGGGGTAAACGGGGGTATATTTAGCGTAATGTCCTAACTTGTCACATGCATATTGAGCCTGATGTTGATGCTTTGACATGTGATTGTAGAACTGGTATTGCTACGGAAAGGCGGTGGCGGAGCAGGCGGCGTGGGAGGAGGCGAAGGATAAAGGGGTTGACCTGGTGGTCGTGAACCCAGTGCTAGTAATGGGCCCGTTGTTACAGCCCACGCTGAACGCCAGCATCGTTCACATTCTCAAGTACCTGAATGGCTCGGCCAAGACTTACGCCAACTCGGTCCAGGCCTACGTGGACGTCAAGGACGTGGCCCTGGCCCACATTCTCGTCTACGAGACTCTGGCCACCTCCGGTCGCTACCTCTGCGCCGAGAGCGTGCTCCACCGCGGTGATGTGGTGAAGATTCTGGGCAAGTTCTTCCCGGAGTATCCCATTCCCGCAAAGTAAGTTCGTTAAATCACTTTGGTACTATTTTTTTTTTGATAATTAGTGTCTGAATCAGCTTACGCACACCTTGACTATCATTGATCACTTCGACAAATACTCCATTTGAATTTGCTCCAAGAATAGCTGGTATTTTATGATAATTACTCCAGCAATGAGGCAATCCTTTTGTGGTGGGGCTATTGGTTGGTGTCCCAACTTTTTACTAATGAGATATACTTATGGTGTCATGATCTTGATGAATTGAACCTCATCGTTACGTATAGAACTCCTTGACCTGGAGAGTTCCTCACCTACCACCAAGTCACTTTCGCATTCGTTAACGTCTCAGTGTTTGGGTTCATGAGGTTGCAAGCTCGAGACGTGCGGACAACGCCTTCTCTTGTTTTGCAGCTTGATTGGATCACAAATTGTGATCCAACCGTCCTTCCTTGCGGGGAAGAGAATCTTTTAGGTAATTGGGTCCCGTGCAGGACCCGATTTATATCTCAAATCCGTCAGGTGCAGAACAAATGGCTATAGCCGGTCGTGCCTTCCTCCACCCTCTCACCAAACACTTTTGCACTTGTACCCAAATTGCCCATCCACCAACCCCCTGTTTCCATCACTAGGCCCAGCACAAATCAGTGGATCACACTTCATTGATCTTTGAGACTTGATATTTTTCTCCGGAATTCCTTAATCTTTGTCAAAACGTAACGAAAGAAATAAAAAATTGATGAAAAAATGGGCCCAATTTTGATGAGTGATTTGTTTTGAAACTTCTTCTTAACTAACGTGTGAGGTTTTTGTTGGTGTCGTATACTGGATCATGGGTCCCTCCCAAAACTTAAAAATAAATAGTGCGGAGTTCAATCTTTGGCCGATGTAGTTGGGAGTCTGGTGTTCTAAAAGTCGGTCTAAGCGGTCAACTAATTGGTGCCTAATTGTGTGTGTGTGTGTGTGTGTGTGTGTGTGTGGGGGGGGGGGGGGGGGGGGGGGGGGGGGGCGCGGTTTTTTTCAACTTACGGTTACATTGAGTATAATAGCTACCATTTAGTTACTACTATCTCATTTCTCTTGACTCAACTTCCAACATTGAGCAACGAAACGTTGAACCATAACGTTTTTATCAATTGTTGCAAATTTTGATCAATATGTAAATCTTTATTAGAATCAATTTGTGACTCTTGTGATTTAAATAAAATTGTATTTCATGAGCTGATTTAGAGCAAAAAAAAAAAATTGCGGGTATTTTTGCTGTAAATGTAGGTGCAAGGATGAAACAAAGCCAAGGGTGAAATCGTACAAATTCTCAAACCAAAAGCTCAAGGACTTGGGTTTGGAATTCACCCCGGTGAGGCAGAGCCTATACGACACCGTAAAGAGCCTACAAGAGAAGGGTCACCTCCCAATACCTTCACAACATGACGAATCCAACATTATTCGTATTCAGTCTTGAAATTTTCTTCTTATTATAAATAAGCCCCTTGGTTCAATAAAGTTTTTACACTATTCCCCCCTTTTTTCCTCGCACCATCCTCCAATTGATTAATTATACACTTGTGAAGTTTGAATGGCATATGTGCTTATGTATGGACTGTGTATTATTGATTTTCGTGGTATTGCTTTTTCTTCTCTCTTTTCGTGTGAAAAATATGCGAAATTCTTTAAGATGTCGGAACAGTTTGTACACATTTCAACACAACAAACCTTTAAGATGTCGGAACAGTTTGTACACATTTTAACACAACAAACACCGATGATGCACTTTTTACACATTCTCTGTGCGTAATTTTCCAAACTAGTTCTTTTAATTGGGTGCGCCAAAATTCAAAAAATTATGCACGAAAAATGGGAATTACTTTTCGGAAGGGACAAATTACCGGGGCAGAGAAACTCCATAAAATAGCACGAAACATTTAGATGCTATTTGTGTGAAATATTGTAACTTGAAAATAACAAAACAGAATCCATAAATGGGCCATGAAACGACTTCTCTGTTGTATTTCCAACTTTAAAATTTTTTTTCTTTCTAAATTATCTAGCAAGTCGTTCCAAGTTTCTGCTGCAAAACTACAACCATAATGAAAGCTAGCAATTTTTTTATCGATTGGCTCCAAAATCTAAATTATCAGCGCTACCAATGTCCATGCCAAGTTAAACAAACTATAAGAGTGAGATTCTACCTCGGTTACTCTATGGATCATTCAACATCCACAGTAGCCCTCCTCTGAGGCAATTGCATGCTTATTATATCCTCTCTAGGTAGACTATCACCCAACTCATTTCCCATTCCTTGACTTTCGGTTGATGTTAGCGCGAGAATGTGTGTCGCCTCCTTATTTTTCCGGAAGACCAAGTACGCAATTGCGGCCAAATAAACCAGCATCCCCGAGAATCCCAGTATTCCACAGAACACCTTACCTACTACTTTTATATGACTGTGAAGAAGCACTTTGACGAAGCTGGTTGCGAGATAGTATATGTTTATGCCCATAATCAGGGATCCAATAAACCAAGTAGTCGCTGAAATCTGCAAAAGATAAAATGATTCAGTAGATTGTGCATTATATAAGAGCAGTGTAAAGACCGGAGGCTATGCAGAGATACAAGCCTTCCCTAATTATACAGTCAAGCGATTTAGAGTATACATATTGACACCCGACATTATATGTAGTAGTTCTTAACCTATGACTAGGTTATGCATACATTGTCGCAGCGGGGGAGGAAATACTGACTAAAATGTTGACCTTTCGTGTACGTCGATCAGAATGTTTTGGCAGAAAATCCTCATCCCATATCTGTCTCCAAGTTCCTATGTCCTTTGATTTGCATTTAAACTTTATGCACAACTAGTATTTCCAAATGCCGTGTCCAACAGGTAAATGCGACAATCAGACAAAAACTTGTATGTTTGTATAGCTACCACTTATCATACTAATTTGCATTCGGAATGTCCTGACATCTGCATATAAACAAACGTCCTTACTTTATCATATACACCCCTGCGCGTGTGCATGTGCATACGTACAGATTCATGTACCATTACCAATGCCTATGCACACTTTCAACGAACCAAATAATGCTCAGATCATTTTAAGACAGAAAAGCAGGATAAAATTTTAAATTGAGATGAAATTACCGCTATCGAGTTGGCATATATCCCCATCTTTGTCGTGCTGCTTGTAAATTTGAGAAGTGGAATAAGAGCAAAAGGGAGCTCAAATGATAAAATCATCTGCCAAGAACCTCAAAAGGTTAGCTTGCTATAAAAATCGAAATGCTGCAAAGATCACAAGAGATGAATAGTGTGTTCTGAGTTTGTTGACAGGTAAAACTTTAATTCTGTTTGTACGGAGATCTACCTCGTTCCCCTGTGCTGAGATAGCACCTCATATGTATGAATTGTTTAACTAAGGAGAGTTATCAAGGGTTGTTTTCCTATTTACCTGGAGGTCCACAATTTCACTTCATACGTACAAAAAATATCATTGCTTCATTGTTTGTAGCCAGTAATTGGGCATGGAATGACCTGAAAAACCATTTAGCTCCTTATGGTCCCAACGGAATGCTTTTTTTTTTTTTTTTTGGTGCAACGGAATGCTGAACCATCAGCAAGGATGCTGTCACATTTTGACCATAAAACCCTCTAGATAATTGCCAGAGCAACTGTGGCGCAAGTAAAAGGCTTTTGCCTGTTGAGATCCAAAGTCCAACCAACATGGATAGAGAACTGGAAGCTTTTCCTTTCATTCCAAATTTATCTTAACAACCAAAGGAAAGCAAACTCAAACACTGACACTACAGTAATGAAGACTACTAGCCAGTAGTCTAAACTTTCAGAAAGAACTAGCTCACTTCTTCTTTTATAACTTGGTATCCAGCCCAATGTACCGAAAAATTATCTAGGATCAACTGAATCGCTAGTTCTTATTGCTTATAAGAGCCAGGTTTCTTATAAGCCAATGATCAATTGAGAAGCTTTGGTATTTCCAGTACGATAATTATACAACACAAATGACAGCTAAGATGAAAACTAAGTGAAAATAGCAACCAGCGTAGAACCATGTGAACCGAAGTAAATTTGCAAATAGCAGAAAAACCAAAAGTTTAGAAATGGCAACCATCAGTTAAAGTTAAAAGGCTTGAGGGGAAGAATAGTTACTGAAGCTATAATAATCAACTTTCCAGCTCCGTCAGAGCCACCGATGATTGCAACTATTAGACTAGGGACTATTGCTAAGCAACGAGTTAAGAAGTTGCGAATCCATGGCTTCAGACGTAAATTAAGAAACCCCTGAAAAAAAGGAATAGATAATCAGTAAACCGACTATGGTTATTAACAGAACCCCAGGGGAAGCAGCTAAAACCATCAAAAAGATAAACTCATATTCTAATTGTTTAAGGAATTTTAGGCAACACTAGAATGTTTCTAGTGAATAGCTTTTATAACACTGCTACACATGATTTTACATAACAGTGTTTCCAATACATTCCATGATAAAAGCAGAGGGAAAAATGGATCTGAAATTTTCAAAACGATCTGCGAGGAACTGGGAATCACCACAGAACCGATTCTGGGAGAAAAAACAACAATAATCGCAAACGAAAAGCTGAAAAATGACCTGAAAGTTGAAACGAGATAGATCAGAAAGCTGAGTACCTGCATCACATATTGCCCAGCATATGTACCCGTTATTGTAGAACTTTGGCCAGATGCAAGCAAAGCAATTGCAAAAAGCTTTGAGCTCCAGCTGCCTAACACATTCTGAAAACAGCAAAAATAATCACTGTAATGAAATTTTTTGATTTTAGTAACTTTTTTTTGAAGAGGATATTAATAACTTTGGAAGAAAATGAAATGGAACACATAGGACTTTGAATCAGAGTTCATTCAGTATTGTTCATCAGAAATCATATATGTACTAAAATGGGCATTGAGTTTGAGGGAAATGCAGGTCACATGCCTTGAGTAAAAAGGAAGCTTTGTTCAAGTCCAAGTCTTGGCAGTTCTTCTCATCATCTGGGTTCAAATTCGTTGAATTGCAAACAGAACCACTTACTGAGATGACTGATACATTAATGAGAAAGGCTACCGTTAGAGCAAAGCCGCTTTCTATCAAATAAAACCTGCAAGCGTCCTGTAAACAAGAGAAGCCATTGTTTAGCGTATGTTTAAGATGGGCCGCTGGTTGGAAATCAAACCTTCTCAAAGAAATAAAAAAAAAGACTAGTTGGATTCTGGAAATGCATTTTTTGGTTGGAGAAAAAAAAGAACTCACCAAATCTATGTTAGTAGGAAGTACTTGGTACAAGAGCAAAAAGCATTACGGAAGATGATAAAGAACGTTGTAGTTTAAGCTTGTGGTCGTTATGTATAGTGTCCAATGCATAATAATGAAATCGATGGTCTAATGACCCCAAGCACTTAATAGCAGCGGTCCATTTTGATAAACTCTCAAAAAAGACTAAAATTTCACAAAAAGAAAAAAACTAGTCCGTTGAGGATAAAGTATTACTTTGATGCCATTGACAGATCTTGGGACTTTCCTTGAAAGAACCAAAGCAGAATGCAGGAACAGATTGTGCCTGCAGCAAGTGCAAAACAACTGAGTGACAAGATTTTTTGGACCAGAATTGACAATTCAATTAGGACGAATATACAAAACTTACGGCATGACCATTGCGCCAAGGAGTGAAATTGCCAGGCCAGTTGCACCATTCCCTTTCAGTTGGGGAACAAAAAGCCCATTTAACACTTCTGAAGCATTAGGCTTTGCATATCCGAGCTCCATGAAAAAGCATGCAGCTATAGTAAATACCAGAAATGCGATCAAGTACTCAAGTGTCCTCACCTGGACAACAATCATAATTATTAACGCGCCCTAAAATAAGATGAAATCTGTTAAAGCATCCAACTCCAAACAAATTGGCAAGAAGTGGAGAGGCCGCCCAGGCTCATATACTAGTTTGGGAGGAGATTATTAACCAAACAAAATCTATAAAGTTCCTTTTCGTTACAACATACAGAGAAAAAGTGTTTTGTCACATGATGCATTGAGCAAAAGACTTGTTTAAATTACCCCGTATTGCTGCAATGCCAGTAGAATCAATGTACTCAACCCTGTCAGAAGAACACCACACCATACTGGAATTCTGAAGAGCATATTTAGAGCAAAGGCTGTTCCAATCACTGGACATGATTAAGAGCAACAATTAGAATAGATATAAGTCAATACTAAATATGTTTTGCATAAGGTCCTCCACAGTGAGGTTTAATGAAGTCTGCATCAATCCAAACAGGATGGTTGAAATGCTTGAATCACTATAGGAAATATATAGAAGGGGATGACAGCTTTCTATTTCTCGAAGAGCTAGAGAAACATATTACAAAAGACTAATGGAACTTAACATTCCTACTGTCCATTTTTTCCATTCCTCATTTCTCGTAGATTATCATCTTTCTTGCGTTCATTAACTTTTTGCAGTACTACAAGGAATCTGAACTGTAGGCTTTTTGTGTATCCATAAACACTGCCTTCATGATTTATGATTCTGATCACTTTACGACAAAAATCTTCAGAGATAAGCATGAATTCAAGCAACTCAAATTTCTGACCCTGTAGAAAAGACATTATAACCTTGAGAATGAACTTGAAGTCTATCATAATGATCGATAGTTCCAGATAAAAAAAATTCACAGATTATGCCCGACGGAGTTACGAAGGTCCACCCAGCTCAAGTGGAAAGGCTGTATAACAAAGCCCATTGAGTACTGAACAAGGAGAATAAAATCAACAAGCCCAATGGCACCCTGTTTACATAAAGTAGGAGAACATAATTACTTCAATTCCATGTGGCTGACATTATAACTCCTTAACAGGAATGGGTACTTTTGATGTTGGAAATACACTCAAATCTCCACAGTGCATCTGTTTCTCATTTTTAGACCAACCATATCACAAAGCCTTGCACATTATATTGGTTCCTCATGGGTGGCATCACTGTTTCATAATGAGAGCACATATGGTTATTAGTTAAGAATCCATACAGATCAAACATCACCTTACCAGATCACCATGCAACCAAGGCATACTCATTCAAATAGATATAGAAGATGAAGGAAATGGCACATGAGATATGCTGATGATATAATGATTCTAATGAGTTTGCACATCTTCATACATATCAGGAGACATTATAGTGTTTGCGCGTGAAACTATTTTGTACCTCATGCAGTCCATCCAATAATGAAGCACATATTAATGATTTCACGTTCTTAGATTCAAATACCATAAACAGCACTCATACCTTCAGGTATGTCGCATGCAACTATGGCACTTTCAGCAAGAATCCATAAAATGAAGTTTGGCACCTTTGAATACTCAACCCTACAATGTTCTGCTAAATGTTTTCCTATAAAGTAAGAAAACTTGAGGACATAAGTAACAGAAATTCAGGAACAACTTGGTGCAGTGCTGGTAAAGACTAGAGAGAAATCAGTTAACATACCAGTAACCACCCCCAGGTTTGCTGCAAGTGATTGAATAATGAGGGCAGCACATGAAGCCACTAATATAATCCAAAGTAGCTGAAAAACAGAGAAGTTAATGAGAATACACCTCCAACTTATTCCACTGCATCAATCTCCTTCCGTACTCTCTCTTACTCCTAGAACATTAGAGTACTTTCTGATATAAGTCTATAAAGTTTTCACATACCCCATATTTGTACTGAGCTCCTGCCTGCAAGTCCGTTGCAACTGTAAGTTCACCACATTATGTTAGTGAGTATATGACGAGTAGCAGCTGGAGAATTTTTGAAAAAAAGAAAACTAAGAAAGTAATCTTACAATTTCCAGGATCTATATATGCAATAGAAACAAGAAAACCAGGACCCATGTAGGCAAACAAGTTTCTCCAGCTTTTCTTCTGCAAATGTATATATAAAAAAAAAAAACCAACTAAGATAGCATCAAGAAGTTCCACTAAAATAAGTTAAATAATGATGCTAATTCACCTTATATAGTCAGCAGTTGGTCCAGACAAGAACACTTAATTACACAAAAAAGTACATTAATAAGTCAGGTTTTCAACACCGGAGAAACCCTTCCCCCTCCCCCACCTACCAAATGACGAAACATTGAAAAAAATCCTACGACCATGCCCTACTAGAAAAAAAAGAGTAAATTATTACCACCCCAGTTTTTTAGAAATTCTACAACGGTACAAAAAGACCAAGTGGCATTTTGACGTGGTACTCTGAACCAATCATGTAGAGAGAATTTTACGAGCGGACATCAACAATCAACTTGTCAGGTTGTTGGGAAAAATGAGTCTACAGTGTGTGTTTTTAGTGCCGACTCCAGCAATTACTTTCGACCAATGTCTAAATGTATATTTACAAGTCAATTCAATCTTTATAATATTTCAAAAAATCACACTCTATATTAGCTCTCAACCTTCGTCCCACAATGTTTGTACACAAAACAGGTACTTGAAAACAATACATTGTCTTCAAGAAAAAAATTCAAACTGTTTCATAAAGTAAAAGAACTCATTGATATAGTAAATTGTTGAAAAAAATCAAAATTTTCTCGGAAAATGGAAGTATTTTTAAGTCCTCGTTTTGTGGACTAGACAAACATTTGGAATGAAGGGTGTAATATGCTAAATGATTAAATTAGTCTCAAACAAGTAAACAGAAAGACAAGATCGATCTCGATAGTGTTACACTTATAGTTTAATATTATGTAACCCCAAAAAAATCTCTCTAATCTTATTTTTTCTCATACCCATTTGAAAAACTTAATTTAGCCTCAAATGCCTTTAGGTCAATGTCAATAAATACAAAACCTAATTTTTTCTCTACACAAACAGTTTTAAGACGATGAAATCTTCTTGCTTCTTAATTTCTACAAAATGTTGTGTGTTGTATTAACAAAAAAAAATTACCAAGTACTTTGCAATCTGCACAGTAGGATGGGGTCACTATCAATTTCCAATGGGTTCACAACTTCACATATTGACCAAATAAATTTTATAGCATAAACTCGTAGAATTTTAATTTCTTCCCATGGGGTCAATGTCGATCGCCTCTGGTTGTGTTAACTCATTGGTCAAGATTAACAGTAATAAATTTTCACAATTTTCATTGTCCAACTCTATGTTAGGGTTCACTCAAAGACTTCCCACAAAACCAATAGGTGAAGTCTGTTTGCACATACTCATATGCTGGTACGTGGACCCCACAAAATAATTGAGGGCCCACACGTATTGGACATCTCCTCACACGTCTTGTGTCCGGATGTGTGCACATCAAGTACGTCAACATAGAATTGCTCAAACCAAAAAGAGGAAAACCAACCACCCGCCCCCACCCTATATATCAAAGTCGACAGTTATAAAGTATAGCATTGAATCAAATCAACCGAAAGCTCATTTGATCCGTTCATTTTTCGGTAATGTTGCTTGGGAATTGTATTCTAAAAAAAAAAAAAAGTGAAGTGAAGAAGATGAAATTTAATTTTCTGTGTTTGTTTGCTAACAAAGAATTTTGCAACGAAAAAAAAAAACTAAAATTCTAGAATCAATTTTCCAAGAAAGTATGTCTGGAAAGTAGATGTAATGTGTGAAGCGAAATCTAGCCCGGTAAGTTCAGAAGAAGGGATGCCCCCTAGCACTTTGTTAGGGCATCGTTGTGACCAGGCCTAGGAGACCTGACATGTCTCCGCAAAGTCATAAGACCATGTACGGGGCTGATGTCTGCCTAATGCCGGAAGGTCAAGGAAGTTGTGACCTGATGACAAGGGAGCCGGCGATGTCAATGGGGTACCAAAGAATATGAAATACATAAATGTGAGGGCACCATCACTCTATCCAAGATGAGTACAATGGGTCCCACAACTTTTTTGGTAAATGAACACTACTCATAAAATATAGTGAAAGTTGATTTCCCTGTCATTTTTCTACCGTTCTACACAACTAAACGGGGTCATTAATGTATTTCAGATCCAATAAAGAGTGTTCATATCCAATTCAACCCTAGCCTTCATTTTAGCATTAATTAGGCAACACAGAAAGCAGAGAGTCATGAATCCAAAACAAAATTAATCATTGATTCGGAAACTGATGACACTCACATCGGGCACAACAATCTGATCGGACTCCTCATTCTCAATCAGAGGCACATTCGAAGGATTCCGATTCCCAGTGCTGATGATGAATTGCGGCTGCGAAGACCCCGAAGCCGCCATCTCCTGTTGCTCTCTGCTCTGTTCCAAATCAGATATTCAAACATTCAAACATACAAATCAGTACTGACACAGAAAAAACCATGAACTTTATATATGAGTATAAACATGCATGTTGAATAAAGAGTTTGTGCATGGGTGTGTAATTTACCGGGGATGAGAGAGAAGAAATCGATGAGAAGATTGATTAGAATGGAAGAAATGAAAGAGTTATGGTTGGGGTTGAAGTTGAAGATGAGGGAGGGAGATGAATACAGAACCTTGGGGCGGGGGTAGAAATGGTGAGTGGCAGAAGGAAATGACAAAAGAATAATTCCAAGTGTCCCTTTGTGCTCTCTCTCTCTCTCTCTCTCTCTCTCTCTCTGCGTGTGTGTGTCTGTCTGCTTCCAGTTTGGAGTATGGACTGTTGTATAGACTTTGAGAAAGGAATCTATACCAATAAAAGACTGATAAGTTTTTGGTGCTCAGGTACCATGTGGCGATATTCTTCGGCAATTTGGATCGTTCAATGTGTTTTGGACGATTCAGATTTATTCCATTTCTCTACCCTCACCTAGGGCTGCTCGAGCGGCTCGCAGCTCGGCTCGTTAGTGACTCGTTCAAGCTGAGCTTGAAAGTTAAACGAAAGAGCTCGAGCCGATTTTTTCAACTCTATTTGTAAACGAGCCGAGCTCGAGCTAGGATAAGCTCGGCTCAAGTTGGCTCGCGAGCCGGGGTATATATATTTAAATATAAGATTTTTATTGTTATTTCATAATTTGTTCTTTCCGTTTCACTTTTCAATCAACTAAGGAAGGTGAGAGCACACGTACACCAGTACAACCTCGCTCCATGGGAAAATGAAAGATACATACTTTCACAATCAAAATATTTTTGGTTGTATTAGGTCTATGCGAGGATATATATACATTTTTCGTTGGTTCGTTGAGGCTCGTGAACAAGCTCGAGCTCGAGCCAAGTCAAGGCCCGCTTGGCTTGAGCTCGATTCGTTAAGTTTTCACTGAGCTCGAGTTCGTTAAAAACTTAATAAACAAGTTTGAACACTGTAAAGCTCGACTCGTTTGCAGCCATACTCTCACCCACGACTCTTTTCTTCTTTTTTCTCTCTCTAAAATTCGGACTTTATTTGGGACGATCTGAATCACCGACCTACCCGCATCCAAAAATTTCTCAATAAAAACAATTGTCCACATGAAAGAGGAAAATAATAAATTGTTATATTCAGTAAGTTTTGACTATTGACTTGCCCAAAATCATATAAATTTTACCAAAGTCCTAATCGGGTTATATAGTTGGTGTAGTACAGAGAAGAGATATGCTCTCTCTTAAATTCTGTTTGGTTCATTTACCCAAAAAACAACTACTCCACTAGTACATGCACGACGATTTCTGTGGACAATTAGGGCTGAACTGATTTGTTCTTTGGCCAAATTCTAAAAAATTTCTTACAGAATGTAAACAACAGAGTAAGGCAGCCGATCCAGCCGTTTATTTTAGTGATTGGACAGTTCATATTATAATCCGAATAAAAAATAATTTTGATCAATGAAAACTCGAAATAAATCCGTGCCATTGATGTCAAAATGAATGGCTGAATCAGCTTCCCTGCAGCTCCTTCAGTTCAGGATTTTCAATCATGAATGCATGTGGGCAGCACAACTAACGTTAATGCAGTCAAGGTGAGAAGAGGAAAGAAAGCAAGTGGGGCCAGTAATTGTACTTTTTTGTGCGGTTTAGATTGATTGCTGGAGTCAGTTTAACTGGATCTCGTACAAAACAAAGGCAGACAGACATAGGGATGCCCTACTTTTATTTTGGTCGGGCTTTTGTTCAGATCAGATCAGATGGTTTTAAATCTCAATGCACTAGAAAAAGAGACCGTAATATGCATGTTCATGACATTTGGTACCTTATTCGGTCTTGTCAGAATTGTTCTAAAGGTTAGGAATGAAGGGTGTAGATTAGGCATCAAGGAATGGGAAAAGAAAGTCCACAATTTGCCCAACTAAAGCCTACCAAAGTACTCCTCAAAAGCGGATTAAAATAAAATAAAATAAAAAAGTACTCCTCAAAAGTTACGGAGTACAATCTACTCCCTATAAATATACTACTATATTTTTAAACTGTTAGGTTTCGTTTCGGAAATTTTTTTAAAAAATAAATACTTATTTTGTCACTTTTCATTTAAAAATAAAAAGGGTCATTCCACAAAACCCAAATAAAAAGTTTCTTTCACATTTTCAAATTCAAAAATAATGTAAAAGAAAAAAAAATCAATTTTTTTATACTGTATTAAAGATCTTAATGAGATTTATCAAACAAGATCCATAGTGATAGAAAAATTATTTGCGTAAATACATGATTTTTGAGCTTGAAGCTACCTTATACAAAAAATAAGACTGTTGCTATGATAATGGGCGCCGGCGGAGGGAAATCGTACCGACGGTCGCGCCGGGCCATCTTCGGCCACAGAACGGCCGATCCGAGCCGTCCAAAAATTCTATAAAAAAAAAACCGAGGGGGCCATTGCGAGAATCAACGGCATCCGAGGTGTGTAGGGTGCGTGATCCGAGCATCATATATACACGGAAAATGGGTGCTCGGATCAAGCACCCTACACACCTCGGATGCCGTTGATTCCCGTGCAGACCCCATTGGTTTTTTTTTCTCGAATTTTTGGATGGCTCAGTTCTGCCGTCTGGTGGCTGGAGATGGCCCGGCGCGGCCGTCGGTACGATTTCCCTTCCCGATGCCTATTGGTACCTATATAAATTCTTCAAAAATAAGCACCTCCTTCTTATCTTTCTTATCTTTGTGGAACAAGCCTTATTATTGAACAACAAATAAGTTCTTATTCCATTTCTGGAACGGAGCCTTAGTGCCACAGGCCCACAGAACCGAAGAAACAACAAAGAGCATCTTTTCTTTAAGTGTAAGAAAAAAATAATGAAAGTTTTAAAATGTTTTAGATGCTCTACCAAATTGTTTAAATATTGAAACATCCTATCAAATTTTGATACATACCATATTCTGCATATCCAACCGTATATCAAAATGTTTTAGATGCTCTAGCAGATTGTTTTAGTGGGTTCTTGTAATTGGAAAATATACTATCCGGAATTACAAAATACTATCCTCCAAGAGTATTTAAACCATCTTTAGACAGTTTATATATTACTAAAAAACATGGTTAAAAAGTTAAGTGCTTCAAAATTTAATCCGTTTGAATCGGTGCGAAGATCTTATTTAAACTGTTCACGGTCGTCCATTTTTCCATGTAAAAACTCAACTTTTGAAATACCTATCGATGTCCGGACAAGCTGATTTTTTTGGTAGATACATTATTTTGCGGGCTCTACAAGATGCACGATTAGAATTTTTCAAAAAAAAAAACGCGTGAAGAAGGCCCACACGGACAGCCCCCCTTGTCCGGATGATCCGGAAATAACTTTTTCTCTTACTACATTCTGTAACATTCAAGTTGTTCAAACTCATACATTCAAGTTGTTCAAACTCCCTGTAGCGTGTGAGCTTTAATCGAACCAAATAATTTCTCTCTCGAATAACCTGAATATTTTAGACATATAGCAATATTGTTCAAACTTATTGAAAAAGACTGTTGTTTCCATGGTGCTGACTTTAACAATATTGCTGCCAAACTGACTTGTGTTTGGAGTTTTATTTATTTATTGAGACTTTGGAATTTGAAACCTAGAGAAAGTATATTATATCTTGGGCTATACATCTGGACTCAAAGTATAATATGAAACATATCAGGTCCATTTTCGGACTTTGGGCCATTTTTTCCAAGCCCACAAAATTTATTGAATCAGACTCAAGTCAGTGGCATTTGGATCATGGTAATCCTTGACAAAATGGGCCTTTCTTTTCTTTCAGATGCGACTCTCATAAATATACACATACATTTGGCCCAAGGAAAAAAAACAAAAAAACAAAAAAAGAAGAAAGTTTCTTCTTGGAGTGAAACATACAACAAGGTCGGTTTTGTTCAAGGGTGATCAGTACGTGCTATATTTTTTTTTATCTTCAGACTAATAACGAAATATCACTTGTTTCCATTAAAACTATCAAAAATATGACTAGTTCATTTATTCAAGGAAAATGAGTTATCTTAAATAGTGAGTATTAGTATTTGCTTAAATACTGAAAACGCCAAAAAATAACGTTTAATCAATAGAAATGAACTCACCTAAGTCACCACCTTATCCGTCAATGAGAAAAATAATTGGATACCGACGTGTATTATGATTACTGATATCTAAAGGGGGCCAGATCCCAATAGCCAATAATTTCTAACCACTTGCTTTGAGAGAAAGGCCCCTGGCTTTATATTTCTGATATAACTCAATACAGACCATGTCAAGACATCAAGTAGCATGAAAAGATGGTGATTGAAAGAAAAAGTTGTATGAAAAGATGAAGTGGTATTGACATTCCACCAAAGGAAAAAGTGACATTCCACCAAAGGAAAAAGTAGTTCAACTATTAAGGGCATGATACAACTAGGGTCGCCAGTACGATCAAACCAAGTTTGTTATTGAGTAATTATTTCATTGTTGGCATTCTTAATCATAGCATATTTTGATGGTGTTTATACAATTAATCTCGAGTCCTATAAAAATTACGTATTCGCTAAAGTCTTAGAACGGCATGGCGATATCTTAGGAACGCATGATAATGTTTTCCGTGTATAGTTGGATTTTCGTGCCAATGGAAAGAATATTTCTATGGGAAACATAAAGTGTAACACAATAATTATTTTCCTATAGTTAATAGCGTCACACAAGAATTACAATGTCGCTATTCACAACCAATATCACGGCCGGCCAAATCACAAGACAGGAGTATTATTATTTTTTGATAGGCCAAATCACAAGAAAATTGAGGCAGTCATTTTTTTTTTCCAATCGATAGAAGAGATTATTTTATATAAAATATGAAGTACAGAGTACAAACTCGGGACACTATAACAATTGTGAGTCCACGAGATAACAAAACTCAACAACTCAACTAATACAAGAAATAAGTCTATTATAGGATAGAAACAAATAAAGAAAGGAAAAGCCTTTTAAGTGAAGAGCACTCATACAGGTGGACAGACTCGAACTCCTAACCTCCTAATGAGATACAAGAGTTCTGGCCAACTGAACTAGCCCCAGTTAGTTGAGGCAGTCGTTTAAGGCCTCACTTTTTCAAGGATAAATTACACTCACATTTCTTGAGGTTATTGACAAATTAATATAGGGAACTCTCCTAAAGATCTTATAAATGCACCAACCTACTCTACTTTACAAAGTATTGGTGAGATTATCTCCTTCCCTCCAATAAAACACAAAGGCCGCGTTACTTTTATGGATAAATGAAATAAATAGAGATACCACGCATTGAATTTTATTTTTGCCAATATTGCATGTATAAACTAGTTGGGAGTTAGCGGAAGATTAGTGCGTTAATAATCAAAGGGTTCGATGTCTCTCCATAGACTCAAAACCAAACCTCCCCATTGCAAGGCAAGATGTATAACCAGATGGGCTAAGAGTCACATCTATCGAGCATTGAAATTTTTTTTTGCCAAAATGTTAGGAGGTTCCATTGATAGGAGAAACAATACATCATGAAGGGTAAGATTCCCACAAACACAACGGGCGAATCAAGCCACAAGAGAGAGGCCATCAAAAAAGCACCCCACTCTCACATACAAATTTTCTGGGCACAACATTCGCCGCAAAAAAATCGCGCAACCAAGCCCATAGAAACCGCCGAAGGGAAGGAAACAGATTGACAGGGTCTAAATCTTTGTCATTTTCAGATGCCCCATTCGAATAGGTCCACTACTTAATTACTTATTGTGGGACATTTTTACTGGGAAACAAACATATGAAAGTATCATTCAAAAAAATAATACAAAAAGAAAACGTAAAAATTAAGGAATACATCAACAAAGTGTCACGATTCATGAACAAGTGGCATAACCTTTTTTTATATACATCAGCAGAATCATGGGAGTTAGAGAGTTAATAGATTAGTCAATAGAAGGTCCAAAAATTATATATAATCCTGAACCTCAAACGCACTCTCAATGGGCCTCGAACCACAGCCTCCACCGGGGAAGCCTATGCCGTACACCAACTGAGACTTAACAAGAGGACTTAATTGAAGTCTTGATTCACGAAGAAGACATTTGATACCCCAGTAGGCCCCCAATCATATCGGAATCAGTACGTGGCACTAAAATGGTCTTCATTTCACGAGAAATTTTTTTTGTTGCAAATTGGGTAGCACGTGGTACTCGTGCAGCACATTCGAGCCATCTAAACAATGCAATTGACGGTTTAGTTTGAAACGCTCTTTGCTTTTTCTTTTTCCATTTTTTAAATCCGTTTGGTGCCTTTGAATCCGAGCTGTCGATTGCATTGTTGGATGGCTCGGATATGTTGCACAGGTACCACATCAGCAGTACCCTGTTTCACACCCAACCGGCCAACCCCAATAAAAAGTTGTTCATAGGTCTCAATCCAGTTCCGAGGGCCCTGTAGTGCACCCCTTGCTACAACCTTGTTTACGCTAGCCGTCCATTTCAACAATCAATGGTATGGATTTTAAAAAAGTGACTGGTTCGTAGGCCGACACTGACTGATTTGCCTTACAAATTTTGAAAAAGCTCTTACCGAATATCACATTGAGATAATTTCTAACAGCAATCCAAAAAAAAAAAAGTTTTAAGAAAGATTAGTGGTTCTATCATTTTTGCGGGACCCCGTAATGGCCCCGCAAAAAATTTGTGTAGGATCAGTTCCTACTTTTTCTGCGCAGCTCAAAAACAATTAAAATCAGCAACATGTTATTCGGACAATAATGGCGACCTAAACGAATCAACAGATTATTCCTCATGTAAAATGAAATTTATATTTCATTTAACAATTTGAATCGTACATTTTGTATGTCTCGATATTTGGTAGTTCATCATCTATGCATAAAATAACATTGATGGGATATCGGTATTCATACAGACGAACTCAATTTTTGCTATACGACACTCACTCGCATTCCTCCCTCTCATGAATTTCGGGAGTATATATGAGATATTTTTGTAAGACTTTTTTTTCACGCTCTAGATCATTCAATCCTTCGCTTACACTCAAACACGTGCATTAGGTTTTGGCAGCAATGGACGGTAAGTATTTGATTGTCCAACCATAAATGTAATTCGTCCAAAAATTTTAATATGGTTTTTATACCAAAATCTTCAAAATAAATTAATCGAATTTCAAATAAAATCAAGGTTTTTTTTTATTATACGCGAGATAGGGGATGACTGTGATGATATTGAAGTATCTTGGTGAGAGTCGGCCAAATTTTGCTCTGAGGAATTTGCCCATTGTATTCGGTAGAGTTGTTTAAGACTTTAAGTTAATCGGATAGGAATAACATCTAATCAGAGCACATTTATTATAAAAAATAAAATAAATAAAATAAAAAATGAGCTCCCCAAGTTATAATCTAGTGTGTCAAACTCAAAATTTTTTTGTGCAAGAGCAAGAAATATATTACCATCAGCGAAATTACAATCCACTGTGTACAACAAATACATGATAATTAAACGACCTAATGCACACTAGAGAGCAAAAAAAAAAAAAAATACGACCACAAAATATCTTCTCTATCAAAATAGAACAAGATGATAAAACCAGAGGTTGAACTGATCATTTTGTTTTCATGTAAATTTACTCTGATGAGATGTTATTCGATATTCTATCGACTTGACTTTTTACATGACTTCAGAACTCAACGAGCTCTATAACGTGAGCGAACTCGATCATATGCACAGAACTCATCGAGCTCTATAACTCTGATGAGATGTTATCATCAAAACGGACGCGGAATAGTACTCCAAAACGGTAGAGAAGCCGCTAACGCTTCTAACCACACAGACAATCTGTGCATAGATTTTGTTTTGAGGCTCACTACGGATCCCACATAAATGATCCAAATCGTTCATTAAATGTAAAACATTTTTTCAAGATTTCCGTCAAAAATTAGCTCAATCTAATACATGTAGGTGCTCGATCCAATCATCTAAATTATCATTCAGATTTTGGGATAATGAAAAGTTATATGATTAGATTGAGCATCTATAGGTATCGGATTGGGCTGATTTTTTGGCGGAAACCCTTAAAAAAATATTTTACATTTAATGAACAGCTTGAATCGTTTGTGTGGAAACTGTAGTGAGTTCCACAATAAAATCTATGCACTGTGGACAGACTTATTGATATTACTTCCTGTCTAGACATGCACCTTTTATGGTTGGTTGGACTGGTAGTTGCTATTTTGGTCCTGTATTACGGCTGAGTTTTTTTAAATAACCGGATGTTTGGGCCAATTTTCGTGCACTTCGACTAATTTCGGAGTTTTAAAGATAACGATCGAGCATAACTCTAATGGTCCCAAGGTTGGCTTCGGTGAGAATGAAACTTGTGATCTCGAAAAAACATTTATTGCTTTCTCACATCCACTTAAATCAAACCCTTCGGATTTACAGCTGGTATTAGTTAATTTTTTCATTATAAAAAGCTAATTGACAGACACGTAGCACCACCACTTTAATTGTTTTTTGGTTCCTCTCTTTTTCAACAAAGCGGCAAGTTTGAAGGCTAATAATCAGGGCCGGCCCAATCCCGAGGACATGCACCCGCTAAATGTTGACTGCTGAGCTTTCCAGTAGGGGCCACATATTGTGGTGCAACCACCTCCGTTACCCAGTTCACACCCGTATGCTGCCACAACTACCACACAAGTTCGATAAAGATGTGTAACCAAAACTATAAAGCCATGTTCGATTTGAATTTTAAGGAAATTTTTTTAGAGTAATAAGTAAAGAAAGATAGATAGAACATATGTATTAAAGACCGTACGCAGGAATATTCAATACCCCAAAATGAACATGGCCTTGAATATTAATACCCTTTTATTAAAATTATGAATTGTTTGGTACTTCCTTCGTCCCGATTTGTTTGTCTCTTTTCCCTATTTGAGACCTTCGACCAAATTGTCTATATGTTTCAATTTATAATAATTTTTATATACAATACAGATCTTATTTGATAGATTTCAATTAGCTATATAATACTCCCTCCGTCCCAAATTGAATGTCAATTTTTGATATCCGTGCCAATTTCAATTCCTTATATCTTTCAATCTGGATCTCAAAAAATATGCAATATGGATCTTGTTTGATAGTTCTCAATTAAATCTATTATACAAAATTTTCAAACTCATGAAAAACATTATAAATTAAAAGATATAAGGGACGAAAAATGACACGAGTTTCAAAAATTGTCATCCATTTTGGGACGGAGGAAGTATAATATTTTTGAAATTATATAAACCATTATAAATTGTGAGAAATAAACAATTTTTTGAAGGACACGTATGTCGAAAATGGGCAAACAAATTGGAATGAGAGAGTAAAGATTTTGAGGGAAGTTTTGGGGGATAACAAGTGGAGAGAGAGAAAGATAAAGAAATGAGAGTATAAGTGCAAATAAAACTTATTGACAACGAATATGTTTGGATACATGAAAACATTCTAGAAAAGTGTGAATCATTTTCCTTTCCTTGACACGTATCATGGAATGTTTTCATGTACCCTACCATCCCTCGATTGAAAGCCATGCAAAAACCCAAGTGAACAAAGAAGCACAAAGTAGGATAAAAAAAAACAAAAAACAAAGAAGCACAAAGCTAGATCCATTCACAAATTATAACTATATACATATAAGCAGCACAAAGATCCATTCGCAAAACATCCTCTCCATAGACACCCTTTTATGAACTCAATTACTCCTACCACACTATTTACACACACACTATTAGGACATAAGAACACTATGCCCCTAAATACCCTACTTGAAGTGACTTGTTTTTGCCTCTATTTACATAAAACAGTTAGCATTTCACGGTGCTTACCTAAGGCAAGATTTTGGAGTGTCAAGGGTTAAAAAAAACCACCCCGTAACGATCATAACATCAAAAGTAGATTAACGATATTTTTGGAGTTTCGGACGAAAAATCGTTCTGTGATTCCGAAACACCAATGTGGCACGTTCACGCGTGCCTAAACAGGGCAAGAAAACAAACACAAACCGAACCAAAAGCGGTCAGCTCAACTCCTCATCCCGTTCTTAGTTTGCTGAGTTGGTGCTCCGTCGATATTAATTTTCGGTTAGGGTACAAGCCTTTGAGCTATATGGGTGGCCGAAGTATAGTACAAGCAAACAAAGCATAACCGTTATTCTTGACAGTTGTTAGGACTACTATCTTCACCTTGCCAACTCCACACAATGTCTTGGAGCGCAGGCCTAACATCCTCCTCACAAAACTTCCGGTACTCCAGCGTGTCCCCAGCCGACTTCGAAAACTCCACCACAGCCACCTCCGGGGCCACCTCGAAAACCTCGGCCGTCACCGCCAACTTCCCCTTCCTTCCCTCCGCATTCCCCTGCATCTTCACCACAAACTCCTTCTCACCCACAATCTTGAAACCCAACTTCTTCGCCAACGCCCCGATCTTCGCCATTATGGCCGAGGCTGAGCTCTTGGAAGTGAACATCGTCCCCGACCTCTTCTCCCTCTCGAAGAGGTTCGACAAATCAAATCCCGAAGACATTGACGATATGAACTCGAACGCATTGTAAAACGGAGGCGACGATTTCGACCTCACCATTTCAATTTCTCCAATCCCGCCTTCGAACTTCATGTCATTGGAAAGCTCGAAAGACGAGTCTTGAATTGTAAACGCGATGGGGCGGGTGAACCCCTTCTTGAACCAGGGGACACGCATTATGGCTTCTATTGAGATCCTTTTTTCAGGGTCAGCGACCAGGATTTTCGAAATCAAGCGCTTGGACTCGGAGGAGAACCACGGGGGGAACTCGAACTCGGCCTTGAAGACTTTTCGGTACATGTTCATCAAGTTCTCGTCCTGGAATGGAAGGAATCCGGCTAGCAGAGCGTAGAGGATCACTCCACACGACCATATGTCGGCTTTGGCGCCGTCGTAGCCTTTCTTTCGCAAAACCTCTGGTGCGACGTAGGCAGGAGTTCCGCACTGGGTGTGGAGTAACCCGTCGTTTCTCAGCTGTTCCGGTAGCGACGAAAGCCCGAAATCTGAAACCTTCACATTCGTTCAAACTTTCTTCATTAGTCTCTAGTTAATATGAATTCAATAACCCTCCAAAAGGGGACCATATGGAGATAAGAATGAAAAGATACTTCGTTCTGTGCGGAAATACTGCATAATCACATCAATAATACTACTACGTACCCAGAAAAAATTGCCCAAAAAATGCCTAAAGTTCAAAACGTACAAATGTAGCAAATAAATGGTATTCAATTATTCTACAATCACAAACTCACTCACATTCATATTGGGCCCACATACACTACATCTCGAGTGTGTGCAGGCCCCCATCAAAAGATGTGGGTATGTGTATAAGTATTTGTGGTTGAATATTAATTGCAATGGTATTAGAGCATCTCCAGCAGTTACTCGTACCTAAAATTTGAGTAAGAGTTTCATTGCAGGCAAATCCAAATCTATGGACAGTTTTGAGTAAAGCCTTCTCCGTTTTGCTAAGGTTATTATTTTTTAAGTACTTATTTTTCGCTTAACGAGATATATTATTCTTTCATAGTAGATTATCTTTAATTCAAAAATAAGTACTTATTTTAGTTAGTGAAACGGGGACATGATTGTAAATTTGGAAAGGAACAAATAGCCTAACATAATAAGTATAAATATTCTTTTATTCGAACAAAATTTTGAGTAAAACAATTTGGTAAAAATTTAATTCAAGGGGTGGTGTGGATTTTAGGAGGGTTTTACCCAAATCTTGGGTTTTGAGTGAAAATAAATAAATAAATAAAGGTTTGGAGATCCTCTCACAATTTATTTACCAACCCAGTAAAGATTGCCCAAATTCCAAACTATTTACTAGTACATCAAATTCATCGACACGACAATAACTATTCAGAACTTCTGGGTATGTTTCTGCAGAGTCTTTCTGTCTTTGTGAATGTGCAGTATTTCAATTGTTCTCGTAAAAAAGAAGTACATAGCATATAACAGAATGGCGGGATCGGCCGCTTGGCACCGCTTCACGGTAGAGATGCTGCTCGACCGCATCCCTTGTCCCACACTAGCCGGATACCATACATAACGACCATTATTTAAAACCACGACACACAGGGGAAAAAAAGGGAAAAAAATACCTTAAGATTTTCATGTTCGTCCAAAAGGAGGTTTTCAGGCTTGAGATCGCGGTGCGAAACACCGCGGCTGTGGCAGAAATCAACGGCCGATATCAGCTGCTGGAAATACTTCCTCGCCAAATCCTCCTTCAGCCTCCCCTTGGCCACTTTCGCGAACAGCTCCCCTCCCTTGACGTACTCCATCACGAAGTACACCCTCTGCTTCGTCGCCATCACTTCCTTCAACTCGACGACGTTCGGGTGCCTCACGAGCCGCATCACGGAGATCTCCCGCTTGATCTGGTCCATCAAGCCTTCCTTCCTGACCTGGTCCGTGCTGACGGCTTTGACGGCGACGCTCTCGGACGTGACGAGGTTCTTAGCGTGGTAGACCTTGGCGAAGGTGCCTTGGCCTAGTAGACGGCCCATCTCGTACTTTCCGAAGAGGACGTTTCGGGGTCCGGTGGCGGCGTGGTGGTGGTTGGGGTTGGGGGGTTTTTCCTGGGATTGGTCGGATTTTTGATTGGCCATTTGGAGGGGAAGGCGGTTGATTAGTTAACGTGCGTATAAGTTAGCTTGAACACTTGAATTTTTGGAAAAAAATGGTGGGATTGAGGAAGAAAGATGGGAGGTGAATTGGTGAGGATGGTTTTGAGAGGATTCAGTTCATGGTGGCGTTCGATGAGTACGAGAGTGGTTGTTGAATTCGGGGGAGGAAATTTGAGAGAGAGAGAGAGAGAGAGAGGACAGAGTGTACTGAATGGCATGCAGTAATTGGAGGACGTGTTATTGGGAACGGTCAACGGGCCAGGGACAGAGAAATAATATGATGGGAAATACTACTCTCTTCCGGTTTCTAAATAAATGTCCGGACGGATAAATTTAAATTTTAAAAAAAAAACCACTTTTTTGTTATAAATTTTAAAAAAATTCACAATGTAATAGAATTAATTGATATTTATTGATTTGTAAAAAAATTTATTCTTTTTAAAAAAAATGTATTTTTAAAAAGTCTAAATTTTCCCACCAGATATTTATTCTGAGACGGTGGGTACGTACTATTTAGAGACGGAAGTACTATCCTGGGCTTGGCCAATTGTTTTGAGACGCTTTGGCGTCCGGGGATCTAGGGGCGCTAAGTCTAGGTGCCCCCCTGATAGGCATTTGTCACCAAACTGGTCATTAAAAATTAGTAGTAAATGGATTGGTCACCGGTTACTCATCAGACATAAGTGATTAAATTAGTACCTGTATAGGGCTATTATCGATGTCTGATACCAATGTCTGATCGGCTTAATTTTGATCATGGTAATTAATGTTTTGGCTCGCATTTTCATTTTTATTTTTATTTTTTTGGCTCAAACAATGGGTCTTTTGGCAGAAACAACAATTTATTGTGCCTTGAGAAACAGCAGCGCCCCCGTTCGGTTCTCCATGTTTGATCGTGAATCCCTCAAAGTTGGGAGAGTCTAAACGGATTGTGAACCCCGAAATTCTTTGAGCGGAGATTGGTAGTCTAATTCGGAGAATATCGACTATAATTGGTACAAAGGTTTTCTTTCTTTTCCATGGAAGCGGATTTCCTAGTCCGCATTAGTAACCCAGCTTAGCTCGAAAAATTATACTACTCCATCCATCTCAAATTGGATAACAATTTTTGATATTTGTGTCAATTTCAATTCCTTATATCTTTCGATATGAATCTCAAAAAATATGTAATATGGATCTTGTTTGATAGTTCTCGATTAGTTCTAATATACAAAGTTTTCAAACTCATAAAAATATTATAGATTAAAAGATATAAGTAATGAAAAATGGCACAAATTTCAAAAATTATCATCTTTTTTGGAACGGAAAGAGTACAGAACTCCAAACAGGCCAAGCCCACATCCCAACATGTCCTTCACACTTCATGGGTGCTCAAACCAGAAAATTACTTGGTGGCTCGGTGTTCTTCACCCAGACCTGTCAAATAACCGGATTCAATCCTAATCTGATTTGGAAAAATCCTATTTACACGACATAAGAGCACAAAATAATCCCTTGCTCGAACCTTTTGTTTGTTGGACTTGGGGATGCTGTAGGGCACTCCACGCCCTACAACGTGTAATACGGCCGATTTAATTGTCCATTTCGATAATAAATAGCTCGTATTTAGATTTGAATAATGGACGGTTCAAATCTAAATGAACTCAGATCAAATCTAAGCTATTTGTGCCAAATGATCGGCTGCGCTATACGCAGGGCCGTGTGTGCCCCACGACATCCCCAAATCCACTAACCCAAAAAATGATGGAATTGGGTCACCAGTCACCACTCAATAATATATCTGGGTCCCGAAGACCAACCCACGTACGTGGCCGCTTTGTAGGGCTAATCTTAAATGCACGCTAGTAGAGCCCATATTGGTCAATTTTGTTGGGAAAGCGATCTGCATTTTGGAATTTTTCGGCTACTTTTATTGCTTGTGAAACTAGTACAGTATGTCGGTCAGCGAGCTTGTAATCCAATTATATTTCCTCACATTTTTCTTGTGAAAGGAGAGGATTCGATTCTCGCCATGAACGAAAGTGCTTGGTGTGGTGGTTAATGTCCTTTGGGCTTATCCCACCCGTATGCCGTTTAGCGGTACCCATTTTCCATCCCTTTCAAAGTATGTTAGATATATATCGAGTGGGAAAAAAAAAAAAAAAAACTAGTAGTGC
Source organism: Rhododendron vialii (assembly GCF_030253575.1). Taxonomy (NCBI): domain Eukaryota; kingdom Viridiplantae; phylum Streptophyta; class Magnoliopsida; order Ericales; family Ericaceae; genus Rhododendron; species Rhododendron vialii. The sequence goes on along the minus strand of NC_080564.1, from coordinate 31,576,088 downwards.
TATAGGTCTGAGGAAAGTCACAGGTGACACGATTCAACCGCTCCTTTGATTATTGCCTCTTTTTTTTTTTTTTTGAAACAAAGCCCATTTCATTAAAAGCCAAAATAGGCTAAAACAGCGAATCCATCTCAGAACAGAGAGAGGGAACCTACAACCAACCATCACCGCAGGATAAAAAACACACAGAGAACAGGTGACCCAGGAGCAGCGGTAAAACCGCAAAGCTAGCAACTAGACCTGTGCACAACTCATCGCCACAAAGGGTCAGGACACGAGGGGCCAGCCATCTAGCCACTAGCCGCCCCGGTAAGAAACAGGAACCCTATCAAAGATAAACAATACAAGCCGATGGAAACAGGAGCAATAAACAGACAAAAGATATAAGCACAACCACCGTGGATGGAATCCACAAAGCACGTCGGCCGCCTCCAACTAAGAGGAGCCCCTCAAAACCGACGATGGAGTAATCGATTGGATCTCGAAGCTGAAGGGACGGAGAGAACATCTCCAGCAAGCCTACGCTGGCACGACAGGCTCCGGGCACGGAGATCGAAGCAAGAATCCCGGGCAGGATCTCCGACCACCGGCCACACGACGCCGATAGATAGTTTGAATCTTGCACAAGTCCCGGACAATGTAGTTGGGACTTTGGTATCGACTAATCTTTTGGAACCAAACCGTCCACCAGGAGGCTCCAACTAAAGCCAAAACAAAGCTCCGTATGAAGTGCCCCAACAGAGTGGACAACATTTGAGAGATTTCGAACATAAGACTTTAAGAAAGAACAAACTCCTAAATCTCAAGTTCTGTCCGTGGGGCCAACCCCGATCACCTTCGTTAGCAACAAGTAGTTTGGGGGAGTCCATTTACCATGGGGATCCTCCATTTCAAAAACGAGAATATCTCTTCATGAGGAATTAAGAGTACGAGCTCAAACTTGAGCAACTTGATTCATCTATCAAGCCTAAGAAGAACTAACAACTTCCTAAAACTAGTATGAGAACAACTAGTAGCCGCTGAAGAACTCAAATATGACACTGAACTGGTCATTGCAGTATTGCTATGTACATATACAACAAAACAGCAATAACTGCATAATTTTCTGGGAATGGGAATTTGTCACAATTTGCAAAAGCAACTTCTTGGTGCACACACGTTATTATCAACTTTCAAGTCATCATCCGAAACCTAATGCAAGCCATTCCTACAGCATTCAAAAACACTAGGGCTATGTAGCACCGACATAGACACGACACTGACTCACAAATTTTTGGAAAGTTGGAGGACACGACACGTTGGGGATACATTATGAATAATATTAACGTATTCAACTATATGAGTACAAAAGGCTCTAATTCTGAATACATATATACCTTACATCTTATTTATCATCACATCATTCACAAAAGTATTCCAACAGAAAGAGTTTCATTTTATCTATATGTTTTTACACTCCATAGTCACAAAAAGAGGAAAGACTTTTCTAGGCTTTAACAAGAGTCTTAGGTCTTAACTACTTCATTTAACTCCTGACGTATTTTGCGAGTGTCCCGAGAGTGTCCTAATAGTGTCCGAAGCATTTCTTAGAGTGCCCCCGGAATGTTCACATCCAAAATGTTAAGAAAAAATAGGACATTTCAGATTTGAGTGTCGGACACGTGTCAGGAGAGTGTCGGTGTCCGAAAAGTGTATGATACCGGTATGTGGACTCCGGCGAAGTGTCCGTGCTACATAGCACTAGGGAGTTCGATTTTCTGTACCACTGTTTCAGTGCATATCCGGTTGTTGAATCATACGAGAATCTTCTCATCTCTTGAGATTCTCGCATGCCTAATGGCTAAAAATTTACCTGAACACTGGTACAAAGGATTTGAGGGGGAAAACAAGAATCTGCATTTGCATAATATGAGGAAAATGAAACTAGAACAAGCATAATATCGATCTAGTCCATTCCAGCAGACAAAAATTGAGCAATCAAAAGAGACGTGACATAGGAAGAAGAACACAATCAAAAACTTGCAAACATAGACTTCCACAACTAAATTTTGGCACCTATTTAAGGTGAGCTCCATACCGGCATTGAATTTCTTTCCCTTCAAGAAGGATCTCCAAACAATCACCAGAAAGGCCAACCATATCAAGTGTCTTTTCCCAAACTAAGCTAGAAACATCCAACCTCCGTGCTTCATTGGAAGGGTTCATCGGGCAACAAGAAGAGGAGATGTAAGCACAGGCAGGCCACTCATCGCACCTCAACTGTGCACAATACTTGGGAATCTCAGGATCAGTAGCAGCAAAGAGCGCGCTTCTTGATGCTTCTTCAGCGTTGAAAAGCACAGGCGAAAATAGACGATAACCAACTTCCTTAATAAATTTAGGAACATCCCTCTCAATATTTGTTCGGGCACATCCGGGTCCCACACAAATTATGCTAATCTCTGATTCAGAAGGGAGGCGCTTATGGAGAACGTTGCTAAACATGACTTGTGCTAGTTTACTGGTCGAGTATCCTGCTAAGCTCGAGAATTCTCTTTTCCTGGAAACAAAGTTCATGTCGTTTGGATCAACTGTACTTACGAAATGAATGACAGAGTTCACGTTGATGATTCTACTTGGAGCCCCTCTCTTGAGTGAGGGTAAGAGTAGTAGAGAGAGCAGTGCCGGTGCAAGATGGTTCACTTGCATATGAGTTTCATACCCGTCGTTTGAAAACTTTTGAGGCTCTCCCATGGAAAAGATCCCCGCGTTATTGATAAGGACATTAAGGGGTTTTCCAAGTGAATCCCATGTTTCTGAAAACCTCACGACGGATTCAAGAGAGAGGAGATTAAGCTCCATGACATCAATGTTTAAGGAATCCTTACTGGACGTTTCGTTCTGCCATGTTTGGATTAAAGAATGGGCCGCAGTGGGATTTCTCACTGCCATGACAACATTAGCCCCTGATTCAGCCAATTGCCTGGCTATTTCAAGCCCGATTCCACTGGTGGAACCGGTAACAATACAGGTAAGATCGTTCAATGGAGGCAGTGGCAGTGGATTCTTAAGATATCTTGCTTCAATCCTCTGAAAAAATAGCTCATAAATCACATGAGACCACCCTTGGAGCCATTCCATCCAACTTAATCCTTGTTTCGCTTGATCAGACGCCGAAGGAGAAGCCATTTAACTGTCTTGCTTACCCTGTTGCAGTGATGTCTGAGGTCCGACTCTCTGGAAATCACTGATCTGCCTTTCGAACGGTTTGACCAACTAGGGGTTGATTCTACATCATGTGAGAACCTTGTAATGTGTGTGTGTGGTCATACATGGTGCAAATTCTCATTCCGCATTCTCTAGAATACATCATAGATTAGTAGCAAGTCGATCGGGTAATTCTAATTACTGTGCAACCATCTCTCTCTCCAGCATCATCTTAAAGTCTCCATCCAATAAACTCTCTTCTAGGCTAGGACTGCCTAATTTTATTTAAGTTATCAAGCTGTAATTTCGTGCCATTCCTTCTGATTGGTTTTTTGAGTTGACGTGATCTAGTGAGTGTTATAGAATCTTAATACATGACCGATTCAATGTTTTTGGCTATTGACGCGTGGTGCCCTAACCTCCTTCATAATCGTACAAAATTTTTGCAATTACTGAATTTAGGAGTAAATAATCTCTCAATTGAAACTTTTCTGTTTACAACCCGCATAAGAAAAAAAAAAAAAAAAAAAGCTTTTCCTTTACAAGGAGTACTACATATTCAACACCTCTCAGACACCATCACATAATACCCTAATTCACTTCATGGTTACATGTTCATGTAAGCCCACAAAAACATATGCGTAAGCGTAACTATCTTCTTTATAAAATAAATTGATACACCAATACCCTAAAAAATATTCTAAATAATTTTCATTACAAGAAGTCTTAAGTTTTGGCATTTAGTCCCACTCATTTTGTCCCAAGCACCAACCCACGCGTCTGCTTTTGTAGGGCTTGCAATGATGCTAAACAAAAGGATAAGAATCCTTAAAAAAACATTGACTAGATATTTTTATGGACAAGGAGATCTTGTAGCGCGGGCTGCCTACAGTAGGGCGGCCGATCCGGCAACTGTCCATTTCAGCAATGGACGGCTCAGAATTTAATTCGAGCAACGGACGGCTCGAACTAAATCCAAGCTGTTAGCATCAAAATGAATGACTGAATTGGCCACCCTACAAACCTTTGTAGTGCGGGCAACTAATGTAAGAAAGTTTATGTGTTTATATATGGGCCTTACAAATACTGCACACTGATTGACTAAATGTGTGGATTCCACACTTAATGTACGAGAGTTTGTGTGTGAAAGTGTTTATTGCACCAGCAAAACTGATTGGGCAATTTTGTCGGGAAAGCGAACTGCTTGCTGGATTTTTTTTGGCTGACTTTGGTTGCTTGCCAAATTAGCACGTCTGGTTTTGAGAAAAGTTAGTGATACAATTCAAGTATTCAACCACTCCTCTGAACTATTGACTTTAATGGGTGTGAATCTTTTCTCTGAGTCCGCAGTGGAGTTCTTTTTTTGGTAATCCATGGTGTCCCAGGTCAGGTCAGTTTGTATGCTTACGCATAGGGGTTAGGTGACTCCAAGAATTTATTTATTTTGCTTATCGAGGGAGACTGAAGCATTTGCCTCGACTGATGTGACTTCAAAAGTTGTTGGTAAAGTGAATTGAAACTGAGATGTTAGAAGGGAACAAACCCCTAAATCTCAGGCCAAGTTCACTCGGCCAATCCCTATGGGTTAGCATGGTGGAGTCGGGACTTCGGTATCAATCTTTTTCAACACCAAGTTGTTTGGCGGAATTCATTTACCTTAGGGGTCTTCATTTGAAAGGAAAACAAGAGTATTGGTCAGACTTTTAATGAGCCGAATACGAGCTCAAACTCGAATTTTGATTTGTTTATCAACCCTAATAAGAACTAAGTAACTTACAGCTTCCTAAAACTCGTATGAGAACATCTACTGGCCACTGTAGCACTTAAAATGTTGACACTAAGTCGGTCATCGCAGTTTTGCTATAAACATAAAACACTGGCAAATACAGGTTTTCTTCAGATTCCTTTGGCCCACAACAAAACAGCAATAACTGTAAGGGGAATTTGTCACAATTTGCAAAAGCAACTTCTTCCTGCACACATGTTATTATGCTTGCCCAATTCAGACATGTATGTGGATAGAAGCAACTGAAAACGGTCTAGTTTAGGCAGAGTAGGAGTGTAGGACTAATTCAACCACAATATAACAAGGATTGTCTACAGAAGATGACAAGTAGTTTCAAGTCATCATCCAAAACTAATATAAGCCATTCTTACAGATAGCAGCAAAGTTGGGATTACATCTAAAACAGCTATTCAAAAACCTAAGAAGCACAGACACGTCTACCAGCCTCACGTATCCGTGTTTGACACGTGTCCAACACGGACACGCACAACTCTCTCCGGACAGATGTCTAACAAGACTAAATAGGTGTCTATTTTTCCTATATGTTCTCCTACCCGGCAGGTTGGGGATACTCTTGGAACATGTTAAAAACATATTTTAAAACTTGGCTAGAGTAAGAATTTCCATAGATGTTGAGTTCATAAACACTTATACGACTTTTGATTTGTATCTGCCTAATATTACTATGGAATATGTTTTTGATGTCTTATATGAACTATAAGATAAATCCATAATACAAGAATATACTGTTTATTCAACGTGTCCACCATGAATACGTGTCCTAATTTTAGAAGAAATCACGTATCTACATGTCCATGTCATGCTGCGTCGTTTCCATGTCGTATCCGTACTTCTTAGTCAAAACAAAAAGGGAGTTCGAATCGTTGTACCCTAAATTTCTCTGTACAGGAGTTCCAATACATTTCCTGGCCATTGGATCGCATTAGAATCTTCACGTCACTTGAGATTCCCAAGTGATCCAATGGCTGAAAATTCACCACATTTGCGGGGAAGCACAAGTGTATCTGGATTGTGTAATTTGAGAAATGTGCAACTAAAACAAGCATAATGTATCAGAAGGATCTAGTCCATTCTAGCAGACAACGATTAAGCAATTGAAAGAAATGCGTAACATTGGAGAAGAACCCAATCAAAAACATGCAAGTGCAGACTTCCGCACCTAAATTATTGGCACCTAATTAAGGTGGGCTCCATAGCGGCATTGTGTTTCTTTCCCTTCTAGAAGCATCTCCAAACAATCACCAGAAAGGCCAACCATATCAAGTGTCTTCTCCCAAACTAAGCTAGAAATATCCATCCTCTGTGCTTCTTTGGAAGGGTTCATTGGACGACAAGTGTAAGAGATGTAAGCGCAGGCAGGCCACTCATCCCACTTCAACTGTCCACAGTACTTGGGAATCTCGGGATCAGTAGCAGCAAAGAGTGTGCTTCTGGATGCTTCTTCAGCATTAAAGAGGACAAGCGGAATCAGCTGATAACCAACTTGCAGAATTTTAGGAAGATCCCTAGCAACATTTGTTTGGGCAGCTCCGGGTCCCACACAAATAATGCTAATCCCTGATTCAGAAGGGAGGCGCTTATGGAGAATGTTGCTAAACATGACTTGAGCTAGTTTACTGCTCGAGTATCCCACGAGGCTCGAGAATTTTCTTTTCCCGGAAACAAAGTTCATGTCGTTTGGATCAACATTACATACAAAATGCATGATAGAGTTGACGTTGATGATTCTACTTGGAGCCCCTCTTTTAAGTGAGGGTAAGAGTAGGAGTGAGAGCAATGCAGGAGCAAGATGGTTCACTTGCATATGAGTTTCATACCCGTCGTTTGAAAACTTTTGAGGCTCTCCAATGGAAAAGATCCCGGCGTTATTGATAAGGACATTTAGGGGTTTTCCCAGCAAATTCCATTTTTCAGAAAACCTCACGACGGATTCTAGAGAGAGGAGATTAAGCTCCATGACATCAATGTTCAAGGAATCCTTACTTGAGGTTTGGTTCTGCCATGTTTGGATTAAAGAATGGGCTGCAGTGGGGTTTCTTACTGCCATAACAACATGTGCCCCTGATTCAGCCAATTGTCTGGCTACTTCAAGCCCAATTCCACTGGTGGAACCGGTAACAATACAGGTAAGATTGTTCAATGGAGGTAGTGGCAGCGGAGTTTTAAGATGTCTTGCTTCAACCTTCTGAAAAAGGACTTCATAAATCACATTAGACCACCCTTGGAGCCATTCCATCCAACTTAATCCTTGTTTTGCTTGATCAGATGCCAAAGGAGAAGCCATTGAAGGTCTTGCTTATGCTGTTAGCCTGTTACAGTGATGTCTAAGGACCGACTCTCTGGAGATCACCGATCTGCCATTCAAACAGTTTGGTGAATGAGGGTTTGATTCTATATCATGTCAAAACCTTTCAATGTGTGTGGCCATACATAATACAAATTCCCATTCTGCATTCTCGATCATATCAATTGCAAGCCATAACTTGTAGTTCTGAGTCAATTCTGTGACATTCTAAAGCAGTAGCAAGTAATAGTTCAAAGTTCGGTTCTGCTAGAGTTAGACAGCATAAAGTTGCTTAGAGTTGGTGAGGTGGACCAATTAAAGTCAATCAGGTAATTTTTTACTGTGTACGCATCTCAACAGAATCCCAACAAAAAATTGACTATGTCAATCCACCAAATCTTCTAGCCCCCCCCCCCCCCAAAAAAAAAAAAAAAAAACCCACCCAATCCATATTCTATAGGATTTGGTTGCTCTCTCTCTCTCTCTCTCTCTCTCTCTGATTCTTTCCAGCATCAACTTAAAGTCTCCATCCAATAAATTCTCTTCTAGGCGAGGACTGCCTCATTTTATTTAATTATCAAGCTGTAATTTCCGGGCCATTCCTTTTGATTGGGTTTTTTAAGTCGACATCTAGAGACTGCAATGGATCCTTAGAATTTACATGATGTATTTTAGCAAATCCATTTTGGGCTTGTATAATTTTGTAAACCTAAGCAAGCATTGATCTAATTATGCTTCAAAGTTCTTATAATTAGTAATAATCCCTGATTCCCTACAAATGAATTTTTCTACACGTGCATGTGAATGTACGGTAATTTAAAAACATATTCTAGCACAGGCAAAGGGGATTGATCCTTCATTAATCCCCAAAGAACTGAGTTAGAATTCCTTGGAAGATTGTTTCAATGGGGTCTCAAAAGGGATCAGAGCCAAACAGGAATAAAATTGCATTCATTCAGGTATTAGGTCACAGGATGATAAGAAAAAAAGAGGTCCCAATTGAGAGAGAGAGATTAAATTTCTTTGGGGAAAGAATCATGAGAGGGAGTGCTAGTTTATGTTGCAGAATTGAATTGGTCCACCTCACTGATTCTAGCAACTCTAGCAGGCAGACGCTGGATTTTAATGACAGGGGAGCAAACATTGTAATTGTTTTTTGAACATATGAAAGACCGTATCAATCATGCCAATACAAAATCCAAATACAATATTGCGCATACAGACCTATTGTAAAACACAAATAATAGAAGCTAGTGTTACATTTGTATGCAAAAACCCTAACAAAAAAAACCTCAATGTTCCAATCAGAATTCAATTTTATGTTCAACACTCCTTCGTAATTTTAAATTTATTTGTAATAGAAATTGGATGGATGAACCTATATAAATTTAAACGTTCTGCAAAAATACTACCATACCTAAAAAGAAAACTTGAAACTTGGGTAGGGGGGTCCCCCGGGTTCATCCTACTCTAGACTTCTTTAACTCTAGCAAAACCGAATCCTCTAACACAAAGCCACCAAATCATGAATATCAAGTTCACATTCAGAGTTGTAATGAAACAGGAACATCAGAACTACTTGATAACAAACCGCTACCAATCACCATAATACACATTACCCTTTTCTTATTTCATTAAGGATTCTTCACTGCAGAAGAAGTACGAAGCAAAAATGGCATAAAACAATAAAATGTGACATTATTTTCTACGACTAGCAAAAAACATTGTAGACCATGACATAATGAGAAGTTCTTCGCCTATTTAGTGAACCAAAGTTTAAAATTTGAGGAAATACCCACAAAATCCAACTCCAGCCCTTGAATCAAACTCATACCAAATTCAAATTATTTTTTTTTTAACCCAAATCAAGGAGACCTAAATCTCATACCTAATTTGCAACGGCTAGTTTTTGCTTGCAGGTGGTGGTGGTGAGCGTAGGTGGAACAGATTTGAAGCTCCTGATTTCTCAACGGATCTGGGTCGGCATTGACTGAATTTTTTCTAAGCAAGATTTGACAAGAAAAAATGGGTTTGCCATTGTGGTGGATGATACCAGAGGGAGCTTGTAATCAATTTTCCTACTCAAACTTGAGTGTACGGATGTGAGTGACGGCTGGAGATGATCTTAGAACCAATCAAGTCAGATTACTTATCGAAGATATAAAAATAAAAAGAACCAATAAAAGGTACAGAAGCCAGCATTTTCGGATCTTTCATTGCGAATCTTGAGAAAACCCAGTGAATCTCATTGGGATATCGTTAATTTCCTATATTATTATATAACAATCTTGAACAACTAGAGAGAGAGAGAGAGAGAGACCTGTGAGGGATGGATGGAAAATACTCCGTAGTTGTTTCCGGAACCGAACTCAACTCGCCAGTGCTCAACGGGTGACTCTATTTACCTTCGTACACTAATCAGGAATCTGGGCCTACCTTTCTAATGGAAAGCCCACCATAACTATTGACTTTCAATCGGCCCTGCTAACATGTACAGTAGTATTCTTAATCGGTCCTGCCGATGTCCGTTTGTTTGACGGAGGATAATAGAGTGTATCAATAATTCTATATAAATTGAGATGTTAATACATATTTCACGTATATTTAAATATTTGTACACATTTTAATACATTTTTTTTTGAATATCAATACATTTTTTATCTATTATCTTCTGCTTTAGGAAAGATGTTTGAATTTTCCTAACTTAATAGTAATGCTATGACCAGAAACGTTTGTATACAAATTCGGAGACAGATATTCTTGCAAAGAAATATATTCCGATGCCTGATGTGTTTGAAACAGTTTGATGCCCGTGGATTTTGCACAGAATGGGGCTCACACCCATCAGACGGTTTTAAATACATTTGTGTCCGGATCTGTGCACGAAAATCTTATCGTTTTCGTCAACCCAAGGAGTGATTCTATTATTTTTATTTTTATTTTTTTGAACGGCAAGGAGTGATTCTAATTTTTTTCTTTTCGCACTCAGAGAAAAAAATGTTTCTATTTGAACTCGAGGAGTGATTCTATTTGAACCTGCAAAAATGTTTAACTCAGTCCCAACACATGCCCTGATCTGTAGGAAATTGTAAACCTATTTTTTTTCAACTCTCCCATCCATATCACACCCATTAACCACGGCCTTATTCTATGTCCGCCCACCTCCGCCATATCAAAACCTACCTGGGCTTCCCTCGGAATGAAACCGAGGTCACACACGAGTTACCTAGTCACCATTTACCCACAAAATAGCAAGAAACACGGAAAAAAAAAATTCAAAGAAAGCAATCCGGCATCGTATCACCAATCATTTTGATGGGCATGTCCAGCTCTGGCAACCTATTCATCATAAATCCACAGAACCAAACCAATAAAATGCAGTATTTCTTCTATCCTGAAAGGAATCAAATGCTACTGCTAATCGCCTGCGCATATCAATTCTGAGATCGCAGGAGAAATCTTGTGCTTTTGACCGCGTCTGTTCCGAAGGAATCTAAATTATTTATTAAAAACCTTAGAATTTTGGGTCTTGTTACATTCTTGATAACCGAATACCAAGAAAATAAACGCTAAATTTATTTTTCGATACGTTTTTCATCCTTTCGCTGACAACTGAATGGGCCTAAGTTTTCTTGTTGTATTGATCAGTTTTGTTAGGCCGTGGGCCTGATTTTTGTTTTTCTTGGGAATGCCAATCTGCACGTGTAATGGGTTTGTTTCAATAAAATTGTAAGAGAAAATGACGGTCAATTACCTGTTTTGATAATTAATACTCGTCAAGGATATTTTCAGCATTAACAAATGTGGTGTTGAGAGTAGAGCTAATAGACATCACTTTAAGCAAAGCAATCTCCATTATGGGCCTGATCTACTAGCCGAGTCCAATCCACTTTCTTGACAAAATTAGATGACATACTATTAGATAAACTATGTGGTGTTGAGAGTAGAGCTGCAAATGAGCCGAGCCGAGTTTTACTATGTTCAAGCTTGTTTATTAAGTTTTTAACAAACACGAGCTCGAGCTCAGTGAAAACTTAACGAGTCGAGCTCGAGCCGAGCGGGCCTTGGCTTGACTCGAGCTTGTTCACGAGTCTCAACGGACCAACGAAAAATTTATATATGTGTATATATATATATCCTTGCATAGGCCTAATACAACCAAAAATATTCTGATTGTGAAGGTATATATATCTTTCATTTTCCTATGGAGGGATGGTGTGCTGGTGTGCGTACGCTTTCGCCTCCCTTGGTTGATTGGAAACTGAAACTGAAAATGAAAAGAATAAATTATGAAATAACAATAAAAATCCTAAACTTAAGTGTATATACCCCGGCTCGCGAGCTGACTCGAGCCGAGCTTATCCTAGCTCGAGCTCGGATCGTTTACAAAATGAGCTGAAAAAATTGGCTCGAGCTTGTTCGTTTAACTTTCGAGCCGAGCTTGAACGAGCCACTAACGAGCCGAGTTGCGAGCGGCTCGGTTCGTTTGCAGCCCTAGTTGAGAGCAATATTTCGTGTTGAATATAGAAAGTAGCCTATCTATATAAACCATTTTTATAATAATTAAAAATGCGATAAAATAATTGGATTAGCTTAGTGATGGTGACTTTAGCACTGAAAGTCTTTAAAGCTCGCGTGCTAGGTTAAATAATCATTGAATATCTTAAGATTCTCTCTTTTGCTCTATGCTTCTGCACTCAATTTCCGTTCCCATGAATTTTGATAATTCAAGATTTGTTTCATAAGATTTTTCACACTTGTGCTCTCACATGCGCGCGCGCGTTGTGACTAAGTCGCTTCAGGCGAGGTTAAGATCGTAATGATGGGTTTGTAACCCCCGTCTACGACTTAAATTTTTGCATCAAAGCTGCTTAAGACCCATTTGATTGTCATTGCTTATATGCTTATTTTGTTTGGATTTAGACTATCTACATTTAAAAAATAAATAAATAAGCCGATGACAACTAAACAATGAACTCCGCTTTTCTTTTCTCTCGACCTCAGATCTGCAAGTTTTTTTGGGATTAATTGCTTCTTTCTTTCCTCTCAGCTTTCCTTCATCGCCGATCCCTCCTTTGCTGCTCCTCCTCCATCATCGCCAACATGTAGTCACCGGTGGGTCGGCATTCATTGTTGTGGTTCTGGTTAGCATCTTGAGGTCATCGGCAATCCGTGATTTATGGTTGTTGTGGATTAATTAGGATGGTTTGTGATGTTATGAGATTTTTTCTTTTCTTTTTTTTCTAAAGTTTTTTCGATTGGATTTCAATCGAAACTTATGGTGAAGTGTGTGTTTTTGGCTGGATAAGGTTTGGGGTATAGCCATTGGGCTTAGTCTCCGCTATCGTGATTGTTTGGTTCCCTGTCTAAAAATGAGTCTTCTACTTAATGTACTGTATTACTATTAATTGAGGTTAGTAATATCATCTTAAAAAGGGAAATAAAAAAACCCAAACAGTAAACACTCTCCTAGTTACGCCCGTCCCTCAAATCATTTTGGTACGCCATAAAAAAGGACATAAACTGAGAACAATACTACTACGTACACTTCTACCGACTATTCATTGACCACATATGGGTCGGTCTCACATATTTAATTATAGAATGGGCCCATATATATGTGAGAGAGGAATGGTCGGAGTGACCGGTAGCAGTGGCGGCTCCAGAAATTCTTCTAAGGGTATTCAGAAATTGCACTATACTATCTTGAAAAACCACAATTATATATAAACAAAAAGTTATACATAAGCAGTCTCCTTCTTATAAGGGAGTCCTTACTTAGCTTAAGTAAGGACTTCACATTTTTCAATTGAATTTCGATGATCCGAGTCGCTCAATGTGTTCAGAACGTGATTTTAAGGGTACTTGAGAGAAATCGGCAAAAAGAAAAAGACCGGGAAGGGCTCCATTAGAGCAAATTTTTTTAACCGTTCAATAAAAACTTATCGGATGAAGCTCTTCTCGGTCTTTTTTTTTGTTTATTTTTTTGCGGGTACCTTTAAAATCACATTCTGATCATATTGAGCGGCTCAGATCATCGAAATCCGGTCGAAAAAGGGGACGTCCGCACTTTGCTGAGTGCAGACGCTCTTAGGTGAAACTATATATAATATCTAAAATGCAACCCAAAAATAGCAAAGTATATAAGCTATTACAATTGTCCTCGACGGGTTTTCATAGTTTGAAACCGTTGCATGATATCCTCGTTATCAACGGCATCAAATACATCACTCTCTATATAAGTAATTAAGCAATCATTTATCCATTGATCTCTCATTCGATTGCACAAAATGCTTTCAATTTCAAGTGGATTAATTTGTGGGTTATTTTTGGGGTGGGTGTTCATTAACATTTGGATTGAGTGTTCAAACAATTGGGTTGGGTGTTCATTGACAATTGGATTGGGTGTTCAAAAGAAGACTAGTCCAAAAAAATTACATGTATTCTAAGCGGGAAAAAAAAAATTGGGTGGTCAGTTGACCATGGAAGGACACACATGGAGCCACCTCTGACCGTAGGCGTGTCCGTACCATTATTGAACTGAGAATGGAAAAGTGTTGGCACAAATTAAGAGTAAAATGAAACCAAATTCACGTGTTTGTCAGACATGGTTTTTTTTTTAATTTATCCGCCGACATGTTTTGGTTCATACAACGTGGTTTAAAAGTGCCAGCCCGGACAAGCCCTTTAGTTTTCCGTATGAAATGAAATAAAACCATGATTTGTGTGACAAGAAATACTCCTCCATATGTCACCTTCACTTTCTCTCTTTGTTAAATCACAAATTTAAGGTGTTGCGTACTTTTGGGGCAAAAGACATGATGTAAACTGTCATAACCACTAGCTTAATAGTAATACACACGTGCTCTTATCAATCTCACACATGTATCAAATGTTACTACTTAATGGCTCATTTTATTTTTTATTTTTAAACATTTCGTTTATTGCTTATATGAAATTCATACACTTACGGACTGTTTGCCGACCAAATTAATTAATTTTGTATGGATATATAGTATGAGGGAGATAAGATAAAAGGGTGGATATGTCTATCTTTTGGTTAGTTTTTGGATGAATATGAGTAGGTGGATATAGAATTAAAAGGAAAATGTTTTATTTTATACGAGTAATTAAAAAGCTAGATATGAAGGCAGATAGAATAAGGATTGACTGCGGTCCGGATTGGACCGGATTGCTATGAATCTAATTCTAATCCGCGAAAAATACAATCTGCGTCCAGATCAAAGTCCAACGGTTCGGTTCCAATCCAATCCGTGAGTCACGGTGCGGTTCCGATTTTATCCACGGATTATATTCCATAAATACTAAATTGTAAATCCAACCATAAAAACCAAATTCTTGCAACCATTAACACAAGCATTACAATCTGTCATTACATCTACCAACCAAATGAAGTAAAGTACACAAGTATTATCCAGAGTTCCAGATTAGTTACAGCAAGGTAGCAACCAAATGACTCCACCAACACAACATACAAATTCTAGTAAAGTATTCTCCAAGCATTATCTACTTATTACATTCCATAAAACCTAACAAAAACTAGCCAATTAGTTTCACAAAACAAACAAATAATATCACATTAAGATAAAATTGCTGAAAAGAATAAAATCAATTGGTAAAACTTATACTTATTTACTAAATATTACACACACACATATATTATTTTTAAATATTTTATAGTCTGGTTCGGTTAATCCACGGTTTCATAATGAAAATCCGTGAACTAAACCATATCTCACGGTTTTTCAATTGTCAAATCTGGGTCCGGATCATTAATCCACGGATCCAATCTAAAAGTCACGGATCGGTTTGGTCCGGTTTCACGGTTTCCGATTTTTCTTGAACAGCCCTAAACCCTAGGATTGAGGGAGAAGTGGTGTTATTATTTCCGACCCCAATCAAATGTATAATCCGGTGAACAATAAAAATATAAGTAGTTCGTACAAACTATCATGAATAATATGACAGTACATCGGCTCTCTATATCCTCCCGGCAAACGGACCGTTACGGCAGACTGTCGAGCTAGCAGTGCCTAGCAAGTGGCTTTTCCTTGCACGATGAAAAGGTGGGTAAAGGTGGGGGGTGGGTGCGTGTGACATGCGTGTGGATTATTATAAATTTTGGAGTAATAAGTTTTTGTTTTAGTTTCTAGTCAATTCCGTTCCCACTTGTGAGAAAATTTTCAGCGCCGACCCACGCATCCCAATTGTCCATTTTGATATCGGACGGCTCGGATTTGAAGAGAGAAAGAGGAAAGAGAGGATTTCAATCTAGATCATTCAACACAATTTTGGACGGTTCAAATGCGCTGCTTGAGCACCACGTGGGCACAGCCACGTGGTACCCACCCGGGCCGACCCAAAAGTTCTTCCCCCAGTTCTAGCCTAGACTTCCAAATCAGTAGTCCTTTGAATAAACCAACCAAACCAAACCAACCAAACAAGTCACTGTTCCAATTTCGGCTGCAATTAGATACTGGAATCTAATCTATCTAACTTACTAAAAAAACATGTTCCAAGCAATTCAAATGCCTTTTTTTGAAGCAATAGAAAAACGAAAACCAAATCACTCATATTAATTAATTAAAGCACATTCAGACCTAGCAAAGGAAGAAAGATTCTAACTAACAACAATTGAACCAAAGACTGGACAAAAAAAAAAACAAGACCCTTTTCACGATTAAACAAAAAAGATAGTAGGAACAAGACCACACAAGTTACTTTTTGTTAGTCAAGAATCCTGTGAGAGGAAAATTGACAAATTAATTATCGGCGACCGACATGGTATAATGTGAAAAGTTTCATTCAGAAATTTTCAAGTTCTTTATTTCTCAGAGAGAAATGACCGGGATAACTTTCGCACACCTCGATTAATTCTTGGGAGCAATCTCATTGTCTGTTAGCGATAAACCCATTAGCCAGAGCAATATTCTGTTTCTACAGACCTCGCAATACGTATTGATAACACTTTAGAGGTTTAAAAATCTAAAACTTTAGAGGGAAACAAACCCTAAAACGCATACCTAATTAAACCAGGTAACTTTGGGAATTTTTTCTCATGCCTCTTATTTGCACGATCTGCAATTTTTTTGCTGTCGATCCAAAGAAAGATTTGATGGGGACCGGGGGGGACACGACGACTTTTTTGAAAAGGAATGGAAACACATGCACCCCATGATAGGAAAAATTATTGGGTGTTTTGAGAGAACCGCAATGTTATGTCCTAACATCTTTTCCAATTATGCATTTATGTGAAGTTAACGATTAAATGTTTGAATCTTACATGAATATGTAGCGAAGAAAAGTGTCGGGACAATGGTTTTGAATACCGTACTAGTTTGGGTACGGAGAGATATCGGATACCGTTTTTGATTTAACGTAGAGATGAAATGATCAAAGTGAGAGGCCCTTAATGTTATCTCGGTCGACATTGGCCGCAGTCGTCTGTAAGCTCTAGTATTGGAGTCGGGACAGTTATTGAGGGTTGGGGTACCGGTTGTTTCACACAAATCCGGTACGTACCATCTGGTACAAGATTCTAAACCTTTGTCTGACACTAGCCACCGAATATACATACCATATATTTGCTCACTACTGAAAATCCCCCAATTTAATGAGTCAAAACTCAAAACTCAAAATGTTTGAAAGTGAGAGTCATTGTGGCGAACATTCTACGTCTCCTTGAAAGTTTCCAGGAGGCAAATACAAGTTTTGTGAGACGGAGTGGCAATGGAGTTGCCCATAGCGTTGCCCAAAAAGCTACGAGAGATCCTAAGCGTTCAACGCGAAAGTTTAGGCCTCCGTTGTGGTTGTTGTCTACCTTCATGGAGATGGCTGCCCGTTGCAATCTTTTGGAATATTCTGTGATTTTCAACAAATCGGGATGGAGTAAGTATACAATAATCACTCAATAGAAAGTGATGTTGATAACAGTTGGAGTTGAACAAAAGTAAGAATCATGTGTGAATTTCATGTGATGATGCTGACGTCACGCATGGCGTCACAACTCAGAAGGAATCTCCCTCACATTCACACCCAAAAGCCATCAGCCATGCATGGGGGGGGCCAGAGCCGGTAATGGAGGGGACTTTATTTGGTCATCTCTATTTGGTGAGAAGTCATGGTTGACTTTTGAGAAGCCCTAGCCAGAAATCAATTGATTTGGGCAGAGTTGCTGATTCAACCTACCATTTGCGTTGAACACTAAGGAACTTGCACAAAAGCAGAAGAAAGCATTAAACCCAAACGGAAAAAGTAGGACTAAAATAACCCCATGTTAGTCGGTTAGTTGGTGGGTTTGCTCCGGTTCCCACAAGTTCAATTCTTGAGGTCAAGCTGTAAGAAAATACTAATTTTTTTTTTTGAATTTTCAAGTCTCAACGTGGATGACTTACTTTTGACCAAGCTGGGGAGATGATTAGTTGAGATCCGCGTAAGTTAACCCGAAAAAAAAAAGTAGGACAAATTAAAAATGGATGACAAATTAAAAAAATAAGACAAAACACAAGCACACACTCCACCTTTCTCTCCCATTCGGCCTCTCTCTCTCTCTCTCTCTCTCTCTCTCTCTTGCATATACTCCCTCCGTCCCAAATTGTTTGTCCGGTCCGCAAAACGAGGACTCAAAAATAATGCACTTATTTCAAGAAAAAATTTAAACTTTTTTCATAAATTAAAAGAACTCATCGATATCTAGTGAATTGTTGAAAAAAATTAGATTTTTTCTTACAAAAATTGTATTATTTTTACATTCTCATTTTGCGGACCGGACAAACATTATGGGACGGATGGAGTATATATCTAGGAAAGTAACTCTAGTATAAATAGGCTTAAGGCTATAACCCTAGGCATGTCTTGTCTTATTAAGTTGTATATATATATATGTATATATACTTGATAAGTCTAATCTCTATTAACCAAGGGATAATAATTCCCCTAATATTTGTTACCCAATGGGTAAAGAAAAAGTAAGGTTGACATGAAAGATTGAAATGACAAGGTTGACTTCTTAGTAGACTAGTTGCTATTATCTAATGGGTAATATCTCTCCTAACAATTATGGACCAAAGGGTAAAGAAAAAATAAGGTTGACATGACATGACCCAAGATTATTTTCTTGATTTGTCACATCAAAGCTTTATTGGCCATTAAAACTTTATTACCCAACGGTTACAAGTTTTCCTAGCGGTTATTAACCAAAGAATGAAAGAGAAAGGAATTAGGTAGTTTGATTTCTCAAACTAACTATACTAACCATGTAGGACTTCTAGCCAATAAATATAAATTTTAAGGGTTAAAATCTAATTATGACGGATTATTAGAAATTAAAAAAAAATTTTAAAAGTAATCCAAATAATTAAAAATAAAATTTAAATATTTAATAAAATTTTTATTTATCAAAAATTAGAATCGTTACAAATATAAATATAAGGCTGATTTCCATGACCTTAAAACGTGCAAGAATGCTAAAGTTGCATAAAATTTACCAACACAATATTTTAATTTTTTATTTCGAGTGGGGGCGCGCATTTCAATGGTCAGTCTGGATTCGGGCTGGACTTATAATATATATATTACCAGAAAGTGTACATGGCATTATAATATACTTGAATAAGGAAAGCGGGTCAAACTTGAGATCTGTGTGTGTTATGTATATTCAAAGTGTGAAGACTGTGGACACTACTCATGGCCGGCCAGAAACCCTACGAAGAAAATTAAAATTCTTCTCTTTCCTTCGTTTGACATTTGCGACCTCCTATGGAATGTATTAATTACTTCCGTCCGTTCGTGTCAGCTTAGTTTTATCAAACGTGTTTGTAATTGTGTGATTTACTGCTTGACTTGTAATGGAGGTTTTGAAGGATAGGTTTTTCTAGTTGAAAGTCAATCTGTCGTTGTGGCTGTCCACGTCTTTGATAAACGATGAATGTGCTCTTTATTTATTTTTCCGGTGATTATCAACGGTACCTGTTATCCTTCTGGAAAAAAAAAGAAGAAAAAGAAAAGGGACAATGGGAACATGAGAAAATAGCAATGCATGTGATTTACTAGTACATCTGCCTAATTTGGAAAACTATTTGCACTGACCCTTTCGTACCACCAAATCATGTCTCCATCTTCATTAGTGGACCTTATTTGAGTGTGTATCATATGCACCTTCCAAAATATTATGAATTGTAAAGAAAATGTTACGAATCATATGGTTAAAAAGTTACGAATTATATAAAAGTTACGAGATACACCAAAATATTATGAATCATAATGAAAATATTACGAATCGTATTACTGAAAGGAAATGAATTCTAGAACAAAAGTTACGACACGCACTGTGGCAAGGATTTGGCTATAATTACCTACAGTACTTTATTTGAACCGGTGGTGCAAAGAGGAGAAAAAATAGTATGGATCCGAAATAGTATTTCTAAGAAAATCACCTAAAAAGTAAAGTGAAGGGGATAGATCAGACTCAAAATTGACTGCAGATGTAAATCACGGGCAGTGCCACAGTGCGGCGGGCCAAGGCACCCCTAAACTTTTCTCTTATGACAAATTTATTTTCTTATATTTTGGTACTTACAGGTGTTTTGGTCCATTAATTTTTTTTTGATTATCATCTTTTAACCCCTTTCAAAATTGAATTGTTTTATATTATGATCTCTCCGAACTCAAAATACTTTGGCATTTGAACCTCTATAACTGATCACCCCGTTCCACAAACACCTTTTTAATTTTCACTTTTTTGGTTTTGTCCTTATTTGGGTAAAAGTAAATTTTTTTTTTTTACTTTTTCGATTCGTCTCAACAGGTCAAAAAAAATTGGTGCATAACGAACAAACGCGAAAAAAAATTAAATAGGGACAAAACGGCACTTTTTCTAAAAGTGCTAATGAAACACCATCTAAATCTCTTTTTTCGCCACTGATACTGATTCCCGCACTCACCTTTTTTATTATTCACACTTGCTTTTTATTTTTATTCAAGTGAATCGATAAACTTATTTCTTCTCGTGTGAAAAGTAAATCAGTAAAAAGGATAGTAGTAGTGTAAATTCAAATTAATATAAAAAAACAAATGATATAGTACTAATGACAAGGAGGCGGGAGCGCGGGAACTCAGTTAGAATGGAGTTTCAAGCTCGTAGAAGAGTAATCAACGTTTGTGGAGTGGTGTCCACAGCTCGTGGATCTAAAGTCACATAAAGCTTGAGCATGAAAACGTCTCTCAAGAACACTCTAAACAATTGAAATTCGCGAGAGCTATGATTGAGAACGCGAGCGCAGAACGATGATTGAGTGTGCGAGCGTAGACCAAACTGAAGGATTATGTGCCTACTGCCTAAGGTGTGTATGCAGGACTAATACTCCACTAGAATTTTAGCAAAGTGTTGTTCTCAATCTCTCAAACATTGTGTGGGCTGTGCAGGACTAATCCATATACAGTGTCTGTCAAATTAACCAAGGACCCACACAAAATTTGGTCCACCAAAGGCGGTGGTGGCCGGCTCCTAAACAAGGAATTCCCCAAACAGTCAACTAATTACACACAATGACAACATGAGTGATATATAGAATAGGAAGCCAATTTTGTCACCAGTTAGTTCCAAGGGGCGGAGCCAAGGGTGGGCTGGCCTAGGCTATATATAGCCTAGATGAATTTAAGAAAAACAAAAAAAAAAATTAAATGTAAAATTTTAGCTCATCAATTTTAGCCCATCTCACTTTCTTGTGCATTCTATGATTATTTACATTGAAAGGGAACTTGTTAAAGATATCGACTCAGATTTGGATAATAAATGATCTCTACTCATTAAAACATCGTAGGGCACAACTTCAGTAGGGCGCAAATTCAATAGTGTACGATTTCTTGTTTGTTGGACATTAATTATAAAACTCTTTTTAGTTCATGTATATAAATTTTGTGTTAGCCCAAAAAAAATTAGATTTCTGGTTCTGCCATTGGTTAGTTCAAACATGTGCTTTGAAGCAGAGACCACACGCAGGCACGCAGTAGTTTGAATTCAATCTTCTTTCTTCTTCTTCTGTATACATATTTATGTATGAGTTGTTGGATTCCTACTTTTATCCATTGTTTTTAACCCTTTTTCTGAAAAGTCTTGAAAAAGTCCATGGATTGTTGTGCTGAATTAAATGGACGTGGACAATTTGGGGTTGTAAAATTCACCGAACCCGTTCATGAATGTGGACGCACGCACGCAGACATGTTTTTGCCAATTGGAGAGGTTCAATGGACCGCTCGCAAAGCCCCCAACTTGGAGTGTTCATTTGGGTCATCTCTCTCTCTCTCTCTCTCTCTCTCTCTCTCTCTCTCTCTCTCTCCAGAGTAAAAGTCTTGTGGGCTTGGTGTTTTGACTTCCATTCCCAAAATGTATATCGGTCCGTAAACAAGTACTTAAAAATCATACAATAAGTTTTTTTTAGGAGAAGTTCAAATTTTATTTTTTTGCAATTTACTAGTATACGTCATTGATTTTTTTTAATTTATGAACAAATTTTGAAATTTTCCTTAGAAAATTGTATTATTTTTAAGCATTTGTTTTGCGGACCGAAAAAATATTTTGGGATGGAGGTAGTAATATTTGTGGCTATGAGATTTGGTCCTTTTTTGTGTGCAAGGGGCAAGAACTCTATCCCTAGGAATTGAACCTTTGCCAAATGAATAGGAGTAGAAGGTGTTATCATTGAGCTACCACTTCGCTTACATGAGTTTCAGTCTTCGTTCCTTTGTTTGGTTGCCGACTGGGCAACCTTGTAGTATTAAGTTAGCGTGTGATGTCGTGGGGTTCGAAACTTAGGTGCCAAACTTGCCGGGATATTTCTTCTCGTTGTGATGCTGTCTTTCTTTTCTCCTTTTATTTTTTGCATCCTTGTCCAAAGATTAGTGGTAAAATATTTCTTTCGCTTTCAACAGAAAAAAAAAATGGTTATGGGCTGGACTGTGGAGGTGTTGGAATCCAACTCAACAAATGACCTCAGGACTGACGTACCGTTACTTGACCGTCCAATTTCTAGGACGAAATTTTAGCCTTTGTTTGAAACCTGTGACTGAAAAAGAAAGAAAAGGAAAGGAAAATTTTAAAAATTCCCCTACCCTTGTTTAGTTTAGAAAGAAAGTGAGACGAAAATAAGAAAACTAAGTTTTGAGCACAGTACATTTTCCTCGCACTTTTTTTCTTAATCGTTTTTCTTTCTTTTCCTTTCCGGGTTCCAAACGGACCCTTAGATGTAGATATCATTGAACATTTCTTCTTTGGCCCTTAAACTTATCTCATATTTTAAATCCCTCTGCACTGAAACTTGTACTCTACAACGGATCTTGACCCCCAACCCCAACACGTCAACAATGATAGCATCTTTTTCTCTATCGAAATTAAACTTATAATCTCACTACATCCAAGTGATCTTGACCCCCAACCTCAACGCGTCAACAATGATATCATCTTTCTCTCTATCGAAATTAAACTTACAATCTCACTAGTTCAGATGTCGATCTCCGCTATTCAACGTTAATTTAACGCCGAACCTCATATATTTGTGTGTTTTCTATTTATTGATTTCGTGATTTGCTGTAACATTTTAATTACCTCTTGTGCAAGAAGGCTCAAGAAGAGATGTAGCCATGTGCTTTTATAGTTGACTTAGTAATACTCCGTATTATTTATCAAGAGGAGAAGTCTTAACTAAAATGTCAAAAGTCGTGTTAAAGTAGTCTCCAATTAATCTCCCATAAGAAGAAGAAGAAGAAGTCGCAAAATCCTAATCTGCCTCATAATCCACTGGCCGCCAAGCTTCATTAGATTAGACTAAATCAAAATGATTATACCATAATTTAATCACTACTATAATTTAATCACGTACCTTTATTATGAGGTCTTTTTTTAAATTTTTTTTAAATTTTTCTAGGGATAGGAATATATATGAGGGCTCACAAGTAAAATGGTACTTGATCTTGTTCACTCTTACCCCAAAAGCTAGCCATCCAACTTTGAAATGTACCAATTTCTTGACAAACTCTGTTTTTTTTTATGATCAGGTGTTCGAACAAATTTACAAACACCTTGATTAATCTTGGAAGTTCAATCCCACCGTCCATTTGCGGAGAGCCCAATTAAAATTAGACCAAAAATTTGGTATGGACTGGCCAAATGATTTGAAAGCACATAGGAAGTTTTGAATCTAATATCTTAAGAGGGTGCAAACCCCTAAATTTCAGGCACCAGAACAATTAATCCCTTTGGGTTATTTCTTGATAAAGTCTGCTATCTACAAATTATAAAAAAAAAAAACTGAGTATTGCAACTCCAAGAAATTGATCAAGTGGGAGCACGACAATAAATAAGGGGCTTAATCTCTCATGCTTGCAGGTTTGACACTCACCACAAGTAAAAATATCTACATGGCTACTGAAAGTTTTGTTCGATCACTAATTTCAGGGCTTCGAAATTGTATATAAACTGGCATAAATATCCGATTATAAAAAAACTAAATATTGCTATGCCAATAATATGACAGGTACAAACAACGCATTTAGCTGTCAGATTGACAAATTAGGACGGGAGTATTCTATTGAGAGGTAACGGGGAGGACTGGATATACCCAAAGACTAAGGCTCCGCCGAAAGGGAAATAAATAATTATTTTTTAAAAAGGTAATTTTTAGTTTAAAAATTATGTATTTACGTAAATAATTTTTTTATTAATATGAATCTTGTTTGATAGATTTCATTGAGATCTTTAATACGGTGCAAAAAAAATTAAAAAATTAATTTTTATTTACATTATTTTTTAGTTGAAAAATGTGAAATAAGTACTTATTTTTTAAGAAGGTGTTCAGGAACGGGGCCTAATTAAGGGTAAGTCTTTCTGTATAAATTAAAAATTAATTAATCATCAAAATTCAAAATAGGTCTCAAATAAATGTGTATATCCCTATCATCTGGTGGAGTCTCTATACAAACTTGTCAAACAAAAATAAATAAATAAATAAATTGTGCTACAAATTTCTACCTAGCAAAATCTGCGTTAAAAAAACCCATGGTCCAAATGGGTTAATCTGGGAGGCCTCGCGTAAAGGTTTCTATTTTTAAAGTACTTATTTTCTGTTTTACGAAACATGTTATTCTCTCACAATATATCACATTGAATTAAAAAAATAAACACTTATTTTCTTTAGCAAAAAGGGCCTTAAATTCCCTCCCTCCTAAGATCTTAGGGATTTGCTTTTTCAGATTCGAAACTTTTCAAGTGCTATTAATTTCTTTGAGGCCAGTATTTAATGGGCATTTGCTCCGACTTTAAACAGGGCCTCCGATAATGGACGGTGAATTCATAGTCCCAAAAATTAGTCAAAGAACACGTAAGTTGACTCTAACATTTGAGTTAAAAAAAAATCTAGAGAAATGTTACGGTCCATAAAGACTTTTCATGAGAATGTCAATAAAAATATATCGGACGGTCTAAATTCACTCTGAATATCCGTTCTAAATTCACACCTCAAAAATCTATTGGGCCGCACACACACAATGAACACGTACGAGACAACAGGACGGCATAAAACTAAAAGGAGATAAAAGCAACGTGGAAAATGACAGAAACGTGATCACAGGAAAACGTGCGGCCCCCCACCGCTCTCGGAAAATAATTAGAAAACTAATTATGACTAAAATGAGAGGATCGAGTAGGAGTAGTAGATAGGGTCAATTACACAGTACAGACTTTGCTATTTCTTCTTCATCTTCTTCCCAAAGGTGGGCTTGACTTTGACTAGTACTCCCTAGAATTAATTCCTCTCTTTCTCTCTCTACCTCTCTCTCTCTCTCTCTCTCTCTCATCGACCGACTTGATAAAGAATGAGGACTCCTACTAGTAATAGTAAACAAAATACTAGTACTATACTATTTAGTCTATTTTAGTGATACCCATCTTCCTATTCTATCCATTTTCCATTTATATAAATATAAACACAACCCACCATCCCCATTTACAGGCTTATTACAAAACCTGCTCTCTCTCTCTCTCTCTCTCTCTCTCTCTCTCTCTCTCAAGGGTATGGCATATTTCAGTTTGTTGGACACTTCCCAGCTGGATCTTAATGCAAATCCTATGAGCCTTACGGATGAAGTTCCGGTATGTGAAGCTTCAATAATAGTAATATTCCTCATCTGCTCATCATTCCAAATGATGTTTTGTTTTCGTACATTTATGTGTGTCTGTCTGTGTGCGTGTGTGTATATATATAGCTTTCTAGAGTTACGAAAATCACAGGTGTTGTTCCACTTTGGCTTTCAGATTAAAGAGGTGGTGCAAACCAATTTCCTTGGGTTGGGAAGGAAGAATGCAGTCAAAGAAGAGGTCAGTTTGCCAAAAATGCCAACATTTTTTTCCCCTTCAACCAATTAACATATGAATTAATATGACAAGTCTAATCCACTATTACTACATGCATATTGCATATAAGATCATAGTAGACCCATAACAACAAAAACACTACTCATGCAATCCCTCGTCGTTGGGTCGATATGGGCAGGGAAGACAAGAAACAGATTTAACTTTTGAAAAATATGCACAGAGTGATTGTTCTAAGAAAGTTTAAGTACCACTGAAATAGCAATAGTTTATACCCAGAAAAAAGAGGAACACTCACGGGATGTTATGTAGTGGAACCATACCCTCATATCAAAGGCAGAAGGGGAGGTCGAGAGACCCGATTCGATTCCTGTGTTCATTACCTTACATCCTAAATTCATTCAAAATCCAGAACATTAGTAACGCACAAATATATAATTACATGGTAGATACACATAAATGTTACTTGTGCCTAGAAAAAGTATCCGAAAATATTTTTAAAAATAACATCAGCGTATGATGGAGATTAATTGAACTTTCATATGCATGCCGCGGCCGGTCAGAGATAAATCACCTCATGTCTTGTTTTCTGGGTATCCAATTTTTTGTCTCAGAGATATAGGCGCATGTGCAAGGAAAATGGATTTCTAAATTATTTCCTATTGTTTGGGTGATCATCAGGTTAGTGCTCTAGAAGAGGAATTGAACAGGGTGAATGAGGAAAACAAGAAGCTGACAGAGAAGTTGACAGTGGTGTGTGAGAATTACAATACTTTGAGGAGCCATTTGGTGGATTACATGAACAAGAATCCTGTTGGGGCAGATCAGGCCCAGACGGTGGGGAAGAAGAGGAAGGCAGAGAGCTCAATCACCACCAACAATGGTGGAAAAAACAACAACAATGGAGGAAATACTAATGTCAATTCAGATCAGAGTAGTTCGAGTGATGAAGATTCTTTAAGCAATAAGAAGCCTAGGGTTAGGGAAGAAGAACATGTCAAGGTGAAAACTTCAAGGGTTTATGTGAGAACTGAAGCCTCTGATACTAGCCTTGTAAGTACACTCTCATTAAACTTCAATATTCTTGTTTTATAGTTGATCAATTACAATTAGCCATTTATTCCATGCTTGGTTTGGTTCGATTAGCGCCTTAAGAACTTCATTTTTTTCCCCCCCTGGGTAGTGCTATACAACAGAATTTTCATTCAATGATGTCATCTATTCCCTAATATCTCTATGCCTTTACCCCATGGATGGTAGCCGCATGATCGTGTCTCAAGATTTGTGTGTTTTGAGATTCCAACTGCATCGCGTGTGGCTGGCCTGTGTGGGTATTTCATTTCAAATCAGAACACACTGACGGCATGAATCGTAACATCAAAAATGTGATTGGCACATCATATCCTAGATTTTGTGCATAAAAGTTCTGTTTTTAGATCATGTTTCTTTGGGGGTTTTCTTACTAGATGCTTGTGAAAGTTCTGATCACCAGTATTTCATGTGCAGCAGGTGGTGAAAGATGGGTACCAATGGAGGAAATATGGGCAGAAGGTCACTAGAGACAATCCTTCCCCAAGAGCTTACTTCAAATGCTCTTTTGCTCCAACCTGCCCGGTCAAGAAGAAGGTGAGAACTGTTGCCCCAACCCTTCCTATGCTTTTTGCAAAGCCCACTCCAAAAAACTTTTGAGGGTCAAATTTGCACTTTAGACCATTTCTAGATCCCATGTTTTTTAGATTAATTTGTCAACTTTCTAGATTAAGGACTAAAAACAAAGATTATGACCTGATAGAGTACTGTTTCATATTCGAAAAAGTGTAGGAACACACCTTTCGGATACAATTGTGTCCTAAAACGTTCGATGTATGTGTACCCACATGCATCGAACGGCTCTGAGCGTGCTTTAAAATTGTGTTCCTAGCATTGCTCTTCATTATTCAGGTTTTTCAGCCATCATTTTCTTTCATTGTCTACACATGCAGTTATAACACTAGAATTAAGCACCTAATTTCTTCCCTCTTCTCAGGTGCAAAGAAGCATTGAAGATCAATCCATTTTAGTTGCAACATATGAAGGAGAGCATAACCATTCACACCCTTCAAGAGTTGAGGCTGCGTCGAGCTCAAACCTCTGTGTGACACTCGGCTCATCACCCCCTCGCCCGCCTTCGCTCGCCTCATCTGGACCAACCATCACCCTTGACCTCACAAAACCTAATACAAACACCGATTCGAAAATTCCAAACCCAGCGGTCAGTTCACAGGAATTTCAGCAGTTTTTGGTTGAACAAATGGCTTCTTCCTTGACGAAAGATCCCAGTTTCAAAGCTGCGGTGGCAGCCGCCATTTCCGGAAGGTTTCTTCAACATAATCAGACAGAGAAATGGTGAAAAGGCCATGGATAGGGAGTTTAGTTTTCTTGTGTAAGATGTTTTTGACTAGTTTTTTTGGAAGATTTCAAGTGTACCAATTGATGTACATACCACATTGGTGGAAAGACAAGACTTAGTATTTGTTTTATAACAAGTAGTTTGAAAATTTCCAAATGAGGGGGACCCAACCGCAGCTCATTTAGAATAAGTTTTCAAACTCTTGTTGCAGAGCCGAATTAATGGAAATAATTACAAATTCTCCGATTTCAGAAAGTTTCAACTCTTTCTAGATATCCAGCTTCAGATTTGGTACCCAATTTCAACACTTATATAACTTCGGACAGATTTTAATAATTTTGCGTGGAAAAGAAACAACTCAGAGCAACCTATCCAAGAGGACCAAGAACTTCTGAAAAGGGTACTATTGGCTTTGAGAATGGGAAGTTTTATCATGGCCTAAGTCACACATAATTTCCGTGCGGGGTGCGAGAACGCAAGCATGAAAGTGTCTTTGAAACACATTTCAACCTAGTAAAATTTGCGAGAGCGAGGAGCCGAGGATTGAGAGCGGGTGCACGGGACATTTTAAAGGAACAAAGCGAATGTGACTTCATGGCCCACTGCAGTTAACACCTAAACTCAGAGTAGTTTTCTAGGGTGGAGACATTTTGATACCTTGTTGAGTCCATGTTTCCAGTACCAGTTTGGTAAAAGAACTCACTGTTTCTCATGCCTAGCCCATTCTTGAGCAGAAATGGTCATCAAGAATTGCAAACTTCGTTAGTGTTTCTCACACTTTTGACAAATTCTCAGAAAGCGTAAGTTTTGAAAGCTGTCAACCAAACGAGTTTCCTGGATTTTCCGAGAAAGGTGAACAGGAAGAGAAACTATACTGAACAGAAATTCTTTGATCTACGTAGCAAAGAACAGAAGATTTCATAATCATTTGTACATAAACCACATTTGCTCCCACACCACAGCACCCCTCCCAGCCACCCGCCCTTGCTTACATGGTGGTGCTAACTAAAATTCCATCTACCTAAACCAACAAATTACTCGACAGACAAATCCAAGTCATCAATAGCCCTAGCTAGTCCCAATTCTGTTGAATCGTCGTGTTGTTTATCTTCAACCTTGGCCTTGAGGGTTCCATCCTTATCGATTGGATCTGATTCGGCTACGCAGTCGTGGAATCTGAAGCATGAGATGAGATGGTCATTTGTAATTCCAGCAACTTGCATGAATGAGTATACGACGGTGGGACCGACGCCTCGAAACCCTCTTCTTACTAGGTCTTTGCTTATTGCATCTGCTTTTGATGTCTTGATTGGAACCTGGCGTGGATAGCGGAATTGACTTACTATGGGCTTGTGGTTTACGAAATCCCATATGTAGTTGTCAAAAGACCCAAATTCGTCTATTACCTGCATCAGAAGCAAGGCACAAAGAGAGTCGGACTGATATTACCATACACCCAGTAACAAAGTCACATCGCTCAATCTGTCGGATATAACGCTATCTTGACTCTTTCCAAAACCAATGCTAAGTGACAAATTACTGGTTTCACTGGTTAGATGCATGTTACCAAGTAAACAGTTTCAATTTTCCTGGAATCTGAAGCTATAATAATTTCCATTCACTTTTGCTTGTGCGAGGGGATATAAGGAAAGTGCTCATCTGGTTTCTTACAATCAGATGCACAGCACCATCCAATCGGGTTAGAGTCAACATGACAAATTAGATCCTAGAATATAACACAGTCAAAGCAGGTGAGGATTGACTGATATACTCTAGTCCAGAGCAATATTCATGGCAAGGGTAATCAGTAATCACAGATCAATAAAAAGGAAGACTTTTTGGCAATAGGAAACAAACTGTCAGCAACTGATAAAAAGGAAAAAAACCACAAACCTTAGACATTTGCCGTGCATTGTCGATGATTGCTCGGAGCTTCAACTCTGAAAGAAGAGAGCTGGCAGTGCTTCCTGGTGTCAAGATCTTCTTCTCATTCAATTTTGAGACAGCAATTGGGTCGAAGTCCAGAAAGACTTCCCTGTGTACAAATAAAGCACAACTGTGATTCAGCATGGTTAAACCCCATTAAAAGAAGTAGCTGGTTGCTGCATTGCATTCAATTCAACTGTCAAAGAATAAGGCCAAAATGCTAGGAGATGATCAAACCTAAACATGTGCCTTTTGTTAAGAATAGCAGGCCATGTGAGTTCAGCCAGAGCAGTGGACAAGACGAGCAACTCAAACAACTTCCTGCAGATTGTCATGTAAATCACAAGAACGCTGAGAAACTTAATGAACGAAATGCTGTGAAAACTAGGAATCAGGATAGAAACATGTGAATAACATCATGAGGGTTACATACCTGTCATCATGGATTGGAACCCCCCATTCTTCGTCATGAAAAGACACATAACACGGATCTGCTTCAGAAAAACAAAATCAATTAGCAGATAATAGTAAGAAAATAATATCCCACACAATTTTGTAAAGGAAGCCTGCTAGAACTGCGAGTGGGCATGATCTAGTTCTGCAGACCCCAAGTAATGGAGCAAATGCATATCGACGATTTCATTAAATCACTAGTCTAACGCATCATTTTAAACTGATACATGGTACATGTCCTGTGTTACCACATTTTTCTAGTTCCATCATCCTATCGTCCTCTTGCTAAAGAGAGACGAGCAAAGCATAACTATGGTAAGCAGTCCTCTCATTAAAGAAAGAAAATCTTCGTTTCAAAGTGGATCTTCCATCTTTCAATGGGAATCTTCGCACTTGGGGAAAACAACTGACTTTGGTACTGGAACACTAACCAAATACCCAACCTACCACACATTGGGTAATTAAGGAGAAGCCAATGCCGGGTTCTTAAGTAAATCAGAACATCAATGCCATTCTAGTAAACGACAGCTAACCCACAGAAAACCTATGTTACCTACCACAATCTTTTCCTCCACTTTAAAAGGAAATTGTGGGTGTTTGCGAAAAATTATTTTGATAGATTTTTGGATTCTAGCTTCTAAGAATCAGTTTAGAATGTTTGTCAAAAATTCTACACAATTGATTTTTAGAATCTACATATTTTGAGAACCTGAAAAAAGGAAAGAAATTCTCAAAATTTCAAAGTTGGGTTTGGGTAGCTTTTGAAATTCTGCAACACAAATTCTCAAAAAAGGAGTTAAATTCTCATAATCTTGCAGGCTTGCAGCAGAATTTGAAGCTAAAATCTTAAATCTGTATCCATAGCTATCGCAAACACGCCCAGGCATAGCTGATCAACAACGAAGAGAACCAACTTCAATCAATGCAAAGTGGCAATACTGCCCCCTCCCTCTTCTTTGAAAGAGAAACAAATCATCTCAATGCATTTCAGAACAAATTCTACAGACACACTATCATAAAAAGGTTGCATCCTGGTAACTACTGCAATACCTAATACTGCTAAGGGTAGGAGGTATTGTTCTCTCTATTGGGCTCACACACTGATGTTAGGTGTCTTGATTGCATCATCCACTTTTAAAAAGCCTTTCTTGCACTCTTCTGTTTGTGGTAAGTACTCTCAACTGGTTAAGAACACATTCTTAGTTGTTTCTATACATCCTCAGAGAAAGTAAAAGATGTAGGACAGCTAAGGCTACAGGTGCTACTTGCTAGACTACCTAGATATGACATGGCTGGTATATTATGAGATATATGGAGATACTTCTGCAGTTGAATACCACCAGTACAGAACTTCAGCACTCATATACATGTTTTGACAATCACCATGCACATAATTCCCATTTGCGGAGCATCTTTTCCAAGGAGGTGGCTCGTAATGATAATAAGGCAAAGCCAGAAAAATTTGGAAGTTTCAGAAAATGACAGTGCATGTCTCGTACTCTACCCTGAATCCCATTGGTCAAACTAATCCTCCATTTAGTAGCATTTCACAGAAGGGCTGGGAGTCTAGGCAGACTCCTAGCCCTCCTAAATCGAGCAATTACCAAAGGCATGGGGGGCTGGGTTTCTTAGTTCAGTCTACTGTAGTAGCTCCAGTCCATAATTTACCACATTAATCCCTTCTCACTCCTCAACAATCTCTCTACAATTACTACCTCTAACAAACCAACTTCACTACTAATCCCTCTTCACTCCCAATCCCGATCCCTTCAAACAGATGACACATTTTTAACAAGGCCTAAACCACTAGGATTAGGCAAATTTCTGTCACTTGTTTGCTGCTTTTACTAAACTGAATTTTGAGTAAACTATGATTGCTTTGCATGATGACAAGGAAACCTACTTAAAGCACCTTAAATCACATCATAAAAACAACTTCTCAATTCCAAACCAAACCGAACCTTGTGTCCCAATCAATTGAGGTCAGCTACATGACTCCTGTTTTTCCATAGAGCTTTGTCTTAGATTCCCAAGTCCTTCCGTATCACGGCATCCAAAGTTAGTTTAGTCAATAAATACAACTTATCAGTCTGTTCTAAAATTGTAAGGTTTGCCCAGATGTTAAAATCCAATCATTCACACATATTTCGTTAATGAAATGGAACTAAAAGCAGACATTACAGCTTGAGGAAACAAGAAAAAAGGAAAAGAAAAGAGCAGGAGCAATTCTCACATACCTGTGTTCGGGGTCACCCAAGCACATCTTTTCTTGGCCGGAAAAGCATCACCCGCATCCCCCACCTCACTCTCACCACCCACCCCAACCTTCTCGCCCACATCCGATTTCAACCCGCATTGCCTCCTCCGAACCCGCATCGTCGCCGGCGCACCGCTCCTCCTCCCCGTTATCATCCTCCCCGTCGAGGCCCGGCTGTACGTCGAGTCCGTCGACGCCTCCGACGAGCACGACGCGTTCATCGACAAGCTCGACGACTTCAGCAGGATCGACGGCGGGGATTGCTGAGTCGGGTGGACAGCCGGCAGGGACGGGGCTCTCTTCCCCTTGGCCTCGTCGGTGGTTTCCTGCGGCGGTTTCTCCACTACTTTCCTCTGGGGTTTCGACACCTGCTTGTTGTTATGAGTTTCCATCGTCCTTGTCGTCGCCTTGTTCCCCGCCGGCCCGAGGACCGGTCGCGCCTCCGTTTCTCCACAGTTCATTCAATATAACTCCCCAGACAGAGAGTCGTTTGAATTCCCTTTTAGGGTTTTACTCAAACTCTGGAATGTGCCCAAATTCTAGGGCAGGAATGTCGGAGCCGAGAGAGTACCGGGAATGTGATTGTGCATCATCACGCAGTGAAGAAGTAGAGGGAAGTGCAAAACCCTAGAAACTGCTGCCGGAAAATGTTGTGCTGGTGCTGCTGAAGTGCTCCTATAGTATGCGGAAGTGGAAACCCTAGAAATTCTATGCGGGTGAAGAAGTGTGGTGTGAATCAGAGCGTTGAAATCTCGCTACAGAGACCCTACGTACGGGGGGGGGGAGGAAATTTGAAGGTGCATTGGGAATGATGAGGGTCAGTAGGAGTAGTAGAAAGTAGGTGTTTGAAAACTCATGTGATGTGGGTATTCGATCAGGAAACTATGCGACGAACAGGAATGGATTTTTGTTTTTCTATACAAGATGGAGGAGAGAGAGAGAGAGAGAGAGAGAGAGGGAGAGAGAGACAGAGTGTGAGTGTGAGTGTGAGTGTGTGTGTGTGCCACCTCAGATACAAAGATTGTCATTTTTTAACAATAAATGTACCCACCTAACTTACCCTAAAATTCCGATTGACAAAAAAAAAAAAAAAAAACTTACCCTAAAATTATCTTGAAATTTCCCCATTAATTTCTCTATCGAGATAATTTCGGGATAAGTTTTTAGGGCACGTAGCATTGCTCATTTTTTAATCAAGCCTAAAATATTGTGCAAAATTCTAACCTAAAAAAAAAAAGTGATTTTCGCACTCTTCAAATTGTTAAAATCAACAAGTTAACAATTTAAGGAGTGCAAAAATCAACCCTATAATGATTATGTTGCGATTAACAATTTGGGGTGCGAAAATTACTCCCTAAAAATAATACTAGTATATTTTTGCAGGTAAAAGTTGAAAATCTGCCAGTTACTAAACTTCATTAATGAGTCCTTGTAATTTATGAAAAAAAGTTTGAAAATTTTCTTGATAAAAATGCATACGTATTTTTCTTTTGCCGAAACGGAGAGAGTAGTAAAAAGTTTTATGAGTAAATAAATAAATGGCATTTTTTCTTTTGACTATGTATATATATATATATCCTTAAAAGAAAGTGGAGCAATATAAAGAAAGTGGAGCAATAAATTTCGGATCCATCCCAACACGAATTGTGGATTCTACTTCAACAACTGAATCAGATTTGATTAAGTAAAGTCACATCGTAGAGTAGATTCGCTTTGTTCTTTCTTTCTTTCTTTATTTTCCTTTCGGTCTTGTTATTGTCAGCCCATTAGGATGACGACAAATACGCTAGAAGACAAGGAAAACACGTATTTCTGTGCACTTTTTACACTCTTTAATATACATTCATACATTCACTATTGTCAGCCCTATTAGGCTGATTTTAGAATTTTTCTTTTCCTTTTATTAAAACCAAAAAACAAGAGAAGGCTTTTGTCTGTTTGCTTACCTCTCGTTTTCTTCGCAAAGTCAGATAATCACTCATCAACTTTCTTCTCCATTTCTCTTCTAACCAGTAGTAGTACTTTTTTTCAGTTCGGCTTTGATTTTGAGGGAGATTTTAAGAGTAATGAGTGGAAACAGAGATAGATAGAGAAAATTTATCGGGAACCATGCGTAGAGGATTTGAGACCCCAAACGAACAAGCTAATGTTCTCAAATCTTGAATTTATGGAGGAAGTTTTCCTAAATTCTATGAAAACTTATCAACATGCTTTCAAGGCAGAGAAGTTGAATCTTGCAATAGAACTATAGAAGTGGACTGTGGAGTGAAAACAAGAAGTGAGTGATGTTATTCAATCACAGGGAGGGCAAAAAATGAGGTAGAAGCGACGCTCGGTCCGTTGGATAGCGGTTGAATGGCCTTGGCACATCAAATTCCGTTCCGATCAACAACTTGGAGGCATGGCTGAGCGGCTTAAGGCATTGGTTTGCGAAATCTGACATACAAGGAGATTGTTGATTGGAAAAGGTGAAAGAGTTCTCACTTAGTCTGATGTCACATTGATCATAACTTGGCTTGGCAGTGTACAGTGGACGAAAAAATGAACAAAAACTCAATGGCAAAACGAACGCGTTTCTTCTATACAAAAGCTAGGGGCATCTGAAAAATCTGGACGGCAGTTTTAACAGCTTCGACATCGATATCTATCAATTTTCCTGTCGTAGATGACACGATCGTGCATTTTCTCTCTTCCGCGTTTGGCATAAATACTTTTCCCTTCTCAGCAGAAGAAAACAGCCCAATGCTGCAGAAACAAAAGACATCCAACCAGAGTTTCTGATAAATATGAAGGTGGAAATTAAAAAAAATAAAAATCAAATAGGCGTCACAGGAGCAAGTTCTAATGAGAACAAGTTTATGAGAAATTTTTTTTTTTACAGGAGAAAATCACCTGGGTTTTCCACGCGCGTGGGCAAATTGGACGGCTGCTGTATTTGTGGCTATTACCCCTATAGAGTCATTGATAAGAGCAGCAAGCTGAAACAGACAAATTTTTAACATCAAAGGGTGGAAGAACTTAGCAATGCTCCTTTTCAGTTGCTTTAACTACTGATATACCCGGGCTTAGCCCAAGTGGTTAGTTTCATACAGTGGTGGAGTTATGGGCTCGAGCTGATGGAGTAGCATTGACCCTTTCATATTAACATACTAGTAACATATTGCGTGCTTGAAAACGAAATCTACTTTAACTTGGGAAATACATACCTGCCCAGGGGTAGTGATGAAGACGATACTAGTGTCGTATCCAACTTCTTCCTCGACATCTTCTCTTACTTTCTCATGTGGAATGACAAAGACCGGCCTCACTCCACTGTTTTGAGCATGACCAATTAGCAAAAATTTGATCATGACATATAATGTGTTTAACTTGTTTTCATCGATATCCCAGGTCATGCATTTCTATAGAAAGCTACCAAGCCAATTTATATAGCACCTTCAACATTTGCAGCATATATGTATATCCCATCCTTTGAAAAGGAAAATTAGCAAAATGATCCACTTTCTGTCAATGTAGATACCACAAAAGTTTTCTCATTCCTAAAACATGGCTGTGCTCATTCCAGCAGTGTAACTGAGGAGAAAAGCAATCAACTTTGAAATACCTTATTGCCTCTGCAATTTCAGCCCAAACTCGGATGGGTAGCAGGCTGTCAGGATCTCCCCTAGATTGCATAGAAGCTTTTGAATCCGATTCAATCCCATGAATCACTATATACTTCCCTTTCTGTGCACCGGCGTTCTTATATTTTGCCTCCACAGCCTCCTTCACCTTCCT
Organism: Rhododendron vialii; assembly: GCF_030253575.1. Classification (NCBI taxonomy): domain Eukaryota; kingdom Viridiplantae; phylum Streptophyta; class Magnoliopsida; order Ericales; family Ericaceae; genus Rhododendron; species Rhododendron vialii. The sequence continues at coordinate 31,539,630 of NC_080564.1, read as the reverse complement.
TGATATCGACACCTTCAGTGGAGGCACCGGTTGCCTTGGTACATTGCGAAATGGTCTTCCCAACCAATCAATCATCTGGCGGTACCTAAGTAGAAAAGGCCATGTCACGTCAAATGCAAATGTTCAAACAGAGATATACAAAGGCACTTCGGTTTTGAATTGTAATTTATTTTTCCACTAGAAGGTTAAATATTATGTCAAAATACGGAATGTAGAAAGAACCAGAATACGTCATACGGTGTTTCAAAGATTACATATGCGTACATCTACTTATGTATATGTAACAACGGTATGCTATTTTGATTGGTCGCTACATGAACATGTTGATTGATTGCAGGAAGGTATGTTTCCAATTCGTATTGCATTTTATCTTTTCATCAGAAGGTCATAGTTTGCCAAATATGGAGTGTGACAAAAAGTAAGGTATGTTGTTTCTCCAAACTCACATGTGATATCCACCCTCGGAAAGATTCATGGTATCAGCAGTAAATGTCTCCGATAGAAACAATCCAGCTCCAGCAGCATTTACATTGGGGTATACGTAGCTAACTCTCTCGCGGGCTGTCGACATGAACAAAAATGCTGCATGGCCAAGGCCTGCCAGTTTGGTGGATAAGATCATATCATAGTACCTATTCTGCAAGCAATACACAACATGCATTATGCTACTATGGCAAAACACAAAGTATTCTATGAAGGTCAAGGGAGAAGCAGTCCTGCAATGTGACCATGTTCTTGTTCAAAATTTCTCATAATAGAAGAATGTGTCCTTTTTGTGGTATTCTAATTTTAACCCTAAATACCCACGTATTTAGGCTAATGATTTCAAATGTGCTGCTGCCGAATCATTCTAAATGAATTCTCTGTACAAAAATCCTCTTTGCACTTCGTTCACCATAATCTTGAGAGGACACATTTTCAAAACAAATAGAATTTTCTCTCTTCAGCAGAGTACATTAACTTGGCCTTCCCCTAATTAACTGAAACTTATAACATTCTTAATGCAACGGTATCACAAATGCCCATTTTGTGCAGCCAAACAACAAAAATCAGTTAAAAAGGAAATATTGCGAGTTCTTTCTACTGCCTCAGTAAATGTTTACAGAACAAAAACCAAACAAATTTGTCTTGACATATTTGGGCATAAGATTCAGACAACACAAAATCATAAAACATTACTAAGCTCAATGTATCTAATTTCTAAACTACCCACCAACCTTTAATAATCCAATCATGTCAGTATACTCGGCCGGCTCTGGAAAATCCAAATCAGGATCGTAAACATCAGCCCACCTCACATTCTTATTCAACTCATAACACTGCTTCCCTCTCGCCGTCGTCACCACATCCACTTGAACTCCGGGATACCGATCCTTGATCAACTGAATCACCGGGAAGAACAGCAAATTATCGTACACGCCTCCGGAAATCATGCAGCAACACCGCCGCACATCTCCCCTGAGTTTCGACCCCAGTGAGGCAACTTCAACACTGAATCCCTTAGGGAACTTGAGGAACCCGTACGGGTTATCTGGGTTGTCAGGCAGCGATGGGTCTTCCTCTTGCTTGCCGTCAGCAAACATGTACGGCTCTTGATTGCTGTCCTCGAACATGGAGCCGTACTCTATGTTGTCGGGGTCTCCACCGTCGTCAAACGGATCGAGCCAGTGGTTTTTCTTGGCATTTGGGATTAGAGTGGTGGTTTTGAGGGTGGAAAGAGGGTGGAGGTGTGGCGGTTGTGGGGTGGAGAAGGAGGCGGCAGGGAAGTGGGTTAGAGGGGACTTTGGAGTTGGGGTTCTGGGAAATGGTGAGATGGATTTGGGTAGGAGAGAGGATGCAGCCATTGTAGTAGTATTTGGGTAGATTCTTTTTCTGGTTTGTTGGCTGTGAAGTAACTGTATTTGGGCAGCAGTAGACGTTGGCATTTGAATGTGTGGAAGATGGTAGGATAAGTGGGTCCCCAGGCTCTCCCGCTTTTTACTACTACTAGTAGTGTGTGAGTAGTGAAACAAAATTTGCAAGTTTTTGGATGGTCTGTAGTCCTAATCCGAAGTTGCTTCAAATCTCGATGCACTTTCAGAGTTTCAGTCTAATCACATGTCCCGAACATGGACATACATGCATTTTGATATTCATATACCGGTTAGAAGTGACACATACGTGCGTTTTGATATCCATATACAGGATAGAAGTGCCGGGTAGAGTTTCAATTGCCCGATCATATGTGCCGAACATATATGGACATACGTGTGTGTTGATATTCAATTATTCATATACTGGTTAGAAGTGCATCATAGACGTAGAGAGAGAGAGAATTTTAGGAACAGAGAATCCTTGACCGAGTTAGTCACGCTTATCATTTTTTAACCAGGGGTTGAATCGTTAGTCTTGAAATCTTGTCTTGTCTCGCTGTGATGGCAAAATAGGTAGGTTTTCGAGACAATTGATCAATCTCTAGCTACGTTGTGGGCAAAGGGAGGAAGTTTAGTTAGTAATCTCATCCTCTCTGCAGTAATAATTTACAGCAAAATTGTTAAAATCGCCATTGCGTAGCTATCGGTTTCACATACGTGAGTCATGACAAACTCAGAGAAACTTGATTGCAGAGGTTATAGCCCAGGACAATACACATAAAAGATCATATTATTCGCATCAACAAATCTGCTTTTGCAACATCAATTCAAATAGTTGAATCATATTATTCCCTTCATACAATCAATTTCTTCGAACGAAGTAACGAACACACCAGATAATCACCATGCAGAAATTTTATTGACAAAATTGATGTCAACACATCTTTTCCCCTCTTGCAAAAAAAAAATGTGGGTATCGGGTCAACTGGAAATACTTAATTAAAATGAGCAAAACTAAGGTTAGAGACCAAGATGTCAAATTATGATCCAGAGTCCAAATGAAAGTGAAAACTGGAAACCTTCCAAGAGGAGTCTCTGCCGTGCTTGTTCCTCCAACTCACTGTCGGTTTGTAGCCAAACTTAAACGAGTGGCTTGCAACGAGTGGCAACATCTTCCTTAGATTCTATAAGGATCATGAAGACATAACCTAGAACCCACAGGAGAATGTAGAGGAAGGGGACCCACGATAGGCATGCAAGAAGACTCAGAATACTTCCAACATACTGCGGGTCGTTTATCACCCCAAAGGGAAATTCAGTTACCCATGGGACGTTCTTTCCAAAGCGGACACCATAGTAAGTGCCCGATTCACCAAGTAATTGATAAACCCTGTAATTGATGTTGAAGTGGTCAGTACGAAAAATATTTTTACATGGAAATAACTCTAAACTTGCATTGTAATCCATTACACAAGAATATTATCAAGAAATGCTGTTATAAGTTCAGATGCTTGGCGCGATTAAAGCTTATGAGAACAAGTTCCATGGCTGACTGAATGCGAGAACAATTTTCAAGAGTGACAGTTGTTGGTTGGCCTTTCACATTTCCTCCATGCATGAGTTAAAATAGAGGCCACAAAACTTAACATGTCCATAGACTTGCGATTGTTAACCCTCCTTTCCCCCACAAAGCTCCAACACCATACAAGATGGGTTTGTGCAAACAAGAAGAGCTACCTTCCTATCAACATAAATATGGAATGGGCTTTTGCACAATCACCCCAAGCCCCTTGATAGCTCTGCCGATGACTCATAAGCCGAGCAAAAATTCTTCCCAACACCACCGGAGATGGGCCTCCACCTTGGCTTTTGGTGTTTTTATTAACCCATTCTAAATCATGCCAGCTAGGCATTATGTTATCCACAAGAAGTTCCAATTTCTGGAAAAGCTCTAGGACACAAAAGGAAAGCTGGTAACTCCAGAGCCTAAACCTAGAATCTAGATCATGTCTGACTTTGGCTACTTATAACATCCCACAGTTGGATAATCACCAATCTACAAGCATTTTCTCCCAGTCCATTGTCCAATGACTCCAATCCCTTGAATTCAACATCCCCATTAAGAGTTTCAAACAGGTATAGACGAATGTTCAAATCATCAGTTCACACAGATTTAACCACCACATGACTCATTCACTCATTGATATAATGATGGCATCATACCATCCACCGACACTCCCACTCTACTAACAAAAGACCGTGACAAAAAAATATCCAACCATACACCGGGCGAATATGCGACTAGAAGTACCCCACCACAACCCCCCACCCCAAAACATAAGAGGGAAAAAGAAGAAGGTACTTTCCTTAGTCGTTTCAACACGAATTTCAGCCAGGGTGGAATCTTGGCTCTCCCCTGGTGGCTAGTAGGACCTACCAGCCTTCTCAAGCATAATCCTCATGTCAGCTTCAACAACACCAAAACTACCTATTATGTTCTTTCTATAAACCAAGGACAGCTGCTTCTGGCAAATAACTCACCAAGCAACACCCAAGAAGACTGCTCTCCTATTCAAAATCTCATGAACTCACCAAACAAATACTCCCAATTACCTCCATCACCAACTTAAAGGACGCATAGTGTTTGCGATAACTTTTTCTTCGATTTTAGATTTTAATAGTTGATTCTGCTTCATATTCTACATTTTTAGATTCTAGAGAAGTTATGTAGAGTGTTTGCTACAGCTTTGAATTATTGATTAATCTTACAGAAGCTCAAGAGTAGAGTTTGCTGTAAAAGCTGCAAAATAAAATTTTTGCTGTGAATTAGTCTACTTCGTCCTTGACCAAGGGGAAATTATTAGAATGGCAAGGAGTATTTTGTCTTTCCACTAATCACAGCTTCTCAATATCTGTAAATGCATCAAATTGTAGCTTCCAAAAAATCAGGTTTTGGGCCTTAAAAGGAATGTAAAAAAGCTGGTGATTTTCCACTTTTAGAAGCTGCTTCCAGAATATGCGACAAACACTCCACTGCATATTATTATAACGCAGAATTCCATAATCCGCTCTTGTAATTTTTCACAAACAGACACAATTAGCTTCTACCCCTCTTAGAAGAGCACCAAAGCACAAGAGGATCAGATATTATGCTAGGTAGGACCAGATATCACATGGTTCTTGTACACTAACAATCCACCAGCAAGACTTTCAGAGGCTGTTTACAAAATTCACGCCTTCTTATTAACGTCCAAATAATGGAGTAAAGAGAACAAAAAGACCTTTAATTCTTAAAAGAAGCTTTCACCAGAGCCTTTGGAAAAAAGCAATTGCACTTAAAATGTACAGAGTCCAAGCAAAAGGAAATGGAACTGCAAGAGCTCATAGCTATCATTACTTAGATTCAATACCAAGTAATTCAAGCTTACAAGGTTAGATCACCGTTATTTATTTGCTGTGGTGCTACTGAGATAGTTTCTCCCAAACATATGTGGGTTTTGGGACTTATTATGGAAGTGAATTCTAGGTCCTGGATGGTGATTATGCATTCTTATACTCCCTCCATCCCATAATTTTAGGCCATCTTTGGATACCTATCAAAATACATGTCCACTACAAAAAGTAAAAGCCAAAATCTGAGTTGTAATTCTCCAAAACTATCGTTCATAAATGGGTATGAGCACTTTGAAAGGTTGGAATATAAGGGGGCGTTTCCGCTAAACTAAACTAAACTAAACTAAACGGACTAAAGCTCATGTTTTCACAGATCTCTAGACAGGTCATTCTCATATACATCATCAAAAATACCATTTAGCAGAAGACTATTGTCATTGGCCTGTAATCCAATAATATAGCGGAAACGCACCCTAAGTACAACTTTGGCAGTAATTACCTTTATATTTAACTTAAATTGCACGTATCTCTCCTTAAAAAGTTGAATTTTCAAGAAGGGGCCAAATTTAAATTAGGGAACGGACGAGTATATCGGATTTTACATCGAAAGAAAAGCAAACTCTTTCCAAACAAAAATCCTCATATTCCTCCTAGATAACCCATAAAAGGAGTACAATTTTTGAAAATTTCGACCCTTTCAAAACCCTTCAACCAATCTTCAAGATTGAACGAGGCAGGGAAAACTAGAAAGAGGGAGAATAAACGAGTAGAGGGTAGTTTACCTGAAATTGAGGAACTGGCCGAAGAGGAAGAGGGGCCAGAAGTAGAGAGGCGGGGGCCAGGAGAGGGAGGAGACGGAGAAGAGAGAGATGAACTGAACGAGCTTCAAGAGGTGAGAGACTCGAGCCATTACCTTGGACGGATCTCGGCCTCGCCCGCACATGTCCACCCATGTCTGAGGGTACGTCCATAGCCAGTAGTAGAATGGGAAGGGCAACACCACTCCTACGCACGCCAGTATTCCCATATCTCTCTCTCTCTCTGGAAAAACCGAACACCCTCTGTCCTGTCAACTCTCTCTCTCTCTCGGAAACGATAGCCCAAAAGGTCATTGTGTTCCACGGGCCAAGGCCTGGATGGAAATTGGGCTAGCTCGGTGGGAGGAGTCCAATAAATGTACTTGTGTATAAGAGCACCCTTCAGAGTAGGAATGGTAACGAATAGCAGAGTATGGGTCAAGACAATGGTCTTTCGTCTGGTGTTGCCTGTGCTCTCAATAAAGCGGCACATTGGATTGCTTCAAAATGTCTAGAAAGGAAAATTTTATTTTTTATGGGTTGTATTCTACCCGAGTTAGATTCCATTCTGATTAAGTATTTGTCTTAAGTCGCTTTGTTCCTTTGATGACGTTTTCAGAAAAAAAGAAGAAGGGTATGTGTCAAGACAATGGTCTTCCGTCTGGTGTTGCCGCGCTCTCAATAAAGCGGCACATTAGATTGCTTCAAATTGTCTAGATAGGAAAATTCATACGGATTGTATTTCGCCCGAGTTAGATTTCATTCTGATCAAGGACTTGTCTTAATTGCTTTGTTCCTTTGGTGACGTTTTGAAAAAAATGAAAAAGAAAGGTGTGGGTCAAGGACCCTATTTCACCCTAATTCCCAATTAGAGAATTCTTTAACATTGATCCCAGCCTCCATATTCACAAAGGATAATGGAAAATCCACCATAGCTGCGCTCCCATTGGGTATTGAGTGTATTCGGGTAAATCCGCATCCAAAGTACTTGAAAAATACCATAGGATCTAAACATAAAAATTTTGGGTGTGCTACAACAACAAAAAATTATTGTACAAGTTAAAACAAAACGTCACGAGAAAATATCCACAAACATAAGTTTTTATAAAATGTTAGTAACAAAGACGTATACGGGAGACCAGTATGGCAAAATCATATTCACCCTATAGTCAAATTTATGCTTAGATTTGATATATTTCATGGTAAATGAAGTTTTTATTCAAATTTGTATTAAAAATTTAAGGTAAGGAGGCTCTCCTATGCTACTTCTGTTAGCCTCTTTTATTTCAGTTGCAAAACGGGTTCCCGTGGGGATGCAAATTGGGCCAAACAATCCAGGCCCGGATAGAAAGCTTTTTGGGCTTCGGCAATGTAAGCAAACAACACAAGTTCTGCCTGGACTAAGTTATAGAGTTGGTTCGAATAAAAATGGAGTGGGCTTATGGAAAGGTTTCGAGTAACCCGGCCCAAGCCCGAATGTTATTATGTAACGTATGCAAGAACATATATGCAATAAAGAGCTAATTCGACTCTTGGGGCCAGGCGCATGAAATTAAGAAATAAGAAATTAATTTGTTGCGGATCACTTAGTCCCTGTGTGGATAGCCTGCTTTTGATCAGACCAGAGAGGAGATTAGTTGAGGTGCTCATAAGCTGGCCTGAACACCCCAGACTGTCGAACCAAAAAAGAAAGAGGAGCTAACTCAGGCTGACTCCGATATTATTCAAAAAAAAAAAAAAATGTTCACTTTATGTAATTTACTTTATGATTAAACGTTCAGGTAGTTTAATCATCGGGAGTAGTTTAACGATCTATCAAAATGAAACTCGATATTTTTTTCAATTCGAAAAATCATCCGGAGTCATTCTAAACTAAACTTGAAGGAAATTTTTTTTTTAAAAAGAATGATTTTTCTATTGAATTGGACGGAGAGGGAAAACAAATTTTCTCTTTCCCTTGAGACTGAAGAAAAGACTTTCCGTCGTACATTAAGGCTGAGCTTGGGTAGACTGCAGACCTCAACCTACTTGAACCTTCATGAAAATATACCAAAGTTTTTATGAGATAATGGGATGGTACCTTATTCTGCATCCTTCTTCAAACATCAAAATCAATCCCAATATCGACATCAGAGTCGGTCCTGGCTTTTCAGAGGCCTAAAGCGAAAAATTAAAAATGAGACATTTTTGTTGGTTCTCTTTCCCTCCAGACTGAAGAACGACTTTCTGCCGTACATGTACGTCGGGGCTGAACTTGGGCAGACCTTAGCCTACCTGAACCTTCATGAAAATATACCAAAGTTTTATGAGATAATGGGATGGTACCTTATTCTGCATCCATCTTCAAACATCAAAAGCAATCACAAATATTGACACCAGAGTCGGTTATGAATTTTCAGAGGCATAAAGCGGAAAAAATTAAAATGAGGCATTTTTGTTGGACTATTATAAGGGATAAAAAAGTAGGAGAAGCTCCTGAAATTCAAGAAAAATTTGGAGGCTTAAAGCGGCCGCAATACAAGCTTTAGTTCAGGTCCGGCTCTGATTGACACAAAATTTTCGTAATTAACCAAGATTCAAAAGGAATATAAACTTATGCAAAAATCCATATGCATGCTCACACAATCATGCGGTGATAGGTTTCCTTTCACCTTTTGTTGATTTCCCTCTCTTTCAAGATAAAGCTCCGCATATATATTGATCATGATCTCAACGAATGCCAATCAGGTAGCATCAGAAGGAATAATGGTACTTCGACTAAGAAATGGTCATTCGGATTGGGGAGAAGAAAATCAGAAGAAAATCCCAAAAAGGGAAAGTACTTCGAAAAGAAGGTTGGGGGATCGAATCAGTACTTATGATCATAATTAAAATTAATTAACCTACAAATTGTGGGGTGGACTGTTGATTTACTACCAGAGAAGTTGAGTTGAACAAGAATATGCCCAACTTTAAATCATTCTACTAAACACTTCCTTTTTAACATTCTCTTTATCTCATTCTTCTCGTGATTCTCCACATTGTTTGTTTGACTGGATATGATCATCGGAGTGACATAATTATCCAAGAAGACGACGTACGTATGGTGTTTGAGTTAAAATTTTTTACAGCCTAAATTAAACATTCATCGAATATATAATCAAACTGATTGCAAGATATACGATACCAAAAAGGGTCTGTTTGTTTGGCAGGACTAAAAGTACTAAAAGGATATTTAACATAATCCCAAGGGGTTTGGCCAAGTGTGGATCAAAAAGCAAATAAAATGCTTGTTCTCCATGAGATCCCATGATCGAATTCCATGGAGCTTAAACATTTCAAACCTTAAGGCCACTAGAGGGTTTGTCTCTAGTCGTTAATTTCAAGGCCCTGAAGTTAGTCAAGGTAATTGCAAGCTGACACGAACATTCGATCATCAAAGTAATAATTAGTATAAAAATACTGCACCTAGCTACTATCACATTATATTTTCCACCTTGCATCTTATTATATGTCCGATGGTTTTTCAATCTATGCAAAAATAAATAAATAAATAAAATCAAACACCCGGCATGTGAACTCTTGAAAATATAGTCAAACTTGATTCTTATATATATCCGGTTAAGCAAATAGGTTTATGTGCATACGAACCCTAGTGGTGTGTGGTTTTATTAATTCCATCACTCCCATAAAATTGCACATTAATTCTTTCACCTTAATTCCATTCAAGCATGGCACTTGCATTCCAGACAAGAATATTCGAACCCTCACATTACACGTAGAAGAGGTGAGAAAGTACTGTTGGGCTGTAAACCCGTTGGCAGGAGAGTGATGGTTTGTAGAAGTAGAGATCACATGTATCCACTTGCCCTTTTTTTTTTCCTTCATGAAAATGATATATACGATGTACATCTAGTTTGAATTTCAGCGTCTTTAATTATATGGAAAATCTAATGTAAAATCTTTAATAATTTAAAAAAAAATCGTATTGGCTGACTCATTTGACTAATTAATTGTGATTTTGGAATATTCATTCAATTTTATATTGGTTAAGCCATCCCATGATTTGTGGAGTTACATACCAATATTTCAAAAAAGAGTTCAAATCTATATATCTCTCTCGTACAATATTGTCTTCGCTTCTAAACGTGGACGTATTATACATTGATTGGCTACTCTGTTTGAGAGCCCATAAAGAAAATTTTAAAATTGTTTCCACTTGATCAAACCAAACGTAGGAGTGAAAAAAAAAACATTAAAATTTGAAATTATGTCATATATACTTATAGAATGATTATCATCTGTCCGTTTGGTATCTTTTATGACACTTCTTCTGATTTGCTCACCAGTTTATATTGTTACTTTAACTATAGTCTGTTTTCAATACTCAGCGGCTTGATTGAACCAAGCCTCTGCAATTTCAGAGGTGAAGAGAGTTCATTTGCTATTGTGGAGAAAGACGACCGGATTTTGGTTCACTTGTTCTTGACGCTAGTACCAAAAAAGAGTAACTTTAGTTTAGGGTAATTGATTTTCACACTCCCTTAACTTTTTTATAACCACGTTCTTTCTTTTTTTTTGTCCTCCTGTGATTTGAGCTTACAAAATTAAATTTTCATTTGTATATTTTTTTACATTGAGAAGGATGACGTTGTAAATTCACATTACAATAATACAAAAAGAAAACGTGGTTATTAAAAATGGGAGTGTGAAAATCACTATCTATTTACTAAAATGAGACATTTTAAAAGAAAATGTGGTTTTTTTTTACCGCGATGGTCTTGGAGTTCATCGAACTACTGCGTTAAGTGTTTTTGTTTCTTATGTACCCAAAAAAAGAGAGAAAGATATACCATTAGTTTTGCAATTTTTCAATAGATATATATATATATATATATATATATATATATATATATATATATATATATTAGTTTTGAATTCATAGTCTACTTAGACCAATAGCAGACAAAGCATATTTTAAATATTTAGGAAAAATTACATCAACGAAATAAGAAGACTGATAATGTCAAACAAAGAATGTATATCATTGCCAAAACGAATGCTTAATTTGTATTGGTGTGCTTACGTTATTGACACGGAATCATTTAATTCATAATCACTTCTTTTTCACACCGTACATCACAAAAGAAAAAAAAAAGGGAAAAAACAAAAGAAAATGACAAAAAAAATCTATATGGGAAAATTTTCCAGGATCCGCCTCCTCTGCAATTGGACAGTACGTAGAGAGAAGTCTCTATAGTTCCATCTGGATCGTTCATCTCGGCTGAGATCACATCAATTGCTATCTGCAGTCAAATCAGAGACTACATTTTATTCACTAAATAGAGTTGATGGTATAGGAAAACTCATGTGTTTCTACGCCGAGGGATTTTTTGGCTGTTAGATTTAAAGCATAAAAAACTCACACACACACACAATCGATAAACATCTGTATAAATATGGGACAGCCGAGATTTAGGTGTATATATAGAGGAAGAGTGGAAGAAGTAGTAAGACTTTTATGAGAGGGTTTCATCAATAAACTGATTGTTAGAGTACTTCATCAACACTTAATCATGGCATCAACAGGTACGTCTGTACTCTTTTTCACTAGGAAATTCATGATACACGCATATTTTCTTTTATATATACATTTGCTCCAACGTGTTTTTATTCCCTTTAATTTGCATGTATTTGAATCAAGAAATTTTGTTATGAAATTTGGGTTTTAGGTTTTGCGTGTTTCTCCCTTTGTTACGCTTGTCGTGTGTGCTCGTTGCCCGTATAATTTTTGTTTTTATTTTTCAAAGATTAATAAATTTCTTTTGCTAACAAAAAAAAAAAGCAAAACGATTCTAAGTCTAGCCTTAATTTTTATCCAATGTGACATTAACCTTACGTATCTATGCGGTGGTGGTTGAGGGTTCCCGCCCCATCCATCTACATATGCACCTATCTATCTATACCTTCCTCAGTGGGTTTGGTCACAACTTAACACTTGAGGGTTTGCGCACTCTAAAGACTTCAGTTTCAAAATTTCCATTTCCAGTGCTATAAACTCCTTAATTTGGGCTAGTTCATACAGGGCTTAATTTGCTCCAGCTTTTCATTGGCCCATAATAGTGGACAATGAGATTAGTCCTATAGGATTAGTAAGTGTGCGTATGGTAACCTGGACACTTGAGTCATTAAAAAAAAAAAAACTATATACTAAACATGTGTATGATACACGACACACTCCCTTAATTTTTTATTTTTTTAAGAAACAAACTCTCGCAAAAATCTTTATCCTGGTTTTTCACTTAATAAGGGAAAAAAAAAATTCTTTCAAACTTTCACGGTTAACATAATTTTCACATTTAACGTTAATCGTAAATGATGAGAGATAATAAACTGGTTTTCCTAGTACTTTCGTGCATAGTACAAGTGCCGCGCTTGTGCCGAGGTTGTTGGGGGTGATTTCTTAATTTCCTGCATGTTACCTAGAAGATCTATGGTAGAATAAGTTCCTTCACCGTACCATCAAGAAATTAAAGGAAAACGACCACATTAATTCAAAACACTATTTTTTGTCCAAGTCTTGGGATTTGAGTCTTGAGTCATGAGGTCATTTAAATTTTCTTCCCCAAACTTTCATTGAATGTGTATCGAAAGTTCTCATATACTAATATTTTACCTTGTTTGTTCAATTGTGTCATACTAATTAATTAATAACCACATTAATTTAACAACATTATTTTACCCCAGGGTAAAGATTTATCCTTTTTGCATGAGTATAAAGTAGGAGTATTTTATTAGGGTTTCTAGGAGGGGAGATAGACTTATTCGCGGAGCCGCTGTAAACAGGCTATTTACGAAGTCGCGCGATCTCGACCGTTTGTTTCTGCTTTGGACAATTCGGATTTAAATGAAACTTTTCCGGAGAAGAGTTTTTCGAACCGTCCAAGACACGTAATTTTATGGAAGAATAAGTTCCTCCACCGTCAAGTACATGAAAACGACCACATTCAAAATATAATACTTAAGCCCGTTTTTGTCCAAGTCTTGGGATTTGAGTCTTGGGTTTTAATGAGTCATAGTGAGAACTCATCCCCTACTGGTTTAAGGCCATTTAATTTTTTCCCCCCAAACATTCATTGAATGTATAGAAAGTTGTGATTAATATTTTACCTTCTTTGTTACTAATTAATTAATAATCACATTAATTAATTTAACAACATTATTATTTTACCCACTGTAAAGACTTCATCCTTTTTACACTTGTACATAAAGTAGTAGTGCTTTATTAGGGTTTTGAGGAGAAGGTGGGGTAAGTAGTTTGACTCCCATTAACCCACTGAGAGAGACGACCGTGAAACACCCCCTCTCGAGCACCACACCAGGACCAGACCAGGCCAGGCCAGGCCAGGCAGACCATTTTTTGTTGTTTATATATATATATTTAAAAAGCATGAGTGGACTAAAAATGTGACCAACATTTTATTATTGTTAAAAAGCACACCAAAAAAGAGGCCGGCCGGCCACAGGATCATCGATTTCTTTATATTTCATTTTCTTGACTTTTTTTTCCCTGGTAATCTAATTAAGGATTGCAACGTGAAGTATGATAGTACTGCATGCGAGACCCTTTGCCTGAGTCAACGGTTTAGAGTGCCTCCGAGGCGAAGTTTTCCAGTGAAACTTTTTGGTAATTTCACATACTTGTAACTCCAGCTAATATATAAACAGTCCGGATCTATATATATACAGTCCGGATCTCCTAAGGGATCCCGCACGGGCTTACCGTGCGGGACTCCCCTTTCCCGATCGAATTACGACAATCCGATCCGCTCAAAGTGATCAGAACGTGATTTTAAGGGTGTTTGCGAGAAATCAGCAAAAAAAATGATCGGAAAAGGCTTCATCCGAACAGTTTTTTATTGAACGATTCAGTAAAAAACTGTTCGGATCAAGCCCTTCCCGATTATTTTTTTTGCCGATTTCTCGCGAGTACCCTTAAAATCACGTTCTGCACACTTTGAGCGACTCGGGTCGTCGCAATTCGATCGGAAAAAGGGAGTCCCGCACGGTAAGCCCGTGTGGGATCCCTCATTGGATCCCGAGTGATATATATATATATATATATATATATATATATTCACACACACACACATATTATAGCTTATGACCAACTCCGATATGACTATTAGTCTATTATTACTAGTCATGCATATATTGTAGTCAAAAAAGTGACCGTGGACGCAATTCTAATTAGATGTATAGACGGCGTAAATTTCATGTATCTTGTGTAAATGTTTCTTAGATCTTCTCTCGTACTTGTGTTTCTTAGATTCTAGTTAGAGTAGTTCAACGTAATCCTGACAATCTCTAATGGGTAATTTGTACTCGTCCACTCCACTTTAATCTTCTTTTTTAATTTCTTTATTTATTTTTGTATATGTATTTCTTTAAATTCTAGTTAGAGTAGTAGCTGGCAATCGATTGAGTAATTTGCACTCCATCACCCACTCAACATATATAATAAAATGCGGCCGGCCATAGCATCATCTAAATTTTAATTTTTACTTTATTTACTTTCACACCAAGCCATGAGTAGTACAAACCTAACTCTAAGGATGGGTTGGAAGGGATTGCACAGTGCGGGGTTTCCCATAGTCCAAAGTATCGGTTTAGAGCTATGCATGCCTTTGAGGTGAAATTTTCTAACTATATAGGATCAATGTTTTTGGTAATGAATTTCGCATACGTGCATTGTATATTGTACGTAGCGCATGATAAATCCCAACATATATATAACTCTTTTAGCCTTCATTGTAGTCAAATAAGCGACCGTACTACGTATGTGGACGCAATTCTAGTAGTAAGATAAGAATGCTACACGTTTTGTGTATATATCTTGTGTAATTGTTCTTTATTTTTATTATTTTTATTGTTTTTGTATTTCATAGATTCTATTTACGGTCAACATAATCCTATCAATCTATTGAGTCTTTTTTTTTTTTTTGCTCGGCAAACGAAACTTTTTATTAAAACTCGAAAGGGTACATCGAGAGAGAAGAAAAAGAAGCATACAAAACTATCCCATCCAACACAAAGTTGGATAGACTCTACCCCTCAACATGAATTACAACTTGAGCTTACGAATGCCATTAAGAAACACCTTGAACTCCTCCACTGAATAAATCTATTGAGTCATTTGAAGTCTTCCAATTCCACTTGTATACTAAATATGATTATACAATTACCAAAAGTCTAAATTTAGTACTTGTTCGATCAAGTTAAGTAATATGACCGGCCCTGACTTTTCGGGTTCTTAAAAAGAAAAATTAAAGACTCACTCTTTCGCGTGAGATCTAGCTCAGAGCTAGCCGACTCTGTTAATTATAAGTTAACAAGTAAATAATGAAAACAATTAATCATTCAACCACTGTTTCATGAGATTCGAACACTTTGACATGAACACAACCCTATTTTGACTAGGATCATCAAACATTATAGGTCAGTTTTTTTTTTTTTTGAACTGCATGTACTATTATTATTATAAGTAAAAATGGAACAATCAAATCTAGACATATATAGCTAGCATCATCCCAAAAACAGGACTTGAGACAGTAGCAGCAGGTACAAGGAATTACGTACTCACGCCATCCAGAATTTCAGTGACAATGACCTCCCTACCCCTACCACTCTTTCAATGATTAAATATGCCTCTCTCCACATGCTTCGTGGGGTTAGTCATGATTCCCTCTCTCTCTCTCTCTCTAGATGATCTCTCTAGATCTCTATCTCCCCAATAATTGACCAATTAATATGAATGGAACTAGTTTATTACATTTGGCCGCGTTAGGCGCGTATATATGTAGGAGTATTACTAATGCACCCCCGATTAGGCCAACTTAGACACTAATTAAGATGACTCAGGTTATTTAATCCATTTGGGTTGGGTTCCTTGAAGAACACGTACGGTTTACTAATGTATAGTAGTAGTAATTAGAAAAGAATATTCAATTAATTAATGGCGTCTTTCTTGTTTTTTGATCGAACCTCAACGTATGCTTGTTGTAGCTAGTTTTGATGTTTATAAGCCCGGACCCATTTACCCACATTCCCAACTAATCCGGGAAGTGCTGGAACCTTAAAAGTCAAGAAGCATGTTGCCCAACAGTATCATGGATGCGCACTAATTAGGTGTCGGGACTCAGAAGAAAGGAGCTCAAGAGTTCAACTTTTCTTCTAATGAGCTAATCTAATTATTCTAATGGTACAAACTTTTGCCGATAAAAAAATATTCCCAATCTTAAAAGTGTATGCTGCTGGTTATGAGAGTCGACCCTTCAAACTTGGAGAGCAAGTTTCTTAATTGGTGTCATGCTTGCTTCACCAATTTTTTTAGTATATGGTATGTATATAGTTATAAGCGTCGTACCAATTTTTTTTAAAATAAGAGAATGTTTGAACAATGAGAGGGTGTCTGAATTTTTTTCTCTCTAATATTGTGTGTTTTTGCGAAGTGCTGGGAAAGAAGAATACTCTTGTTTTTTTTTTTTTTTCTGGACAAGAGGGTGTTAATACTCTTGGTACTCCTTCCGTCCCGATTTGTTTGTTCAATTTCAGGTTTCCAATTTATTAAGAGAACCAAATCTAATCCATTAATTTGAAAATTTACATAATCTCATCCATTGATTTTGAAATTGAACAGTCAATTTGGGACGTGTACAAGTCAAAAAGGGGATAAACAAATCGGGACGGAGTGAATAGTATATATAGATAAAGTTATATAGTAGACGAAAACTAAAATGAAATAAAAGATGCCATGCATAAAAATGAAAATATTTGGAGGGCGACTATTCGCAGTCCCGTATTTTCTCTCTTAGCCTACTACATTTCAGTAAATAGTTGTTGAAAATCATACATAACATTTAGGTAAATAGCTGTCGACAACAAGATTATATTTCGGTAACTACATGTCGAAAATATGTTCAACTTTCGGTAAACAACTGCCGAACATACATTTTCGGTAAATAGCTGTTGAAAAAAAATTATATTTCGATAATTATATGGTGAAAATGTATCTCAATTTCGATAACTAACTGTCGAGTATAATTAAAAAATTTTAACGGACTAAGAAAGAAAATACAGGACTGCGAATAGCCGCCCCCAATATTTGACTAGTGTGAAGAGGGGGGTTTCACCCAATATTTAATTTCGGCCGCCGCCATCATCATTGGCATCTGATGACAATCCCATGGCAAAGATTAAACCATTCTGTGTAGCAATAATTGGAATCACGACCCATTGAAAAAGTATATACACATTTCATGGCTATGGATATAGAGAGAGAGAGATAGAGAGAGAGAGAGAGAATGGATAGATATATAGAGAGAAGAAAATATTTCATTCCCACTAAAGCTGATGGGGAGTGCCACGTAAAGCTAACTCACTAGCTATATATAGGAGGACATGAGCTTGAAGCTTAGGACGTGAACCAAGCAAACTCACACTAAACCTCTATAGCACAAACTCACACTCACTCTCTCTCTCTCTCTCTCTCTCTCTCTCTCTCTCTCTCTCTCTCTCTCATACATTTAAAAGTGCCTTTGTTTAGTAAGTAATGTCGTTCAAAATAGCAGCGGAGAGTTTTCCGATCACGCCGCTCGAGGTGGTGGTGAGAGAGTACGACGAAGAGAGGGACAAGGCGGGGGTGGAGGAGCTGGAGAGGAGGTGCGAGATCGGGCAGCGAGGAAAGCCTTCTATGGTCACTGACCTCTTGGGAGACCCTATCGGCCGCGTCCGCAACTGTTGTTTGCGTGTTATGCTGGTACTAAGAACAAACACTTTCTTTCACAAGTTTTACCAAGAAACAAACAAATTAAACGATGCGGCAGCGGTATTCATGCTAAAAAATAAAATTTGACACGGGAGCACGTTATTTTATATTATTCGAGTTTTGATTTCATGTTTGTATGGCATTTTATTCAATATCTCGTGTTGGGATTAAAATGTACTTTCCTTTGCCCAAAATGACCACTTTTATCATAAATATCGAGGAGCGATATACCACCACGTTTTCTCATGATTTTAATTAATCATCGTTCCGACTAGTATACTATATGCATGTTTTCGAAACGTAGAATCAATCACAAGTTTTTAACTGATCCTCTTTGCTCTTCCTTTCTCTCCCTCTTTCCTCTCGATGTATCCATTGTTGAGTTTCTTCTATAAATTTTTTGCCATTTCCAAAAAAAAAAAAAAAAAAAAACTGAGCGCTGATAAAAATCTGGTGAAACACACGATATATCCATAAAAATAAAATGTGGATATTATTGCTCATACATACTAATTAGTTTCGTGCGAGTAATGTTTTTACTACTTGTGGTGAACAGGTTGCAGAGTATGGGGAAAGAGAAATTGTGGGAGTCATAAGGGGTAGCATAAAAACAGTGACTAATGGAAAGAAAGCCGCCAATGGTGTTCCATGTTTTGAAAAACTTGCTTATATCCTCGGACTCAGAGTTTCAACCACACACAGGTCCCCTCTCTCTCTCTCTCTCTCTCTCTCTCTCTCTCTCGATCTCGAGATGCATGCATGTGCTTTTTTGGTTTCTAACACTCCTCTAGCTCCACAGAACCACGATTTGATTCGGTAATAAAGAGTTTATATTGTTCCTCGTATCCCGGAAAGGAGAGGACAAAACAACTTTTTTCACAAATTTGTAGAAAAATGACTCGAGCTAGTCTTTCTTATTCATATTCGCGCTCTCTTTTGTTTTTATTCACATAAAATTTGTAATACTGTCCGCTCATCGATCCGACTTTTAATACCGTATTGTCAAAAGTTTCCGTAAATAACTACAAAGAAAGAATATAAATAGTAAAACGATCAGATTGTGAAAATCAGTTACTCTAAATAGATAATTCGCGATTATAGTGGTCTCCTACGTGAAAGTAAGTAGTCAATTATTCTTGTATAGCAACTTTAGCCATTTTAGAAGTACATACGCGCGTACATATACGATCGTAGTCAAACCAATTAAGGTATTCAGTAAATAAATCCATAATGGAGCATTTTTTTTTTTTTTTTGGAATTTGTTCTGTAAAATATTGTCATTAAAGGGTTTTCGAATTTCAAGATTCTTCCTACGCATGCAAGAAAGAAAAGCACAAAAACTAGTTCTTGGTGTCCATGCAAAATATCACACCCAAGTGGGGTTCCTTAATTTATCAGATTTATTACTATATAGCCCATAGCCATTGGAACATATTCCGTAAACCATTTTGGTCTTATTTTTGTATTTAAACAAGGGCAAAGTCCACTTTCACTCCCTGTGGTTATCGTCATATGCGGATACTCTTCTCATAATTCAAAAATGATCACATAACCTACTTGTGGTTTTGAAAATGTATGGATAGATCTCATGCCGTCATGTTTTCCATCCATATTAACGGAGGTGTATCTCACATGCCTCTAGAATGTAATCTGAGTCGTTCATAATGTATTAAATAAAGAATATAGTATCTCTGTAAAAAATCATCTCGATCAGGCATTAATAACCCAGTGATCTAATTTTTAGTAAATTCAAATTTGAAATTTTAATTTCATAACAAAATTGATTCGACCATGAGCTTTTCATTTTTTGATTGACTTGAATTTTGACATAGATGTGGTACTCGTTAAAATTTACAATATTAACGGTTTGGATTTAATTTTTGGTATAGAGGATGGTATGGTTAGATTTAAAAAAGAAGAAGATCACGGGACATGATGAAGGTATATCGGACTTTTAATGTTGTGTCCGTCAATATGGATGAAAAACATGACGGTAGGGGGTCTATCCGCACATTTTCAAAACCCCAGATATGTTATGTGGTCAGTTTTGAATCATGAGGGGGATATTCGCATATAACGATAACCAAGAGGGTCAAAGTGGACTTTGCTCTTTAAAGAATCATTTCTTGATCCCATTTCAAACCCATTATCCCAATTTCCCAAACTATCATATCCTTCTAAATTTGTTCCCCTATACTCTTTTCAACATAAGTACCCCACAACAATCATTCATTTTCCTAACAACTAGCAATTGGTTGCCAGTGCATAGTTTTCAATACTTTTTCCGATAACTCAGATGTTCGTGCTAGTTTACGCGCAAAAAATTATAAGTACGTGTGACCTTGTGGCTATTTGCAATTGGTGTCAGGTGTGCCTGTTATTAACATGATATAGACGCATTGAATTGACACATTTTCAATTGGTGCAGGCGGCTCGGCATTGCTACAAAACTGGTCCAACATTTGGAGCAATGGTGCACCCAAAATGGTGCGAATTTCTCGTACATGGCCACGGAATGCACCAACAAGCCTTCGATAAACTTGTTCACTGCAAAGTGCAACTACCTCAAGTTCCGCACCCCGGTCATGCTGGTGCAACCGGTTCACGCCCACTACAAGCCACTAGGCTCGGGCGTGGCCGTGGTCCGAGTCCCCCCACAACTCGCCGAGTCCATCTACCGCCGGGTCTTCGCCAACTCGGAGCTCTTCCCTCAAGACATAGATCAAATCCTGAAAAACAAGCTCAACTTGGGCACTTTCATGGCGATACCCAAAATGTTCCTCACCCAGTGGGATCCGAAAACCGGGGTTTTACCAAACAGTTTTGCCATTTTGAGCGTGTGGAACACGAAGGAAGTGTTCCAATTGCAAGTGAAGGGGGTGTCAAAGCTAACGTATGCGTGTTGCGCCGGGAGCAGGGTGTTAGATAGCTTGATGCCGTGGCTAAGCATACCATCGATTCCCAATTTCTTCAGGAAATTCGGTGTCTATTTCTTGTTTGGGCTTCACATGGAAGGAAAAGGTGCTTCGCGCCTCATGAAGTCTCTATGCGCCTTCGCCCACAACATGGCCAGCCACGACGACGGGTGTGGGGCCGTGGTGGCCGAGGTGGGCCAGAGGGACCCGGTTAGAGAGGCAATTCCGCACTGGAGGAAGTTTTCCTGGGCCGAAGACCTGTGGTGCATCAAGAAGCTTGCGGCCGCGAAGCAGGAAGCCGGCGAGGAATGTGGGCCGTTGGATTGGTTCAAATCGCAGCCGTCCTCGTCGGTGATCTTCGTTGACCCGCGCGATTTGTGACATGTGGCTTAGGTGACAGAGTAAATTCTGTAATTATTATGACTTTCTGATCAAAAACCAAAGAAAAAATGTTAGTACTATATATAACTAATTTCATTTTTTAATCTCATGTTTGTTAGTGGGATTAATTTTTTTTTTTAGCATTACTCCATTATCCATAGACCAAACCATGTATTTAATTTCTAGTTTGAGAAACTGCTGAGAATATATGCAAAAGTTTCCATGCACCAAACTCAACTTTGTCCCAGTAGTACTTCACTTGGATAATTATGGGATTAATTTTCTCCTCGAATTGTATAGAAAAGTCTAGCGTACGTGGTTTACAACTGCAGACACAGCTGTGTTTGCAACCATCCAATGAATGTGAGTGCATGTACATCAAACGGCTCTGCGTGGAGGCATGTGTTGTACGCGTGCATAACATTTAAAAACCTATTCATGTACATCTACAACAAGCGAGGCTTAAAATAGAAGGGGGGACCGCACTATGGACCTACTTGTTGTGAGAGCGTGTGGTTTGCTAGAGTTGCATCAAAAGGAGGTGGCTTCTCGGCAGTCCCCTTTTGAGGATTGCGTCAACCAGTGCAGGTTCTGTGGGCACGATCGGGATTTATTTTAATGATTTGAAATGGTTTATTTTGTAGAGATCATCAAGAAAATTAACCGTGTCGGAAATCATATAGTAAAAATGGAATGCCGATAAATACCAGTTGGAAATGCATTTATGGTCAAATAAATGGGTTCAGCCACACTAAATCAAATCCATTTTTATAACATGTAAATTCATTTCAAACAAGTATTAATTGTCGTCCATTTTTTGTGATCTCAGACTCGATTTATGTTCTCGATGAGCTCTATGAAATGGACAATTACAATAAAAAAAATTAACACGGTTCGTACTCATCAACCCAAACTGTACTGTGCAGGCCGAGAAGCCTCTTCCATATCAAAATTAGGAAGGAAAAAAAGAAAAAAGAAAAAGAGAGTTGTCCATATATCTAATTCCAGTGTGATGGGGATGTTGCCAAACACCTCCTGCCAAGTGCGGTGCTGAGCGACATCCAACAATTCATCTCGACACAAAAAACTCGAATTGAATTTGAACGCATATAGCTCTGAACTGTCCATTGCTGGGTCAAGATTCGAGTCATCGATTGTCGAGATGAATGGTTGAATCGACCGCTTAGTACCATTGCCAGCCTGCCAAGCACTCCCGCAATTGGTAGCATCTCCCAATCCGATTATTGTTGGTTGATGACACCATGTAGGCATGTAGTAGGCCATCTTTGTTGCACTCGTTTTTTTTTTTTTTTAATTCGAACTTTAATTACACGCGAAGCATCATGCATTGGTTATAGAGATTTTAGAGGGGGACAAAAACAAAGAGTAAAGACAAAAGAAAAAGTGAACAACATTTTTATTTTACACCTAAAAGAAAAGGTTAAACCAACACACATAAACCAAGTAGCGGTGGCGTTGCACACATTGGTCCTTTTAGACATGAAAGTTGGCAAAATATAAGGAAGAAAGCAAAAGCACTACTAAATACTACTAATCTCACAATTAATCTCCATTTTTCGAAAAATTATCGGATGTGCCCCAACACTCCTTAACTCCACACATTCATGTGGCGAATCTTCCAGAAATGTTATGTTAAAAGGTGTCTCCACCAGATCACTAGTATGAAAAAAATCTCTATGTATACCTCTGTTCCCTTGTATTTTCAACCGCACGATTGTACAAGCTGAAAATGCACAGAAATAGAGGACATTAGGGTTTTCGTTATAGAAGATTTGACTTGAAAATGTGTTTGAGACACCACGTAGCGATTTCTCAACACTACCGAAAAAGCTCTCCTATTTCTTTCTCGATTGTGCTTGTGTAATGTATGAGAGAGATGGTCATATGCAGGGGTACAGAGAGATGGTGTTGTGCAATCTCTCCTATTTGTAACTTTTTTTTTGTGTTATGGGTTCCGAAAGATGCCCTACTTTTCCATGGTCCCATACACTAGCCTAGTTGCCAACACGTGCTCTCTCTCTCTCTCTCTCTCTCTCTCTCTCTCTCTCTCTCTCTCTCTCTCTCTCTCTCTCTCTCTCTCTCCACCCTATTTGAGCCGTCTGTTCGACAATTCAATAGTGTAGATTCTCGGCATTGAACGGCTCAGATGCTACACGGTAGATATGAGATTTGAACCGTCGGATTGCCTAACAGATGGCTCGGATAGGGTGCAGAGAGAGAGAGAGAGAGAGCGAGCACATGTTGGCAACTAGGCTAGTGTATGGGACCATGGAAAAGCACGCTCTCTCTCTCTCTCTCTCTGCACCTTATTCGAGCCGCCGTTCGACAATTCAATGGTCCAGATTGAACGACTTGGATGCTACACGGTGCAGATGAGATCTGGACCGTTGAATTGCCGAACAAACGACTCGAATTGGGTGCAGAGAGAGAGAGAGAGCACGTGTTGGCAACTAGGCTAGCTTATGGGACCATGGAAAAGTAGTGCATCTTTTGGAACCCAAAATAACCCCCCCCCCCCCCCCCCCCCCAAAAAAAAAAAAAAAAGTAACAAAACACGGGACCTTAATTTAATCAATTGGACAAATGAGACTGCCTACTTTGTATTACGTGAAAGTAATCAAAGGTTAAAACAAGCCATTAAGGTGGCATCAAAAGGTTAAACTGTCTCTGGTCCCCTCCCACTCGGAGGGGTTAATTGGCGATAAAAGTCTCTAATCCTTTCGGCTAAAGAGCCAATGATGTTAACCCAAGTTGAAATCATCATTGTGCAAACATATTATTATATCCATTTCTATAATCTTAATTGAATCTATTAATTACTTTGATATAATTTGTATTCCCAAAATTGCTATCAATCTTCTAACTTCTACTGGCCGTACGTCTTCTTTGTCTTTTATCTAGTTCTAACTTCTACTGACCCTTCTCTCTGTCTTTTGTCTAGTTTTGCGCATTGCTAACAGTTGTTTTTATCGGCAAAAGAGAAATTTTATTAAACTTGATCAGGGTATATCAAACATGAAACACCAAATGCGCCATGATTGAAATCTCTAACTTAAGCAAATTTGTTAAGAAGTAAACATCTAGCTAATGATTTAACCGAATATGCCTATCGCAAACACTAGGTCTTTTCTCACTTATACTTCTTTAAAGCCGATGATTACGCTAAGTATGCAGACGTAAACGCCAGGTCTTAACTTAACCTAGAAGGTGGGGAATAGAATCCCATAATGAGAATCGAACTAGGTCTTTTTTCTGGTAAAGGGAAACTTTTCTACTTAGTTATGCCATCGCAAACACTGGGTCTTTTGTCACTTATACTTCTTTAAAGCCGATGATTACGCAAAGTATGCAGACGTAAACGCTTGGTCTTAACCCAACCTAGGAGGTGGGGAATAGAATCTCATAATGAGAATCGAACCAGGTCTTTTTTCTAATAAAGAGAAGCCTTACTACTCAGCTATCGTTTGTTCTCGACCGTTCTATGTTGTGTAACTAACTTGAAAAATTAGTAATATAAAGCTTGCTTCCTTATTGGCTTAAGAAAAAAATTAATTAGGGTTGAGAATCAATCTACGTGTAATCATAACTTTAAGGCCTATTATGCTAATCACACATGTCGAAGTATCAGCTTTATTTCATTCGTAGAAACTAGAAGGCCGGGGACCAATTATGATAGCAGAGATCCCATGTGTCTTAAAAAGAAACACAACTTTTTTTGCTATATAAATTTTGGACTACCCTTATAAAGTAAAAAGATTTTGGGGCCACATTATTTCCTCTTAGCTACCACCAAATACGAAGATAATTACACACCCAATACAATGATAAGTACAAAGCGAGAATATTTATTTCAATGAAATTCTTTCTAATAAATCCAGATTTAGTCACGGTACTCGTAAACTGACCTGAACATCCGAGTAACAAGGGAAAAAAAAAGGTCATTACACAGTATCTTCTTTGTTGGTGAACGTAAAACCAACTCAATAAGATACTTGTTGGCTGTACATTTGTCAAGGTGAACCCAAGATTCATGGTATCCACTTCTTTTACTAATGAGATAGTTTACTAGATTATCCGCTATTCACTGTATCCCTCTGTTAAGAAATCAATTTAAAAAAAAAAAAAAAAACCAATTTGACAATTTATTACCACAAAATTCATTTTCATAAGTTATTAACTGTATAGTAGTTTGATAGCATTGTCTAAAGAGGAGAGTACGCATTGGAAGCAAATGAATGATGAAAAACATGAGTAGTTCCAACTGAAAGGTCGTACAATACTTGGAACAAAGACTTTTTTTTTATCGGTGAAACGAAGACTTTCTTACTGAATGGTCGTATAATACTTGAAACACAAGACATGTATGTGTTCTAGCCGTCCAATACTTGTGGGTTCCACGTTCTTAGTACAGGATCCACATACATCGAACGACTCCAAGCATCTTGGTATAGGTATATCATTACTCTAGGAGGTCACAAGTTCAGGTTTTAGGAGGTGGATCAAAGGTTGTTTAATGTTGTCGTAGCCTCTTGAGACAACGAGTCATCAGCTTTTATGTTTTCCCACCATGGATGACATAACCCTGATGTTTTTGGAGACTTTCTATGACCACAGTTATTTGAGAACTTGCAGGAATTTTCCCAGAACCACCAGTTACATTATGCCAATGCATCAGACTGCAAAATTCGATTAAGCAACGAGTTCTAATGCTGTACAATAATACCAATGTATCAGCATTTTTAAGTGATACATGGGTGTTTTACATAGAACACAACCGGAGTGTATCAACACGCGATCAAGGCATAATTGCAAGCACTTCTCACATTGTGGAGGCTTTGGCGAAACTTGAAAATCTGGATTTCTCATCTCGTAGAAGAATCTGAGGGTCTCCTTGTTCCACCTACACAAGCAAATGGAATGAGAAATTTATATGTACACAATTAAAGTAGGAACAATAGGAACTACATCTCGTTCGAGGATACCCAGCACAAAGATCCCAAGCACCAAGGTCCTAGGATGTACTGGCTGCCTCCCAGACCAAGAAAGTAATATTGCGGAAATTCTGATTCACAACACTCTATTGTTTACTCAAGAAAAGTAAGACCAGCATCACTAGAATTCATGAGTCCAGAGAAAAGTTTATATGTCATCCAAATTACCAAAAACTTCTACCTTCATTTTATGTGGGAATTCTTTCTTCCTACCTTCATTTGTCATTTTTTCTTTACCTTACTAATTTGGTGGTGAACCTCAAACCTATGGCAAGCACAAACACCTGCTAACCCCATTACATGGTCAAAGTCCACCCAACAAGGCCCTTAGCTCTTAAAAAATTGGTTTTTTCTTGTCTTCGAATCTCAACATCGCAGAGGTAAAGTTTCCAAAATAGTAAGCATACCAGGACCCCTTGATCAAGAATCAGGATATTGTCCATGTTCGATACTGTGGAAATGCGGTGGGCAATTGTGATCACTGTCATGCCCCTGCATTCACTAGAGATGGCATTCTGTAGCTTTGAAGCTGTTTGAGTGTCTACATTGGCTGTGCATTCATCCAAACAAAGTACCTGAATAATATTGCCAGTATCAGTACAGATAGTTTTGAGTGTGGCCGTTGTGAACGTTTAACGCTCACCTTGGAAGACTTGAGAAATGCACGCGCAAGGCAAAGGAGCTGTCGTTGACCAACAGAAAATGAAGTTCCAGATCCTTTTACGTGGATGTCTAATCCTCCTGCTGATTCTACTTCCTCCTTGACATGACATTTTTCTAGAGCCTTCCAAATTTTACAGTCATCATTCACCCGGAATGGATCTAGGTTAGCCCTGGAAAGTGGTACAAAGCATAAGTGCATGCACTGCTTCAATTATTAAACGTAGTTAATGTCATGGTAACACAACCAACACAACAATGTTATCTGAATCATGCAAACATAGGACAAAAGAAACCATTCACTGACAAAAACAAAAAACACAAAAACCCCCAAAACAGCCGAAAAAACCAGCAAGAAGATTTTCCCCTACAACAGCAGGCCCCACATTGTGACAAAGGTTATTTGCTTCGAAAGATGAAAAAGGAAAATAAATTGCTTGCAATGAAGAAAAAAAAACTTCCTGGTTCAGCTAGGCGTGACACCTCTTGTATGTGTAAATAGTATCAAGCAATCATTCCATATACTTTCTGCCTTCTACTAAAACCCCAACTGTTTTAAGTCATTCTTATACCCACCTAAAATATGGAGGAAAAATGATGAGAAGGAAGACTCTCCATGCACTGCTGCTAGTAGGCTATGGGTTGAAGAATGACGTGGACTTTAATTGGGTTAAAAACAGTTGTGGGGCAAGTTGGGACCAAACAAGATACGAAAGGTTTTGTAACACAAAGGGGCATACCTGTCTTACTCTAAGAGGAACACCTTTTCTTTTTGGCAAAAGATCTCACTACTCATTCAGTTTTATAACAACGCAACATTGCTCATATTGATAATTGCAACTCTGCATAAGGAAGAGCTTCGCTGCTACAGCAAACAGTCTTCTTGCTGCCTTGCTAGTCTTTTTAGGTGTTTAGGTTCGTTACCTTTTTCTTTTCAAGTGAGTGTTTTCTTTTGGCTCCGGTTAAAATTGCTCACATGACTCTTACAATTTTTTCTGTTGGTCTTGTTAACATACCGTCCACGTGATGTTGAATGAGCAAGTAATGAGTAAATATACCTCAGGGATCCTTCAAACAAGAAGGGACTCTGGGGAACAGCAGCAAAATGTGATCGAAGATGTCTTACAGAAACATCAGCTATATTCATGCCATCCACTAAAATACGTCCTTGACATGTAGGGTTCAGGCGAAAGATGGCATTCAAAACACTAGATTTTCCAGCACCCGTTCTTCCAACAATTCCAACCTGATAAGAGTACATTTATGGCTATTTTAAACTCAAAACCATTACGAATTTCTAAATTCGGAAAGAGAGTACTTGTTCAAGACGTATCTACTGATAAAAGTTGTATATATCAGGAAATAAATGAAAATGACCTGCATGCCCCCAGGAATAATGAAACTGACGTCCTTCAATGCAGCAGGCAAAGATGGGATATATCTCAGAGTAACATTCTGAAACTCGATCTGTCCTTGAAGTGGCCACTCCGGGTCTAATTGTTGGTTCCCAAGCAGTTCTTCTTGAGGAACGTCCATATACTATAGCCAGAAAATCAAATGTTATTTCAGTGACAAATATATGTCCAAGCATTAATACTTTCGACCCTCATACCTCAAGAACCCTCTCAACAGATACCATCTCCTTTTCTGTTTCGGTGAAACTTGTTAAAAAACTTCCCAACAAAGATACAACTGGGGCTGCATATGAAAGAGCCAAGCCTACCTGTAGACAAACAATCCATCACATGATCTTTATTAGCAGATGTGGACACGCAAAAAAGATTGTTCAGGTGACAAATTGCTAGCATAGTCTAGGACTTGAGAAGCATACCAGACCCGGGGTATCCATAAAAAATGAGATATTGCTTCGAGATCCAAAAACAGCCATCACAGCAATGAACGAGACGACAAATGCCGCTAACAACTACAGTGATCCAATCGTTATTAAGTATTACATCCGGTGGAAACTATTGTATGATGCCACCAGCAGTCAAGATGTTGTAACACATACCTGAAGGCGCAGGGAGAGCCACAAACTTGCTATTATCTCTGAGTAAGAAGTTCGCTGATAAGATGTCACGTTCCTGGTAAACCTATCCATGAAGAAGCCCTGTAACAAAGCAGCGTTAGCTGAAACTAACAAATAGTCAAATGCAAGATCAACAACTATTGTTTTGTTGCTACGGTTAGTCGGAAAGGGATGAAGGAAGTGGAGGAGGGAGTAAAGGGGACGGGAGAGCAGAAGTGACCATGTTACATTCCTCAGGCCCCAAATTTGTCCAGCCAAAAGTAGAGTGGAAGGACAAAGGAATAAACCAACTTTATACTTCATAACATCTATCATGTTAAGGCGAAAAGGTTAAATGGTTATGAAAACTACCCCTCTTTCCTATCTACCTGCTGAACGGCTCAACCAAACAAATGGGAGGAACGATCTTCCTGCTCAACCAAACCAATGGGAGGAAGCACCTTATACTCTCCATACCATACCTCATGGTCCTCGTCCATCCTCTCAATTACATGCAAGCATACCTAAATTTTTAGCTAGTTCTCAAATGATCTTGGTGAGCCTAGGCCAGGTCACACATGTTAAAGTTTTCTGATGTTTATGACCCCATAGAATAAACATCAATTTACTTTGAAATAGCTATCTCAATCGAAGCCATCCAAGTGGAGACCTACTGACATGAAGTGAAAATTGAAGCTGCCTTTACTACAAGGAACCTGCTAAAAAAACAATATTTCTAGAATAATCCCTTCTAAGAAACTCAAACTTTAAGCCTCTAACTGAACTTCAAAACACAACCAGGAACCATGCTAGTTGGCTCTTTCTCAACAACTGTACGTTCTGTCACCTAATCACCAAAGAAAACATAACAAAGTTATTTTGAGCAGCCATATATTACCTCACACTTGAATGACCTTATAGTAGACAATCCATCTAGTGTCTCTGTAAATGATGCATAAATCGGTGAACGAGAGACACTGTCAAGCCTCCGCAATTCGCGAGACGTAGACCTGTAGTAGAACTGAAGAATCTTTGATTTAGTAGACAACTCTATATTATAATCCAGTATCGCTTCCAGCATAAGATAAAAGTTAATACAGAAAAATGTACTTCATATCAACAGAAAAAATATTTCTTAGAAACACCTCAAAAAAGGAATGAAGTAGATTAAGTGTCATATCACTGAAAACTTTCAACAAGGCCAGAGTAGTGATTACTTGGCTCTGGTAGTGCCTTCTAAACCCTTACTACTCATGCAAAAGAGGCTAGCACTTTAGCTGCTATTATTATTGCCCTCCTTCTGTCTTCCAGAGAGAAAAATTCCTTCACGCAACCCAAAATTCGACACTTCCAATATTTATGGCATTTTAATTGATCTATGTATCTGAGCCCTTTCGATTGGGATAGAAGGCCTTGTTAGGTTTCTCTATGGAGTTATGGTATTTACGTTTCTCTACTACGTCCTGAACTGTCATTCCTTTTCCCAGTTCATTTCATATGGAAGAATTCCTGGCCGAATCCCCACCTCTGACATCATATCGTAGAAACTGAGAGGTAGTCAGAACGAATTAGAAGCTTTATATTTTCATTTAAAGAATCCAAAGCTTGTGAAGCCATAACTGCAAGCCGTTCTTAGTTTGGACCAACATTTTAACTCCATGCAGCACCTTCTTCTTCTTCTCACAGGAAGAGAACGTTTAGATTTGACTACTACAACGCAAAATGAGTTCCAAACTAGTACTATCCAACATGCTAACATAAACTACCTGCAGTTTGCTGTAGATATACCACAACGGCAATAATAACAGCAAAAACACGACCTGTAAAACACATAATTAATTTATCATTAGACAATGTTTTGATTCGGGGAAAGCTGAACACTGGATATGAGACGATAAACAAATCCCGAAGAGAAAAGGCATAATTACAAGGATCTTATCAATGTACCTGCACATATGCCAAAACAATAGCAATCCCCAAGAGGCCAACAAAATTAGCCAGAAGAATGTTGAGAATAAATGGAAGAGCATCATCGATGGTATAAAGATCTGAAGATAACCTACAAATAATTGTTGAGAATATAACTAAGAAAGTTGTCTCTCTCTCTAACAGCTTAAGCTTTTATAGAAGTTGGTTGTTAACAATCTAATAAATATAAACAATTTGAAGAATGCAAAACTGAAGATGGAGTAATATCTCGAAGAAATTAATTCTACCTGTTAAGAATTCTCCCACTTGGTGTTTGATCAAAGAATATAATGGGTGCATCAATGAGCTTCTTTAGCAGTTTATCATGCACCTGAATAGCAGCACGTAAACCGCCAAATGCAAATGAGAATGCCCTCGTTAATGTTAGCAAGGAATTGATGGCACAGAAGATGCAGAGCACAACCTGTTCAATCAGAAACAAAGTCAACCAAAAACAGTTACTTGCTTCTCACTGTTTTTCTATCCACTGTAAAAAAGACATTTCATTCAAGAAGAACAGTAACTCAGAAATTTATATTATTCCTTCTGGAAAAAAGTAAGCAATCTAATTGCCATTACCAAGCACGTTTTATTCATCTTTCATAGTGAAGTTTCTAAGCCAATACACGAAAAAGGTTAAATCCAAATAGTACCAACTTTTCAACTAATTTATGTATATTCCCCAACTTATATTAGATAATATCAGCAGCCAAACATGAAGCCAAGCTACCAATGATACTGAGCAGTCTAAAACGCTACTATTCTGGGATCAGTATAATAAAGAGCTTTAGTTTTAGATCATAGACAGCTTTAAACTACTAAAAAAACTCAACCATGCACATTTTTATGTATACAATGTATGACTACGTCAACAGCCACCAGTAACTAGTTTTGTGACATGGGCATCCCTATGAACTACCCAACTCCCGTCCACCATAACAAGCAATGCTCATCTACTCAAGTTTCAACAGATTTTACTGCCTTTAGTTTATAAAACAATTTTCTATCTACTAGGTGAACAATTTTCACATAGTCTCATCCCATCCCTAAGAAATTGGATATCCATGGTTTTCGAAAATCGATATCCATCACATTTGCGAAAAGGAATTACTAAGATCGGGAAAGATATTTTAAACCAGAGACCCTAAAAACTCTTATTTTCTGAAAGAGGAAAAAACAGTTTTTCCATTTACTGCAAAATTACATGATGCACTGATTTCCTCTCACAATTCAATTTGAAAGAAAAAAAAGATCAAAGTGTGCTAACAATCTGCTCTCACAAGTACTAAAGGAATCAACCGGTTACCAGATAGAAGGATGTGGGATAGCCCTTTTTATTGGTTCCAGTTACATCAACCCAAAATGATAGCCACAGATCATTGCCATTGCGAGAAGCTTGCATCAAAATTGCAGAGAGACATGTTACAATTGTAATAAACCAACCAGCAAATGCAGCATAGTGTCTGCAAAAGATAAGAATTCACACCGTCAACCTTAAAACAAAGGTGCTTGACTAATTGGAGAGGCAACCCTCTAAAATTTCAAATCTACAGTAAGCAACAACATGTTTTCATGATTATTCTTATTACTCACTTGTATACAGTGGGTTCAACTCTGCCCTCTTTCCTTAGCTCTTCTTCAGAAACTTGTTCTGGTGCCTCAGAAGCATATATGTGATCACTCTCTGGAATAGTAATTTCTTTGGCTTCCGTAGAAGTACTTCCACTTCTCTCTTGTGCATGAACTTGAGACTGGATGTTGAATACTTTTGATGGAGAGAATTCTAAAGATGAAGTTGACAAGTCAGCTGGGTGCCCCACCCACTTCACACGTCCTTTATCCATTACGACGACAATATCAGCACATGATATTGCCTGTGGAATGCAGAGGAAAATAACTTGTGAATTCCTTCCCAATATCAAAAAACAAATGTTTCCGAAGCAGTGAAACACATAAGAATGTTTTCCAAATGAAAAGCTAGCGATTCATGTTCTGCCTCATTGTCAAATCTAATTATACAGTAGGATGACGGAATCATAATTACCCTGACATGATTCCTTAGTAGAACAAAATTACCAAAGATGAAAACACCAACTGAATCTATCAGTGTCAAATTAAGCAGTGTCAATTTAAGCAGATGAAGTAAAAAGAATACTATGCAATGTTGCAGTCCAGTTCCACCCATGGCACATGCAGTAACTGTAGCAAAATCCTTGTGTGTTTCCTATTAAAGGTTTAAGTTACTCATGGAACAAAATAAACAACAAATTCGAAGACTAATATTTGGGGCCTTTCTGTTATCTGTTTTAAAGATTGTTTCCTGTTCTCAAAACCAGAAAATATACATGAATGCAAAATAGAAAACCAATTTTATGCCGATTTCAACATATTTTCTTTTGAACATCAACGTAGATACTCACATTGTCCTCCTGGCACAGAAGAAAAATACTAAAAATTAGCATGTGCATGTGCATGTGCCTATTGATTCAAATTTACCCAAAGTAGAAATTAACCTGGATATTATGAGTGCAAAGAATGCGTGTCTGTTGGTTCATAAGAGGACCAAGAATTGCTTCATATAAAATCCAGCGAGCAACTTGTGCATCAACTGCACTGAGGACATCATCGAGCATGATTATATCAGACCCACAATAGATAGCCCTGCCCAATTTAAAGATGGCACAATCATTTCAAGAAAACAGAGAAAATCCATCAACCCAGTCCCCCAGAATGCAATCAGTTTGGATTTAGGATCTTACCTGGCCAGAGCAAGACGAGCTCTCTGTCCACCTGATAAGTTCACTCCTTTCTCACTAATGTAAGCCAGATCACCTCCTACCATTTGTGCAATATCCACTTTAAGTGCACATGCCTGTAACACATCTGAGTATCTGCTCAAGGTAGCAAAAAGCTCCAAATTGGAAAACGAAAGAGAGTTTCCATGAAGAATTTGTCTAGGAAAATTTTACTTAGGCATGGTTAGAAGTAAAACAACATAATTGTTTTATGGTGCACTACACTGGGGAATAAATCTAAAGGTGGAGAATGAAACATAAGAGGCATTGCAACTGAATTGCTAAAAACGAAACTGACACTCAATACTATTTTGAAGTGTTTCTGGAGTCACCTTAGTGGATTGTAATCCTTCCCAAACAGAATGTTATCACGGAGAGTTCCAGAAAGAATCCATGGTACCTGCAAAATCAAACAGCAAAGGAAAGCTTAAGACAATAATTTAAGACAGTGTAGGAAATTAGGAATGAATGTCTCAAAGTTTGAAAACCTGTGGTACATAAGCTATTGATCCACTTGAATGTACAGATCCACTGATGAGCCTCATTTCTCCCAGAACCAAATTTAACAGGGATGATTTACCTGAACCAACCTGCTCATCAAATTTATTAATAATGTACATGAACCAAACATAAAGGACATAAGTGGAAAAACAGGGGGATGCAACTGTGAAGCGAAGTCCCACATCGTCTGGGTAACAATGTAAAGATATAGTATATAAGCGTGAGGGCACCCTAACTCCAATAGCTTGGAAACTACCCAAGACCGTTAACAGGTATCAGAGCTAGATACTAGAGATGGGTAGGGTGCGTGTCTCTGGCCAGCAAGCGGCAGGTGCTTCCGAGTGACCACGTTACGCGTTAGGAAGGGTGTAAAGCAAAGTCCCACATCTTCTGGGTACTATGAAGTATATAAGAGTGAGGGCCTTATCTCTCTGTTTGCATTAATCAGTTAATAGACAGATTCGACATCCACTTTACCCTATTTTGCTTATTAGGTACAGAGAGTTTGACTCAGATAGCAAGTTACAATGTAACATATTTGATTTTGAATGTAAGATTTGGATAACCAACGGGAAAGAAGTCAGGCCCCCACCCCCTTCCTCTTCCCATACAAACAACCAACTCACAAAGTATATGAAGAAGATGTCACAACCAACTTGCTAGCTTTGAGTAGTACCCCAGTAAAGCTCTGGCTAGGGCACCATGTCCAGAGTTTACTCAAAAAACGAAAAAAACAAAAGGAATGACAGTGAAAACTAAGAAAGAAACAGTATAACGGAGAACTTCAGGCACAGATCTAACCTCTCCAATAACTGAAACCAATGAGCCTTTTGGAAGGTGTACAGTCACATGATCCAATATCAAATCCAGATCCTGTTTATCACTGCTTGACCAAGTACAACATGCATCATGGATGATAATAGCCATATCAGAGTGGTCTTTAGCGCAAGACAATGCCAGAGACTTTCCCGTCTTTTCAGGTTCATGCTCAGGACAGGAGAGGAATCTGCTTAAACGCCTGATAGATATAATGGCCTGAGATAAATTGAAATGAGTAAAATATCTACTATAACACATAATCATTAAATATGAAAAGGTTATCCTTCAGCAGTCAAGGCATGTGACAACTCACATCAATCAACCCATTTATGACCCATGGAAATGAATTCAGTGGAGAGATCAAACTATTAAACAGAGCCAGACAAGTGAAAACCTGCAAATAAAAGATCAATTTGGATCAAAAGATAATATCACCAGTAAAGAAACGCAGGTGGTCAAGATTTTAGTACAATACCGTTGCAGCATCAAGTTGATGCCCCATCAAGGAATAGAGACCAAATGTGAACAAAGAGAAAAGAGTTGGTGTTGTTGCCCAAAAGAATACACACCATGCATCCAAATACTTCCGTGTCTACTAGAAAGTATGCAAGGAATTAAGTAAGACAGCTGGAGGGATACAGGCATACTAAGTATAGCATAAATAAAAACAAGCAATTAAAGTATCATTTATACCGATAAGTGTTTCACTTCCAAAAATCGGGTCTCCATTAACCAACTAGTAAAAAGAACCTCCCATGCATACATTTTCAAAGTGCGGATATATGCCAAAATTTCTCCTGTCCTCCTAATCCTGCAAAAGAGCAGATACAATTTAGTCCAAAGATACATTTCTGAACTGTAACTATTTCAAACAGATTCAGTAAGTACTCAAAGGAACTGAAGCAACTGTCGACTGATGTGAAAACCGCAATATGGCAAGTGAAAACAGTGTGAACACATATCCACTAGGCTGCCACTTGAGCCACTGAGTTGATTTCTCAAATGGGCCTCAACAAATGAACTGATTATAGACTTTCTAAATGCTACTTATCTTGGTTCTCTTAGCACAACTACTTTACTGCATATTCTTTCCTTTGCGCATATTGATTCATTAGCTTTTACTGGTTAGAAGTCTTGGTGTAAATTCGGGAGTCAGGCAGTTTCGTCACCAATCTTTGTCAAAGCTGTCAAAGCTTAATAGGTCCAGCAATGCGCCAAACAATGTAAATCAAGCTATCCAACACCCTAACATCCACGCACAGAGAGAAAGAAAATGCAAACCAAAACATATCTATTGAAGATACTTAAATCCGAAATCTTCCAAAAACCAAAGCTTTGATACCATGTCAGATCACCAATTTTCTTGAAAGTGTAACTTGTTAGGAAATAGGCCCCAAAATATAGAGGCTGGGTTCTGTATATTCAAATTGTGGATAAAATAAGTAGCAAGTTAATTCTTTAGGCATAATAGAATCACACAGAATAAGGTACATACCTTTCATCCTTTTGCTCCATCATTTTTTTGGTGGCACTTGCAATTAAATTAGCAATCCACTTGTTG
This sequence comes from Rhododendron vialii, assembly GCF_030253575.1. Lineage (NCBI taxonomy): Eukaryota > Viridiplantae > Streptophyta > Magnoliopsida > Ericales > Ericaceae > Rhododendron > Rhododendron vialii. The sequence continues at coordinate 31,503,161 of NC_080564.1, read as the reverse complement.
ACTACACAGAAGACATTCACTAAATATGATGTCCATATGGAGAAGAGATAAAAGGCCGCAACAGCTTGGAAATATCACGAGGGAATTCAACAAGAAAAGCTTACATGAAGTGCATATACCTGGTATTAACAAGATGGTAATCGCAATTCCTGAAAGGAAAGCGTACTTGACCTGTGTATACAATAGATACAATGCAACTCCAATTTGAAATGGCAAGCTGAAAAATTAGCACAACAGTTAGAATCATATCAGGAATCACACTAAAAGAATCATTTAGAGATAAAACATATTATCATATTTAGAGGGAAATAGTGAGTTTTTCATCCCTAAAAATGTTGTTATTGTACAGCCACCATGATAACAACTACTGGTACATGAACACTGATTCTAAAATGGTCAGACAATGAGCCAACGTCAGCATCCTATAATCCTCGGATGCGTATATGATGAAAGATGCTCCGAAGCCGAAGGATAAGGGCAAGTTATAGTAGCCTTGCTCAGCCGAACAGAAGTATCAATTTATTTGTTTTTTACTAACTGTACAATGTCTCGATCCTCATTCATTCACTTACAAACTAATGATATTTAGCCCAACACAAATCCAGGCTATTACTAGTTCTATACTTGAGTGGCCATTAGAATGGCTTTATGCCTGAAATACCCACTTTACTTTGATTGTATTTCAGGTAACACAAAATTTAAGGATTGGAGAAATAATGAGCACAAAAGCAATATAACACAAGTATGCAGTGTTCGAGGACTAGCAATGCCAAAATGGTTTAGCACTTAGCAGCCCACTTATGATAGGACAGGGAATACAGCAGAAACCGAGGGCTATAAGACAATTGATAATTCATGATAAAAAAAAAATCTACTTTCTGGGCTGGCCAAGGGGTAGAGGATTTTTGGAACTTCAAAAACTTAGAATGCCCAAAGACTATACTCTCTCTGCTCTAGGTGTTAGATGCTGCAGTCAAAATGTACACGGGCAGATGGATACGTTTAATTTCTCTCAAGCTACTACACTAGACAAATGTTTTCTTTGTTATGTTTTTGCTCATAAAGTACGATAGGAAGCAAGTTTGGCAAAGAATACTATCTACAGTCTTAAAGAATCTCCCGAAGTACGTTTAAAGAGTGGAGTGACTATCTTACAGCGGACTGTTTTATTACCATTGTTAAGAAGTGGAGAATCCCTGGAACAACCAAAAACACAATGAAACATTACAGATCCAGGAAGAATACTTGCAAAAGAAGGGGTTTCCCTACTATTTAGCCCATCAAACTGCATTTCAGAGTACTTGTCTACAATAGAAAAACTACCTTTAAAGGACAAAACCAGTTAAACTAACTTACTTTGTGTAGAGGCACATATATGGTCTGAAAGGGAACCAAGAAATAAAATCTAACCTCCAAATATCATGTAAACTGTTAAACAAGTTGACAGTTCGATCAGCATCTATAGACATGAATGTCTGAATCTCCCCTTCCGAAAATTTCGATCGTTCTGCTAGGGTAACACGTAGGCACTGGGAAGAATGCACAAACAACAAAAAATTAACACAGGGAAAAAAATCGAGTACGGAAAGTAAACTGAAGCCATAGAGAATTATATGAGAACACAAAAGCACAGAAATATGAAGTTGAAGATTATCAGCATTCACAGGATAAAATTGAGAGAAACCAAAGAAGCTGAGACCATCTTCAACTTAAAGATTTATCACATGTTGTAAAGAGTTACTAAAACATGGAACAAGCATTTCAACTTGACATCTACAGTAGAAGCATGCATATAAAAAGGACAGCCAGCACAACATAGTTAAGAGAACCAGTATGTCAACTGTCAACAAATTGAAAGCATCAAAAGGAACTAATCAGTCTTGGACATATAATAGTAGCCCTCATCAATGACATTTTTTTGTCAAATGGAACATAACAGGTCTTTTAGTAAAAATACCAGTTGTAAGTATGTATGTATGTAAGTATGGAACATAACCCAGATCATTGAAAACTCATAGCCGTCCTCCCCATAGTGTATTTTAGGGTAAGAGGGTCGATACACTTCCCAATGTTTCCTACGACGACACCATAAACACTATAATCCGTACTTTTCACTCAAATCTGTCAGCAAGCAGTATAATTGACAGAGGCATCCAACCTCTATCTGGAGTTTGATAGGCCAAAAGGAAGCAAAGCTAAGAAGTCAGTCATTTTGCACAGTTAGTGGAACTACTAATGAGTTTCCTCTAGTTATATGCAACAGTCTCATCATGTTTCAGCATACATAATATATGTGCCATGTTTTTACAAAGACAAAACAATGACTTTCCTCCAAGGCATTATCAACTTCCTCAAGTTAAGTGGCTGACCGGGAGGGGAATTAGAAGAGACTACATTCTGTCATATAAAAATCATTGACAAGGTAGTTGTCTACCACAAAATGTTTGGTCCCCCACCAAACATTGATAGGCAAATGTTACATATCCCCGAGGAGTGTCAAACATGAAGAGAAGTGATGGTTTGAAAGGCTTGCCGAGTACAAAGGAATGGATTTCATTTCTGTGCATTCAGCTGGTCATCATTAATACGCTGTGCATGACATATCAAAGGGGTTCAATACATAAGCTCGTGGGATAAATTGAAAAAGAACAAGTAAGATTTACCTTCTGATAAATAAGAGTCATAATACTGGCTCGTAGCTTCAACTTTAGCTTGGAAAGACGAAAAGAATATTGTGTATCAAGGAAGGACCTGAACCATTGAGAATATACTCTCAGAATATTAAGCAAGGGAACCTTAAGTATGATGCAAAATGCATAATACAGGCATATAGTTTGTAATGACGATAATAACTGGAAACAAAACAATACTAGTAAGAATTACCTCTAAGTAAACAAGAATGAAGGTACATGTAACCTTTCACTCAGTAAGGACGTAGCTAATCTTCCTACAATCTCACATAAATACTTTAAACCAGGTCCATTGGAAAAATGGAATAGAAAAGACTGCACCAATTGTACTAAGGGGGGTGCCTTATGTTTAGGAACAGTGGAAAGTGGATCCCAGTTCTCACCACTTCCTTCTCTTAATCTAATCAATCTTTGCTCTTTCTGCTTCAACAAAAAAACATCCCATTCTAATGATGCATGTTAAAATAAGGTGAAATTCTACGGACACCCCTTCATCTATACAGGTTTCCCACACACATCCCCTAAACTTTAAAAACGCCCAAACAAACCCCCTCATTTATAACCGTTACCCAAATGACACCCTTCTGTTACAGAACTGTTTGTTGCACGGGCATATGTCACTAGTTTGGGCATTTTTTAGACAAAAATGCCCTTTAACACTACTATTTACATCTCTCTCTCTCTCTCTCTCTCTCTCTCTCTCTCTCTCTCTCTCTCTCTCTCTCTCTCTTGTTGATTTTTTAATCTGGAAGGTTTAGTTCAAAAAACTGAAAACCCCAAATTATAAAAAGCCACCAATTTACAAAACATGTTGAAATCGGCCCCCAAATTGAAAACACAAATCAAAAACCAATTTTAAAGCCAAAGGAAATCTAAACAATTGCCAGTGAATCCCAATCTCAAGCATACTAATCTCAATTACAACATCGGCGAGGACATTGTCGTCATACCTAGCCAAAACCGAGGAAAATGTCCTCATCCTAAACATATTTATGGCACACCGGTGACTAAGCTCTATTCCTCCAATCATTATCATCTTTACTCTTGAAAATTGAATCATACTCGAAACCCACCAATGACGACTTTTTCGATCTAGTGCTGTTCATATCATGTATTTCGGGGGCCCCAGGAAAACATCATTGAACAATAGTCCCGATGATCAATATCCGATGTCCGATCTGACGCCGGGGTTTGATTTGGAAGAGCTACAGGAGCCGATTTGCTTGGGGTCTGAAATGAAAGTCTTTGGCCAAATCATCGAATACATCAATTGATGATTCTTCAAATTCTTCAAATTTTATGTCAGAATCATATCCAGAGAAATTGCCCTTTTTGGTTAGGGCAATTATGGATTATGAGATTTTCAATGGGAGAAATTGAGGAGGGATAATAAATTGAGCTTTAATCAAATGGTGGTGATGTAATGAAGAATTTGTAATCGAGATTAGGGTTGACAGTGAGGGTGATTGAATGAGAGAGGGGACCGATGTTGAGAATGAGGAGAAAGGAATTGTTATCTCATCACGTTTGGATTTTACACAAAGAAGGGTATAATCGTCAAAGCACTCGTTCCGACAACAGAGTGAGACAAATTTCATTTCCAATAGATGAGGGGATTTGTTTGGGCGTTTTTAAAGGTTAGGGGGGGTGTGCAGGAAACAGGAACAGATGAGGGGGTCTCCGTGGAATTTTGCCTAAAAATAAGTACCTCCTAGACAAAGTCTGAATTCATCTCTGCTGGAAAAAAGACAGGGAACAAAAGCCTGAGTTCAAGTTGGTTTATTTACCCACAATATCGGAATGTGATCTTTTGAGCTTTTACACGAGGGGAACAAAACTTTTTATACTTCTATAGAACCACTTTGAAGTTGATAGCTTAGTGAAAAAAGCACCTCATAATGTATTGTTCAGCAAGAAATGAACAGACTGTAATAAGACCAAATGAAACTTACTTCAAGATAGAGGTCAGACCCAATGAAATTGCCAGAATATACCCATCCAAACCTTGAGAACCTGATTAAAAGCCAAAATAAAAAATAAAAAACTCATTGCGTCAATGCTACACCATTATAATGGATACTGAACTCCAATTTTAGGACCCAAAAGAAAAACCACAGACATACACACACTTTAAGACATTAATCATAAAAGGGAATGACGCATCAAAAAGAGGTCAGTGCATGCTCTCTACATTAAATGCCACAGAGAGTGGGAAAATACCCCTAAGTTTGTGATGGATATCTATCAGCAGTGTTTTAAATGGCGAAAGGCGCACCGAGGCGCAACGGTCCCCTGGGGCTTTAGCGCAAGGCGCGGCGCGCGCTTTATTGACGCAAAGCGCAAAAGTTTTTTTTTTTGCTTGGCAACGAGGCAAAATTTATTAGAACAAATTTTCAACACAAATAAGCATGTCCATTTACTGTAAAAAAAAAAACAGGTCCTTTTCAGGCTTGTACAAAAAAAAATTCACAATTAAGATATGTAATTTTACTGTATTTGGGGTAGCATGTCCATTTATATAATATATATGTCTGGAAAAAAAAACAGGTCCTTTTCATTTAGTGTAATTTTATGCAAGAATCTTTAAATATTAAATGAAAGAGAGGCTGAGAGGGATCTTACATACTTCTACAAAAAAAAAAATTCACAATTAAGCTATTATGAACACAGGAGGGTCGATCAAAAAGGAGGAGGAGGAGCTGAAACGTTTATACAGTTAGAGGAGAAGAAGAAGAATGAGGAGGAGGAAGAAGAAGAAGAAGTCGTTCAAGAAGAAGTCGTCGAAGAAGAAGAAAAGAAGAAGAAGAAGAGACGTGAGAGGAGGAGGAGGTCACCCGGAAGAAGAAGAAGTCGTCGATCGAAAAGGAGAGGAGCTGCTGCCTGTAGTCGATCGAAGCTGCTGTCGCGCTGAATTTGCTGATCGATTAGGGCTGGGATGACTTAAAAGAAGAATTATTCAGTGCATCGCAACCTTTTATGTATGGGTGAGATCGTTTTTTGGGCTCACGACGAAAAGCCTTCGCCTCAGCGCCATGCGCCTTGGCGTGCGCTTCAGCGCCTTCTCTGCGCTTTTGGGTTCTGCGCCATAGCCCATCCCCTCGAAGCGCAGGCCTTGCGCTTCGCTGCGCTTTGCACCATGCGCGCGCCTTTTAAAACACTGTCTATCAGGGTTAATTAACCTCGAAAAATTAGCCAAATGCAAAGACAGGATTGCCAAGCAACAATTTCCTCTTTAATCACAAATCCACAACTGCTAGTTGGCTAATTCTTTGAAAGGACCAAAATCCCCAACATTTTTCTATAAAAATCTACTTTGAAAGGACAAGAGCTCTGCAGACAAACTTAATCTTAACAAATTTAGCCTTGTTATATACATAACCCTGACCCTCGTCTATTGCAACTAGATTCAAATAATTTAAGAAGAAAGACTGGGATGAAGAATATATCATGTCACGCACTCAAGGGAGCTATATAACAGATGGCATGGATCACATTTTGAATCCCTTTTCATCACTGCAGGAATCAGAAGTTAAGAAAAGAATGTAAGAAGACAACCAAACATAGAAACCTTGTTGAAGAAATTGAAGCAGCTTATTGAGAAGCAGCGGTCCCACAAAACCCATACAATCATTTAACACCTGCAAAATGTTATACCATTTAATCAAAAGGAAAATCAAAATCAAAAGAATTGGAAATTCGTTCTCCATTAGCTTCCTTAATAGGTTTCTTAAGCTACAAATCTCAAAAAAAGTACCATATTTCAAGTGGCAGAGCAACAGAGCATGTTATCTTGACAGGCCACCAGACTGGTGCCTTTATAAGACATATGTCATCTAACAAGTACGTCCATTCGAATTACTCAATATTAATTGTATTCACAAAATTGCCATTCAGGATTCATGAAGATGACTCCATGTCCACACCCATGTTCGAGGCTAGTCTGGATGCTTCCCTGGGAATGCAGAGGAAAGGAACAAGTAAATCATGTCCCCTAGTAATAAATAACTTCCTCATCATATCCTTCATCATGCATACAGATACACATAGGCAGACTTCGATGTATAAAGGTCACAAACTCGCACAAATGACACAGTCATCTTTATTTCTTGCAAGTATAACAAAAAGAGTGAGACAAATAGAACCACCAAAAAGACAAATGACATTGCAAAGTTAACCCCACATATCATTACAAGGTTGTTCATCGTTTATCCTCTTTTGTGGAAGTTACAGATTATATTACAAAATATACACATACTTTTGTCCAGATGTCTTTAGGATTAACACCACAATGCCTGACGTGTATATTATAAGACCGCATACTTTTTCAACGAATCTAGTACAACTACCTTAACCTTCTCCTCCCAAATACTTGATAATAAGGCACCTCAAATCTGCCACTTCAGGTCTTTCCACATTAAACCATGAATTCCATAACGAGAAAGCTATACAAAAGTCTAAGGAAGGCCTTCACTGACTCATTTGCTATAGTCTAAACTCTGAAGCGCACAGAGTCATCAAAGTTTTGACTTGGTCACATACTTGACCAAATAGATAATCAAAAGGCAAATGAAAACCATCAAAAGAAGCTTACACATTGCAGACACACATACGTAGGCAAACAATGGAAGAAGGCAAAACAGCAGGCAGCATGCTTTTCGGAAATTGAGGGCCACAATCCAACTCACTATAAAAGCATACAATGGGAGGAAGGCCTTGGAAGAGCAATACATTAGCGTAGAATAAAAATGTATCGAATAGAGTGCCCTGCTTTTTCATTTCTATTTTGTTTTACTTCTGCAGATCTTGAAAATATGAGGAAATACAAAACTATGTGATAGTGTTACCTTTAGCACTCCTAAACGCAGATATGCCCATCCATATGCACTAAATATGGCTTTAACGAATGAAGGATCAGAGCAGTTATTTCTTTGTTGAGTTTGCCAACAACGTAGCAGCATATTAAGGCACGAAAATGGATCCATGTCATTGGGTAGCTGAAGCAAATCTTCAAAGTCAAGTTGCTTTATCACGCCTTGTTCCATTACAGAGTTGACAGATTTGAATGTCAAGAGATGCCAAAAGCCGTGGCCAATTTCCTATTGTAACAAAGTAAAACAGAATCCATCACCATTGATTGCAGTCTTTAGAAATGAAAACTGAAGAAAAGAGCAGGAAAGAAAGAGCCGTGCCATTGGTATTAAGCTTTACTTGTACCATTTGAACATGCTAGACCAAATGTTGTGGAAGGAATCAGACCCACAACAGTGATATCCATCCAACGAAGTGAAAATAGCATACCACTTTATAGATAAAGGTCCCATTCTACAGACTTTACATTCGTCAATATCAAAAATTCTAGAATCATACCTGGTTTTGAATTAACTAATCTGACTGAGATAAATATTAGAGTTCAACACCTGTAATTCTGTATTAACTGGTACCTAAGAACTAAAAGCCTAATCAGTAATCACTCATCAAATTCAATATCTGACTACAATAAAGAATCCTAATTTGGCATAGAAATAAAGCGATTCCTCTATACAAGTTCACTCCCTACATAGAAGATTTCTCTGCCCCACAAGCACTCAAATGCTTCGAACACTCTACCTTCTGAAAGATATAAAGTAAATCATTCACAAAACTTAGGTTCCCAATACAAGACATTCAAGACTCAAAGCTGTGAAGAGCATGCTATGACTATGAGAGCCCATATGATTGTCAAGCAATGAAAACGAGTAACTACAGTTACTCATCCGTACTATAGAAAGAAAAAAAAAGGTAGGTACAAATAGAATTGATTTTTGTTCTAAAGTTAGGGTCAACTGTTTTGGGTCTTAAAATTGGTATCACTGTATATGCGATGTTTATAAGAAAACATGTCCGCATGTAAGTTTGCTAATAGGTAAATACTCTTCCAAACTCAGTTCTAGGTTTCTGATAATAGCTTACAATCTAGATGATTTCCTCTTTTTTTACTTAAAAGTTGACCTGTAAATATAACAAAAGGTGCCCCTAAAAAATACAAGCACAAATATATCTTTGGCAATATAAAAAGGAAAATGATGAAAAAATCCATACAGAATCCTTGCAGCCTTCTTCAATGTCCAGTCCAGAGGAGAGAAGTGGCTCATCCATAGCACCATATTTGCTGCAAGTAGGCACATCAAATGTCACAACCCATGTTTATGTTGATTAGCAAGCAGACTATACATGGGAAATGAGTAAGTAAAGTTATTAATACCACAAAGCTAAGGTAACTTTTGACAATCACGTACAACTCAGGAAAAAAAGTTACCAGCCAAAACTTGAACCAAACAAGAGAGAAGAATGTATTCACCAATAGTTGTTAATTGTTCAGTGTTTTATTGCAAATAAGAGGAATATATTTCAAAAAAGAAAGAAACAACAACAAATAGATCCACAAGGCTCAAAAACTCAGTGTAGCACAATTGGAAACAAGAACCTTAGCCTTATGTTTACAACATTTAAAGTTGATACTTGATATTCAACTCATATGCTAAATGTTACCTTTATAATTAACAAGTATGATACTATTAACTTCCAATGTAACGATAGAATTGGGAATCATGAAATATACCACAGTTTTGGCATTGAACCTGCCAGAATGGTAAAATAAGAAGCAAGTTGGCTCACTTTAGCCAATTGTATATCAATGACGATGTTAAAATAAAAGAATTCAAATTACAAGAGGAAAAATAGTTGGCATACTCACATTTGAGGATAAAGGAGAGTCCATTTGCAATACTATACTAGAGGAATAATTGGCATACTTAAATCTGAGGAAACAAGAGAGTCCGTTGGTAAAGCCGTAATATTGCCTGGTGACTAAACATGCTAAAATTCTAATGTCTGGAACCCAGTGGGTCACACTATCTGTTTTGCTCAAACAGTAAATAAAATCATGTAGACTTGGAATACTCAATGAACCTTTAGATCATGAAGTTCCTGTTTGTTACGACACTCACTTTTTTTTTTAAAGTCTATAGTTTTTTTCTTTCATCTTCCTTTCATGCATATTGTGGTTCCTACTCATCATACACGTCCAAATGCCTGTGGGCAATCTTTATGAGACATGCACTGCATCATATCCAATACTAGAGGTTACTACGCCACATGGCATCCATATCTCAAGGTAGCCAAACTAGTAAGTGGTAATTTGGTGCAACCAGAACTGCACAAGGTAATTTCTATCCAACCAAGTTTTATTTATTGACTGTAACACGAAACAACAAAATATGGACCAAAACAACAAACTTCACTTTTTGGCTTTTAGCTGTCCCAAAAAGTTTGTCTATTTTGCAAAGTAATGGACCAAAAGCTATAAAATCCCCATGTGTCCCTGATCTTTTGAACAAAAGTAGCAATTTCAAAAAGTTGGAAGGGTAACTTTTCAAAAGTTGAAGATTTATTACTTGTAGTGCAGTGGTTGTGTTCCCTGGAAAGTATTGTCCCCAAATTGCTTAGAAAAAAATTGGGACAGAGGGAGTACCTTCTTATGGAGGATGTCCTCTTTATTCTGATGATGTTTATACAGATGCCAAACATGATATCGGCAGTAAGCAAAGAACTCTCACTAAGAAATCTCAAAGCCTGCCACAGATAACAACATATTTGAATGCAAATAGCTACTACACATGTTGAACCACAAGATATCCGAGGAAGCTAAATCAAGCGAATAAACCAAAAAAGAAACAACCAATTTGCAATCATAAGCATGAGATTTTCAGATGATTAATTACAATGCAGAACTAGGAAGCCTTCTTGCCAGTGGTTTTCTATAATGGATACTGTAGAATTGATTGTGAACCTTAACATTGTCTTGAGATTGATTGGTTTTGCACTTGATTCAAGCAATTTAAATGACCTAAGTCCAATATCTATTATACAAAGTACAAAGAAGGGATTTGAGAAGTCGTATTATTAAATGGTATCAACTAACTCTTTGGCTTACTTTTTTAAGAACGCAACCAGCAACTACTTCCATGCTAACATTAAAGTACTAAGAAAGACCTTAGGTGCTATCAAAAGTTCATCCTAGTAGACTATTTCTACCACCAACAAAATGTTTACGCTTTAGAAAGGTCCTACTTAGTATTTATATACAGAAAGTCCACTTCTATAAGTGAATCCAACACATAGAAGAAGTAATTATCATTGGCTGATTCCACTAAAATCTTCACTTGTTAGAGGAAATGTAACTTCAGGAATTTGTATTCTCAACTTGGATAAAAGGTATCTTAGAACAATCAAATCCAATCGTATTTGACAATAAATCCATGAGAAGCTCAACAGAGAAACTCAATGAAAAGTAACTACAGTGGAAACTTAATGTGATGAAGCATGTCACTCCTCTTATGAACTAGAAGATTCCTTGATGACCATAAAGAAGGGGCAAAAGAAGCTTCAATGATTTAAGAAACAAAAGGCCAATAAAGATACCTCGTGAGAAGAAAAAGCTATTAGCAGAAAAGGAATTGCCAGAAATGGTTTCATGATCCACCAAAAGCACAAGATACGGTTGCAAAAAGTACCAAACCAGTTGCCAAACTTTGAGACAAGGAGAACAGTAACCTGCAATACACGATACAAAGGGAAACCAAGAAACGACAATCAGAATAAAAGAAAGATGTGTCATGTACAATTGTCATGGTCCTGTAGCGAGAAAGCTTACCCACATCAAGAACTGAGTACCTCTGAAAAGCCACTCAGGGTATGGAGTACTATTAGCATTTCGTGCATCCCTCAAAAGTATAATCATGTCAAGAAATGCCACGCTTGCTCCAAGAGCAGGTATAATACGCAGAACAACCTTCTCTAAAAGGTATATCTGCATAATATTAGTCAATCTTTAGTATATAAAACACCTTTCTTCGCTTGGGAAATAAAAGCAAAAAGCCCTGCATTGATATTTTTAATGTGAAGATAAGTAGTTATATACAAGACAAGTGATATTGAATGCAGCACGTGTGCAATGTGTTGAACTTCCTTAGTGATCGCAGCAACAGAACAGTCAAGTTTTTTTTTTTTTGATAGGCAACAAAGCAGTCGAGTTGTGCAGGACACAGGAGAAGTAAATAAATTTATAAACCGTGGCATTAAGGCACGCAAGAGACAAGATAACGAGAATAACATATTAGAATTATGTCTAATGTGGTTATACAATCGTTCTTTCCTTTCTGAAGTCCTCTAATTTCTTAGGAAGCAAACAAATATAGTCATACTGGCTTTACCTTTCCACAACCTCTGGCATTTCTATTAGTAATTCCGAGTACAATGATCATCACCAAAGTCATTGTATTGACTCCAAAACCTAGCACTGTAAATACTGTTAAGGAAAACATATCACAAATTTTTATTTTTTATATTCTTTTGGCACGGAAGAAGAGAACACATCACAAGTTAGCAGGATAAGTAACGCCACATCATATCTTTAACAAAAAGGATATATGTCACTGAAACACTCTGAGAATCTACCCCCATCCCACACCTGAATACCAGAAAGACAAGCGGTAAAATTAGCAAGAACATATAAAGGCAAAAGTAGGCCATGGGTATAAAGACAAACAAAACAGGATTCGAAATTTTATGCTTATTTCAGCTGATTTTGAAACCATTCAAAACACAATTGCTAGCTTTTATTTCTTCAAAAATCCAAAAAAAAACTCATCTCTGCAAGTCCAAGAGCAAATTGGGAAACTAATAGGATTTTAGTCAAAGACTCAGTCAAGTGGATACCAAAGGTTTATGGAGTCCAAAAGGCAGAAACCCATGTCCTGATATTTGAATTCTTTTCCCCTTTTTTCCTTTATTTCCTCAAGAAACACAAGAGAACTATAGCCTTTGTTTGGTTGCTCAGAAAGTGAAGGAAAAGGAAAACAAAAACTTAAAGTGAACTTAGTCCAAATTTTGATAAACAAGATTAAAAACTTGTATCTTTCCTAGGAACAAACACACAAAGCACTAAACTCGGTCTTGCAAGTATATACTTGAAAAGAGAGAATTGCAAAATTGTGCTAATATAATTCAACGGAAAAAGGCAAGGAAATATTGACAATAGTTGGAATTACGACAAGAAACAAAGATCACAGGAGAGAAAAGGGTAGCATACGGGAGGAGATTTAGGGCAAATTAGGTTCATCAACCCCATGTCTGTTCTTCAGAGAGAGAGAGAGTGACTACTGCATGCACTTTGTTGGGACTGTAAACCAACGGCTAGAGCCAACTTAGCCTTTTTGTCCGACGACTCCGACCCCAACCGAGTTGACTTGCCCGTCAATTAATTTCACAGCGTTAAAATCGAGGATCGAACAAATTTTTAGCGAATCAAGATTTATTCGCGATCTTGCCTAATTGAGGAAGAGAGCTTTCCTATTTGGTGGCCGACGAATCTTTTCCAACCCCCTTTACATGGATTTTCATGTCATCATGAAAAAAAAATGAAAGGAAAGGGTTTTAAATTTCTTCTCTAATCATTTGTTTGGATTGAGCATTATTATGGTGAGACATTGAGAGAAAAAGTACGACAAAAATAAATATTTTTTGATTGACTCTTCTCTGTTTTTTTATCTAAATTTTAGAAAAAAAAATGACGGTCAATAACGTATTTTGATAATTAATATTTTTTAAGAACATTTATAACATTAACAAATATCTCAGTGTGTTCTTGACGGATATTAATTACCAAAATATGTCATAGGCTGTTATTTTTCCTAAATTTTATTAAAAATAGTGAGATGTAATGAAAAATGACTTCCCTTTTCCTATCTGATACTTTCTTACCATCCGAAGAGGTTGTTTGGGTTCCGAAAAGCTTTATGCGAATCAGTTTCTAATCTTTTTCTAGGGCTGGATACGAACTTTAACCAACTTGAAATTCATGCTTATTTTTGTTTAATGGTAGAGTAATGATTTCCAGGCACTTATATTTTTTATAATTGCACTTTCTTTTTCTCATATGTTAATAAATAATTCATAAGATTAATTAGTTTTTCATTAAATGCAAGAGGTTGTCCTGATGGTTAAGGCCCGAGACTGGGGTTGCTCCTTCCTAAAGTCTCAGATTCGAAACGTTTCAATTGCTATCAACTATTTTGGGGATAGTGGACTTACGGTTCTCCAAAATTAATCGACTTACGCATAAATCGACCCTTCGCTATAAAAAAGAAGAAGAAGAAGGTTTGTTGTTCATTTATGAACTTTCCCACACTTCTAACTTGGAAGGGCAGTATTGTAGACTCACAAAAGGACAACAATTAAAGAATGTGCAAAAAGAGAGAGAGTGAAATGCAATACGAATTCAATAAGTTCTAATTCAATTAATCACAAGTGATTTTGGGGGTTGAAAGGGCCGAGGAGTGGTGATTTGGGTGGTTAGGAGATTTCGTTATGTACTCTTCGAAGCTCTCTTTATGTTTTCCTTCTCATATTGTACCAATTTCATATTTGGCCGGTAATGAAATTTTCTTTCACCGATAAAAAAAAATTCGAGTTTAAATATTTGGACAGTAATACCAAACATTAATGCTTGAGTTAAAACTAGCAATCAATCAAGATGCAAAGGACAATAAACAAAATCAAGGAGTACAAACTTTTGTACTCAGAACGGAATATTGAGGCCTCAATTACCAGCAGTAATACAAACAAGGGAACGACTTCGGTGTCTCCACCTCTTTCGGAGACACCAACCAAGTTATACATTGTTATAGTTTTGGCTATGTTTGTAATGGTTTATGCTCATAATGATTTTGTTATGCCAAAAATTACAGTATCTTCAAAATGTTCGGAGACACCATAACACTATCCTACAAACAAATAAAGAAATTTTGTTGTTACAGTTGTACACATCTAACGAGCCGCTTAAAGCACGAGAATTTTACAAGCAATCATTCTACAACCACAAACACTTACATAAACATTTACACAAACCCACCCACATTCATCTTTGCGGACCACACACTACACCTTCAGTGTGTGCGGACGTCACCAAAAGATGTGAAAGTGTGTGTAAAGTATATGTGTGTAAGTGTTTGTGGCTGAATAATACAGAGTAATTGTTTCGCGAGTTCACACAGCTTGTGTGCCATTTGGATGCTGGACTGCACCTGTGGAGTCTGGCCAACTCCATCTTCATTTCCAGTCAATTTCAATGATCAGACTCGTTACATTGCAGAACTCGTTCACATGAAAAATCAAGTCAACCAGACGAGTAATATCTCCCTAATAAAAGAGAATGACAACAGTAAGATTTGCACGTTTCAAGCATTGCTTTACAAGCCAGGGGCACGATAATTTAATTGCTTGATCGTGCAGTCCCTCCCACCAGTCCTCCACCACATCAGTTTCTACTTTCTACACCTTTTCCTCCACTTCGATTCGAGCATCTCGATCTTTTGGAAAAGTCGATCGATCGCACTAGCACCACGGAATATACTCCACTAGTCCACTCCTTTACCGAGGGGAATCCCGTGGTGTGCCAAATGCGCTACGGAGTTGTAAGGTGTCTCGTTGTGTCCAATCGAAATTTCTTTATCGTGATTAGAAAGCTACATACGCACTGCATTTACACAGATCTAACCACGTCCCTCTCTCACATACATGTGAACCCCATAAACGTGGTGGGACCCACATTTATGTGAAAATGGGTGTAGTTATATTCGTGTAAATGTGGTGTGCACCAAATATTTTCGGATTTGAATTAATCGGCTACCATTAGCCCCTAGCTTGATCGACGATATTAAGTATACAAAAATGGATGGTTAGCATAACTTTGAAAAATATATCGTGATACAAATTTATTTAGATCATGTATTAATATTCGACTAACTTGAGTTTCAACTTTCAGGTAGTGTTGAGCAATTTTTACAAACTGAATGATTTAGATTACAATAACGAAATTTCAATGAGACACATTGATGTGTCATACACTCCCATAGTGCATTAGCGCACCACCGGACCCTTTGGGTCTCAGTTTCAGGACATCATTTATGTAAATTCTGCCGATTCTACTGAATTAATTATAAAATCCAAGGAGGCAAGTAGGGGTGAGCATGGATCGGATTGGTCTGGTTTTATAGTAATCCAATAACCAAACCACTACTTACGGATTATGAATTTAGAGAACCAAACCAACCCATAAAATTCATAAAACCAAACCAATCCAAACCATTCAAAGGCGGTTTGGTTTCGGTTTGAAACCATGGTTCGCTTAAAATTGAGATATCATTACTATAAACTATTTTAAGTACTTAAAATTGCATAGATAACTTAAACTAAAAGTTATATTGAAATTAATATATTAAAATCATCAAAACTCACTAACATCAACCAACTAAATAAGAATAGAATATATTAGAAAATAAGTTACCGAGAAAAAAGAGTAGGAAATTACTTTACTAAGCCCAAACCATGTATATTTAGTGTAATGAAATTGTAGGAATAGGAAGTTTAGGAAATTAATATTGGAAGTGAAAGAAAAGAATATGGTGGTGAAATAGAGTATTAGATAAAGAATTTAAGTTTATTAAGTATATCTAAACAAATTATATATATATATATATATATGTATATATATCACACGGTTCGGATCGGTTTGGAACCAAAACCATTAACGTAAATCCATAAACCAAACCATTTAACACGGTTTCTATTTTTTTTAAACCGAGACCTAACCACATCATTAAAAAACCAAACCAAACTATTCGGTTTGGATTGGTTTGGACTGGATTCACGGTTTCATAGTTATTTTGCTCACCCCTAGAGGCAAGGATGAAATCAAATTTGTTTATATCTACCTTTTAAAGTAACAACAAATTATATTATATAAACGTATAATTCCGTAGATTGTACTCCAAGAATTTCATATTATGCATAATTGTCTCGTCAGTATTGTGATCAAATATACTTCAGATTGGGTTTCCTATAAATTTTTGCATCTATATTTTTCTTTTCTTTTTTCCTTGAACTTTTGGGATCTACTATTCCCGAATTGTGGGCCCATGATTGGACTCTCTGAAATTCCAGTAGGCTGCTGTTAAGGTTTTAAAAACGAATTTAAAAAAAATCGCTTTGGATCAATTTTTTTGGACCCCGAGGTGGCCATAAAAAAAGGAAATTGATTTTAACACTCTAAAAATTGATGGAAGGGCTCCAAAACGACGTCGTTTTGTGTATCAACACAATTCAGTTTTGGAGCCCCTCCATCAATTTTTGAAGTGCCAAAATCACAATCCTAAAAAAATCATATGTGCACAATGTGTATGTGCATAACACAACTCATAAGTTTCCACTTTAATTTTTGGAAGAATTTCACAAGAGTGTAACAGGCTACTAATCAAAACTAGGTGAGTAAGCATGATATTATTCCACAAATTGCCGATGCTGTCATAAGAAAAAAAAAAATTTGTTCTATGGAGCCTACGCGGCTACGCCCAAGAATTAACACGTCAAACTAGGCCAAATTTTTTTTGTATTCCATAAAAACTCGTATCCAAACTTTTGCCATCAGTTATGTGCATAATACAAAACCAAATTTATTTTCCATGTGAGAAATAAAAGTTGTGCCTTGATCAATTGTCACGCCCTCGATTTTCAACATAATTAAGTAATACATTTCAATAAAAGAGAAACCTCGCATATCATATACGTTACCCAAATGAGTTTCCCACCTGTTTAATTTACAAACAAGTCCTTAAGTTTAGATAATTACAACTTTAGTCAAAAGAAAATTCAGTAATAATTAGTTACAAAACCACCTTTAACAAAATGAGATCTTCACAAAGATGACGAAATAACCAGTGATGTCAGCTTCCAAAAGTCTTTTACTGTCAAGCACATAATGCATGCAATCTATTGCCCGGCATCAGAACCTGAAAAGAAAGATTTGGTTGAGCTACACTAGCCCAGTAGAAAATTCTAAACTCAAGCTATATGCAATTTGAATGAACCATGCACCGAGAATGAATGAGTACTGACAGATACGCCTATACCACAAATGACTACCAACAAGCTGCGAATTATCGCCTAAGAGTCCTAGACTTCACATCAATGTCACTAGCCGTTTACTTCTTTAACTAGTTACATTATTAAACTCACGTCATCTCACACTTGTCTATAATCAAATCAAAACATCTTATTATTCTCCGTATGATAGTACAATCTTTCTCGTGTCCACATTGATCTTCATTAAATCCCTTAATTGCAAAACCTTTCTTTTCCTTTAATCCGGTATTTCCCATCAAATAATCACTAGGGTCACCTCGGGTCTAGTTCCCTCGAGCGCAGGGTCACCCCGAGTCTTTTCCCTCAATAACAATAATCAGGTGGGGTCACCTTGGGTCTAGTTCCCTCGAGCGCAGGGTCACCCCAAGTCTTTTCCTCCAATAATATGAATCAGTTGGGTCACCTCGGGTCTAGTTCCCTCGAGCGCAGGGTCACCCCGAGTCTTTTCCCTCAATAACGACCACTTGGGTCACCTTTCACACTTTTCACAATCGACATCATTTCATAATCAATTTCATCATCCCTTTAACGGTTATACCACTGAATTTTAATTAATCATTACGTGACTCCACAAATATACATGTTCATGCCTTTTCATTAATTTAGCCATTCACATTTGACATAGCATACTAAGCCCGTACATATAATCCTACCATACTTTATCCGTTAGTTTCTACACTTGAGCCTCATAGAGAGAGTGTCAAAAGGATTAAAAGGCTTGACGAGTCGAGAGGACACGAGTTATTTCCTCATTTCAAACAATTCTTTCTCACATCAATTTTTCACTTCAAGCATTCCAAACAATCTACCAATCTACCACGTTGACTACATCTCAAACCGTTCCTAACTGTCATCCATATCAAGACTCGGACTAATTAATTATTACACGCCTATTCCTTTAAGTACACCATAACCTCACGCGTCCTCACCGTACCTCTAAGTACATTTCCCGTACCTTCACACGCCACATATTAACCCATGACTAGACTTTACGATGCCTGATCATCTAGTTTCTATACTTGGAGTCCGTAAAAGCATGTACTAAACGAATCTAAGAAATTTACGAATCGAGAGAGGGAACGGATTGCAACACTACTCATCGAATCCCTAGACATGTTCACTCTAGTCCATTGGATGCCACTCTAAGTGAGAAATGAGTAATACTCATCAAAACACTTGGAAGAATACACAAACAAGCTCATTAGAGTCGATGAGAGGCTTTGACATGCAAGTTGAAAGATATAGGAAAGCAGCTGAAAGATACTGCAGCAGCTCAAATAAGCAGGTGAAAGCAGGTGAAACTTCTAGTCTCCTACCGGTAGGCAAGCAAGTCCTACCGGTAGAACTTGAAAACAGAAAGGCTAACATTCCGATAAAACCTAGACCTACCGGTAGGTGAACAAGTCCTACCGGTAGAAACTCCAATTCACGCAACCTACCGGTAGGCAAGCAAGTCCTACCGGTAGAACTTGGAAACAGAAAGGTCAACATTCAAATTCGAGCGTGACCTACCGGTAGGCAGGAAATTCCTACCGGTAGAAGTTCGATACATTGAGCAGCTTTTGAGCTGCTGCTGTACGTTTGAGCTGGTTGACAAAATTTCTCAATCGTTCTACCGGTAGGGTAAAAGCTCCTACCGGTAGGAGGAGTTACTTACAGACGATTTCAACAGATTTCGACAGAAAATTTTAAGTTTCGATCCAATCTCAACGACAACCAATACCAGCTCGAATAAGGCATAAAAACACTCAAATAGCATATAAAGTGAGGTAGAATTCCCTACCTCGAAGTCGGAGCACGAAACCCAAGAAGTTACAAGCCCTAGCTTTCCGAAAACCTTGTTCCAACCGGAATACAACTTCTCCGAGCTCGAACCGGAGCGATACGGACCACAATACACGAGTAGAAGATGGAATGGAGGTTATTTGTTGTGGGTTTTGAATTTAGAGGTGAGTTTTTGGGTGAGGGAGTGAGAGAGGTAGAGAGAGCCGAGAGAGAGAACGGGAGAGAGAATGGGATGGGGTTTTGGGAATTATTTTCCCCTGGCACACACACACTTATACACACATGCACCTTATCACACTAACACCCACATATTTTAAACTCTTGCACATTGACCCACAATTAAAATAAACTCAATCAATTTCACATTTTATTTTATTATTTTTTTTTTTTTTTTATAAAATGTTCAAATAATATCCGAAAAAATACGGGTCCTTACATCAATCCACTTCCAATAGAAAGTTAAGCTCTTCTTCGCAACGTGTTTCAGTTGTTGGCTCAATCCAACAGCAGAGTAGCAGTTCCTCCATTCTGTCAAAGTCCTTTCTAGAGAGGCGACTCGCAAAAGATTCATACTGGTGGGTTGCAAGAGAAAAGAATACGCCATCCTTGCCAAGAAATCTCGAAAAATATATCTTGTTTTGCATTCCCTCTACTACTTTGGTGGCTGAAAAAGATACCGCATGGCTCACAAACAGCGTTTTACTGCCCAGATCATATACTCTTTCCCAAGCCATCTTTGAATCATCCAGAGTGTAAACAGAAACTCCTCTTCCCCTCTTTCCCACAAACACTGCAAGTAGCGTCCCGTCACACTCCACCAAATAACTTTCATACACAAAATCACGGGATTTTTTAGGGTGCTGCAGATATTTCCAGTTGAAAACACCCCCAAGGTATCATCTTGACCAAAACAATAAAAAAGTTCATTGTAGAAAACTGGATTGGTGTGAGCTTGGTGAAAATCTCTTGCCCCTTTAAAGTGACAGAAAGTCCACTCTTCCTCACCACAAGAAATGACTGAAAAATTGACGTGATCAAAAAAGGCATATATACCAAAGACCATACATTCCGAGGAGGTTGGAGCACAAGAGAAGGATATAGCATTGAAATTGGCTTTGGTGAAGGGGTTAAAGAAGAAGACAGAGTATTTGCCTCTAGACATAACAACCAACCATCCTTGGAGCAGCGAAGAAACGCATCAGATAACTCAAGAATATCCATTTGGAAAGTGCTGTGGTACAATGGGTGGGAAAATTTTAATTCCATATTGTTGAATCCCCGGTAAAGCATGAGCCACTGAGATTGGGGAATTGGGCATTGAGTTGGACTTGGACATGGCACTGGTAAGGTAGGAACTAACTTCCATGTTTTGCAGACGCAACGGAACCTGTTGCAGCCAACCTATTTGCATAATCCTTTAGGCGATCAAGATAAGATTCCATAGTTCCAATCTTACTAACATTTTACAAACGTCTCTTCAACTCATGAACATGAGTTCTAGTCAAGGAATTAAACCTAGATTCTAACGATTGACATACTTGAATGGCATGTTCTAACCCTAGAATGTGAGGAAGAGTAGTTATGGAGAATGTGGCCGTGAGACAAGATAACAGTTGACTATCAATTAAGCGCCACAAAGCATATTCAGGATTTAGAACACGATTACCAGAGCATCGGTGATCTGAAGCGGTGGTTGTATCATAGTACTGTCGAGATACCCAAAATAACCATTGGCTCGCATTGCATTCTGAATTTGAGTCTTCCATAGTAGATAGTTGGTTGAATCCAGCTTAATTGTCACCAGAGAGTGGAAATTTGAAACAAGAAACACTAGGGTTGGAGGAATCGTAACGGAACTTGATGTCAAACCACTCGATTGAGAATTGGTTGAAGAACTTGACGTCGCCATTGAAGATGTTCACCAGAATCGAAGAAGACTTGCGTCTATTTGTGCTCTGATGCCATATGAAAATTCACAAACTAGAGAGAAATCTAAGAACTAGAGAGAGAAAAGGAAGTAGAGAGAATTATTTTATTGAACTGCCTGAATGAGTACAACTCTGGTCCATACGTGTATGTATAACCCTGATCTGATCAGCTCCACTAACTAACCGCCTCAACCGCTGAGCTGACAACAGATTACAGCTAACACTAACAAAGGAAAAATAATTTGTTGTGAATGTAGAACACCATAACTCCTTTTACACCCAAGCTTTTTCAAATTCTGAGTACATATTAGCATTAAGAACTAATCGGGGCATTCTAAACTCTGCAGATGGCCAAACCAAAGGTTGCACGGAAGCAAGCTCCAAAGAAGGAGCAAAAAGGTAATCAGATAAGTTATGTTGTCACAACATGCGGCTTTTGCGGGATTAAATTCCCGGACCTTGAAGCGGCAAGAATGTGCACTCACAAGCATATATAAGTAAATGTTTTTCCAAAAAAAATTTGTAGTCTATGTTACTTCTTAACAAATGAAAAAATGTGCAGCTAATCAAGATGGCCCAAACGTTGAACCTTAAGTCTACTTTTCAATATACTTACTTCTCCAAAGAAAGCTAAAACTATACCACATTCTCGATTGACAACATGACTAAAACATTAAAGGTAAAGCCATTTGCATTGTAGCCAAAACCTCATTACTACTCGATGTTTCTTATTGGGTTCCAAACTGTAGCTGATTTGGACGGTACATGCACATCCTCAGCTACCAACACCAAACAATCGGAACCGTTTAAGTTCTATAAGGCAAGTCAATTTCTCTCGTATCAATAGGAAAGTGACGATTTCTTCTCCTTAAATTACCTTCAAAATTGCGAATTGCAAAACTTTCTTTAACCCAATCTTTTTCTTCTTGATATTTAATTTCTCTGCAAAGAAGTTGAAATGCTTTCCTCATGGAAACCACTTTAATTTTCTATTGTTCAGTTGGACAAGATTTTTAAAAGAGGGAGAATATTAAAGACAAGAGTGGGGAATGAGAGTATTTATATTACACTTGAACTTACACTTTTTTTTTTGGCTTGATACAAAATAGCTAGAATCCATCCCTATGTATACTACTTCATGAAAAGCTCTAGTACAAAGATATTTTCATATAAGATAAACTTTGAAGTAATTTTAAAATTGCATATGTGACTGATTCTCACAAAAAAATCTAGATATTTCACAAGAATATTCTAGAGTTTCTATTACTAGATATTTTAGAGTTTCTAAAAACAAAAATGCTAAGGACACATACATTTGTACACATATCTTTCACATACACTTTTATGGGGCCCACCTCGGGTCCCACCAATATGATCCGAACCGCTCATTATTTTTAAAATAACATTTTAAGAGTTTCTGTAAAAAATCAACTCAACAGGATATCAGTAAGGACTTTTTCAGAAATCGCAGTGCGAATCAAACTGTTTCACCCTATGATTTCTGAAAAAGCTCTTACCGATATCCTATCGAGTTGATTTTTTACAGGAACTCTTAAAAAATTATTTTAAAAATAATGAGCGGTTCGGATCATATTGATGGGATCTGAGGTGGGCCCCATAAAAGTGTATGTGCAAGATATGTGTAAAAGTGTATGTGCAAGTAACATGACTATTCTAAAAATTACATATTCATATCTTCTTGAATAAAATCTTCAATGTTTGGGTTTTGTCAATTAGAGCTCCGGCAATTAGACTTATTTGGACTTAACTTTTTTGTGCCAAATAATAAACTTAGTTTATCCTTCAACAAAGTTGATTATAATTAATATACAATTAATTATCGTTTTGACTGGCGATGGACTTAATGGTGATGTTGTCACAAGGCCGGCTCATGGGGTAAGTAGGGGAAGCGGCTGATTAGCACCTAAGATTGTAAGATCGTGGTGCTAAAAGTTTCCTAGCTTGCTGCGTTTTTATTTATTAACATCATTTTTATGTGATTTTACTCGTAAGGTAGTTTGTTAAGTGTTTTAGGTAAAACGCCCTTAAAAGACGTATTTTGATCACGAGCCTAATTCCCAAGAAAGTTCAAGTACCCGCGCCCGATGGTCCTTCTGCCAGGATGGCCTAAGAGCGAAGGCGTGAGGCGTTAGGCAAGCCGTTGAGGTGTGGGGTGTCAAGTCTGGGAGGCTGGCCTGAAGACCTGGAGATAAGCTCCCCGTATCGATACAGCCTTAAGCTGTATCGATACGCGTTTGCTTACTGGGAGATCAGAACAGGCTGTATTGATACGGCCTTAATCCTTATCGATACAGGATCACTACGGGGAAATGGCCCTTTTCAACTTAGCAGCGTGGTATCGATACTTTGTTTAATCCGTATCGATACCAAGAGCCTTCGGCCAGATATTTGTTGCTTTTTAGACTTTTCACTTTTGGAATAGTTGCCTTTATTGGTATGCTTTTTAGATATTTGATGAGAGAGAAACCCATTTTGTATAAATAGGGGCTTCATTTCTCTCATTTGTTACCTAGGACATTATTAACTTTAGTTTTCCTCCATTAAAACTCTTTAAGCTTTTTCAAGTGTAATTTCCTTAGAACTCAAGTAAGTCTTTATCGTTTATTATTTTCTCGTTTATTAAAGTTGTTCGTGCGGACTAAATCCTTTATAATATCAAGTTTGTTTTCAATTCCTTCGGTTAAAAATAATGTCTCGTTTTTATGTTTTCTTTGGTGCTTTAGTTATGTGTGAGTAGTATTGTTGGCTAAGTCTTGGGCTACTCTTTTCCAATGACTTAGGTTGTTATTTGGTTCTCAAACCTTCGGGCTTAAAATCATGGTTTTTGGAATCGAATTAACCCAGCCATTTTGGTCTAAGCGAAGGGTGTTAACTCATTGGTATGTTGTTTAGTCAAGCGGTCTTGGCAAGTGGCATATTGAGGGCTCGTGGCCTCCTACGTGTTAGATGCATTAGTAAAAATAGGTTGATTTAATCCGTTTAATCACACCTTTCTATAAACATAGTCGTTAAAGCTAAATTCTTCGAGCGAGAGCGCGCGGTCGTGATTCTCGTTTGAGTTATAATTGAGAACCGGTAATGGTCTTTGTCAAGGGATAGATGATCCCTAGACTTGCCTCTTTAGTTCATAAAGCACTTTTCTAGTCTGTTGCCTCAGTTTTCCACCGTTTAAAGCAAAATCAAGTTGGCCGTCTTAAACGCCAAAATCCACTATTCAATACCTACAATCTGATTAAGCTATTTCCGAATTCCCTGTGGTACAATCCCAGTCTTACCGGTTTATTATGCTACCTACGATTTAGCCCTACGCTTGGGGTTTTCTCAACCTTATATTTGAAGGCGAGGTTGTGGCAGTAAGCAGCGGCCGCTTCCGACCCCCGAATTTGGTCCAAAAATTGAGGTCCCACTGTAACGTAATTTACATATTAATAATAGAATATTTCTAAATAAAAACACAATTGTATCTTATTTTCTTCAAAAACTCTTGCAATGATATCTTTTTACATTTATATTGTCATAATTGTATTGTTTTAGTTTGATTTTTTTTTTTTTTTTGTACTTTTATCATTTTTTAAAAAATTCATGACTATGTAAGGGGTTCAATATAGAGAATTCGCTTCGAGCCTCCAAAATATATGAGCCAGCCCTAGATATATGTTGAAGATGGAGTTGGCGACTAGGGTTCGTCCCATGATCCTTAATTCCAAAGAAGTTGGTGGATCGCTCTTCTATGCATAGAGATGGAGATGGAGATTGGAATATCTGAATCAATATGTTTGGTGCGTGTTCTGCAGCATAGCTTAAAAAAAAAGAAAAAAAGATAGGGCTTTTAATTTCAGGCCATGTAGGAGTGAGTAGGACTAAGCTTTGTACTCTTTCATTCTAAGTGGCTGAAGTTATAATTATTCCCAGATGAAAATTTGCATTTGGGGTGTTGTAATGAGAGTTCATGAGTTTGGTTGTGTATTTTTTTGACTGACTGAAATGTGGATCTCAAGTTGAATATAAAAGGTTTGTCAGATGAAATAGAAAGTTGAATTTAATAGAATATATAACGGCATGTAGTTTCACGTGTAGAAAGCATGCGAGATATAAAACTTTTTAGTGGCGCTTTTAAAAGTTGGGAACATAAGCCGACGGCCACACGTAGAAAGCATGTGAGATGAAACAGGGCCTTATGTGACATTTTCCGTCCAAATTCTTAATTTTCGAGAGAAATGCAAACTTTCCTACATGTATTTGGTCGAGATCTGTGGAGGCTTTTGTTCTCTAGCCCAGAAATTGATATGTATATATGTCTATTCATTTTTTTAAGGGGACGTGAATTTATTGCACTATAACTCAGATTAGAAGGCATTGATTTCTGATATCTCCCCTTTCTCCCCTCATATAAATTATTCATGACCATTTGTAAGAGAGAACTGTGCAAAAGTAAAGGAGTTTCGTGGTTTGACTTTTCAAAGTGGATATGCATTTCGGGACATCCGAAGTTGCAGAACTAGGATGTAAGAGATTTCCATTGAATTTTTTTTTTTTTTTGGGTTTTGCTAAGCCACCAAATTAAGGATTTGGGTGAAAGAAAAGGATAGAAGAAGAATATCAACGTAATTGCTCTCTTTCTGAATGCGGTCTTAAAAAGTGCACACTTAAAGCTTAAGCTGTTATATATGGCTCGCGTCTAGTGACACTTCTATGTTTGCGAATTTGTTTTATCTGTTAAAGAGGTGTCAATTTGAGCCTCAGGCCTTGATGTCTGAGAATGTTTGAAAAGTATTAAAGCGGGCGCTTAGAATTTTCTCTGTCAAGCCCGAACCTCACGCACGTAAGCTTGTTCTGGAGATGGAGCAAGTGGCCGCAATGTCGCAGAAATATTTACTAGTTTGCGGCAGCATAATTTGAGTTTGCATCCACAATGTATGGTTTGGGTACTTCCAATTTTCCATGCATTATTCTCGGATATTTATGGTTTACCAAAACAACGTTTCAACTTATTTTGACCTTGGGTGTGTGTGTTAGGTCTGTTCGGAATGTGTTTTGAACATCTATGCATTCACGTTGCCATTGGACAAATGCTTGAAATTTTGCTTTCAAAAGAAACAGCATATCTGCTCGATTTATTTATTGCTGCAAAAAAATTTAATCTCACTTGAAAGAAAAAACAAAAGCAAAAACAAAAACTATAAATACAACAAAATGGAGCGCCTATAACCGCAAAGAAAACGATGAAGATGTAACAACCATACTCAATAAGCCTCGGATCAATGTCAAGACTAAACCATGAAGGGTTTCAAAATGTAAGGGTGACGATAATAAAAAAAAGGACACGACATCCATACGGCAAACTACGTTTCGTAACATTTTTAGCATGATTTGAGATTCCTAGCATTGGGGCTAGCTGATTAGACACATTCTATTTCAACTATGGTGGATCCAATCAATTTGAACGATAATTGTGATGACCAACTATTTTAGAACCTAGGAGAAAATAAACTCAGTTGAATTTTTTTTTTTTTGGTAAGTAAATTTTATATCACCAAAAACGCAACCAAGCTACAAAATCACCGAGGCATACCCATACCCTGAACAAGCAAATAACTAAAGAGACCACCTATTACAAGACACACTACTTACACACACTACTACAGCACCCTATCCATAGTTATTGATTCTAAAAAATCCTAGAATCTAGCAACCAATCATTGCAAAGATCCCTATTACCAGCTGAAAACTTAAATGGAGGACAGAGAGCTAAGTTTTGCTCGAATGGCTTCAAGAATAGCTGTTGTTGTTGGAGAACATTAGTGCCCATTATCTAATCGTAAGCTCAGGGAAAGCTCACCTGGTAAAGGCCAAAACTATATCAGCGCAAAAAAAAAAAAACTAGTGAGAGATTAGGTAAGAGAAATAGTGCAGTTTAAAATCTACCAATCATAGAACTGAGGCTCAAAGGGCTCCTACTACAATCTTTTTATTGTCTGCTACTTTATGTCCTAATCAAAACATCAAGCCAAATGTTGGCGTGAATCCTCCAAGTCAAATACCGTCGGATTCGTCGCCCTCGACGCCGAATTGAAGATAGCTGCATGAGACTTGGTCATAAGACCACAAGTGGCCATCACCTTCAAAGATAATTTTCTCGTCGGGCGTGACGAATACGACCCTCTCTACTTCTGGGAAGTCAATCGTCGACATCCGAACCCAAACCTTATCCCAAATAAAGATAGAACATGTAGATGGTTTGGCTAATCCAGTGCAGCACACCAAGGCCAGTTGGGAGTGGATTTTGGCAATGCTCAACTGCTGATCATTGAAATTCGTCTCTAATATTGACGATGGCAAAGGCAAATTATGAAATTCCTCCATAGTCAAATCAAACTTCCAAATCCCCTATCCATTCTTTGGCCAACAGAGGGTTAAGTAGAAACGATCACTTGGGACAAAGAAAACTTATCAAAAAAACCTCTGGCCGGTGACAGAGTGCACCTCACAGCCGCCACACCCGCAGGGCAGTGCCCGAGAAACACGGACGAAAGAGAGAAAAAAACAGGGGAGGTCAAGAGAGGAGAGGAAAAAGAGAGAGATAGCGGGAGAGGAAGGAGAAAATATGAGCCCAGGGAGGAGGGAGAGAGGCGCCTCCCCCAGGCAGCGATGTGACCTTCAGTAACATGAAGATGGAGGTCAATGTTTTTAACGTGGGTAGTCAAATGGGAGATAACGAGTACGTGAATGAAGTGAGCCTTATCGATACTCTTGTAGAAGAACACGTGGACGAGTTGCTCTATAGTGATCCTTTGGAAGTTGCTCTTACAGCCGAAGAGGCTAAATTTCTCGAAGACGGGGATGAAACTTGTGTTATGAACGCTTGGACCCCAAAATTTTAGCAGTTTGACCTTGTAAGAGAGCACTGAATTGATCTTCCCAAGAACGCTTTGGTGGTTGTTGGTGGAACTGGGCAGGTGGTTGCTGAAATTGGTTTGCATGTGGGAATGGAGCAGAATGAGCAAAACCAGGCGGACCTTGAGTTTGAGGGAAACGGAAAGCATTCTGAAGTTGCTTCCAAGGTAATTAAGGAGCGGGCGGTGGAGTTTGAGAAGAACCCCCTTCAACAGGTTGACTCCAACGGAAAGCTGGATGTTATCTTGTCCCTGGATTATAAGATTGAGAATAAGGGTCAAAACGTTGCACGGCTTGTACTTCTTCTGGAGCAATCTCATTAATCACATTCTTAAGAGCAGGAATATTGGGGCACGCTTCGGTGGAATGGCCAACAATCTCACAAATAATACAAACTTCCTCCACTTGACGCACTACTTTCACTTCTTGATATTGAGCACTCTTTAATTCCAACTTGTCAAGTTTTCGAGCAATCTCCTCCAAACGAGTTTCAAAAGCTGTATGCTCCGCAATAGAGAATTTCCCTGAACCTGTAGAACCTTGATTGAACATTGCTTTATCTCCTAGATCTGCAAACTGCCAAGGCTGGGTCTTCTCAGCTAGTGACTCATAGTAATCCCAAGCATCCTCCGGTGTCTTTCCCATAAAATCACCTCCACCCATAGTATCTAGAAGTTATTTACTCTCTTGAGAACACCCTATGTAGAAATAGTTAACTCTGAGATATAACGGAAGGTTGTGAGGAGAAGTTTAGAGAGAGAGCCTTATTTTGATCGATAGAGAGAGAGCCTTATTTTGATCGAAAGAAATTCCTGAGAAGTTGTGACAGTTTCTTCTTGGAAATCACAGCTTGATGCACTTGAGCGATCATGAACTGCATCTTCAAGTGGCAGCCTTTGCAATATCTCAAACGTCATTATCTTTTCATTTTACATCCCTATTTATACTACTCCATGGAAGACTTTAGTACAAAAATATTTTCATATAAAATAAACTTTGAAGTAATTCTAAAATTCAAAAAAAAATTTAGATATTTCACAAGAATATTCTAGAGCTTCTATTACTAGATATTTTAGAGTTTTTAAAAATTAATATTTATATCTTCTTCAATAAAATCTTCTATCTTTTGATTTTGTCAATTGGACTTATTTGGACTTAACTTTCTTGTGCCAAAATATTAAACTTAGTTTATGCTTCAATAAAGTTAATTATATTTATGCTTCAATAAAGTTAATTATAGTTTGTATACAATTAATTATCGCTTTGACTGACGATGGACTTAATGGTGATGTTGAAGATGGAGTTGGCTACTAGGGTTCGTCCCATGATCAGTCTTCCTAATTCCAAAGAAGTTGGCAGAGCTAGAATTTTAATCCCGATGGAGTCGGCTTAGTAGACATATATTTTTTATCAGAACGTATATTTATTATATCATCATGTTTTTTATTTTCAATTCATTACATTTGTACAATAAAATGATTCTTTAGGCTATGTCAACTATTACGTGCTTATTTTTTTATTTATGAAAGAAATTGAGAAATGAGAATGTAAAATAACTACTAACTTTTTATCAAATCGAACCAAAATTTTTGAGATTATAAATAGTTATGCACAAATATTCAAAATTAAATATATACAAAATAAAAAATTTAAAACTAGAACGTTCGGGGAGCTGGAGCCGGGCCCCCCGGACCCCAACATAGCTCCGCCCCTGCTTCTATGCATGGAGATGGAGATGGAGATTGGAATATCTGAATCAATATGTTAAGTGGGTGTTATATATATATATATATATATATATATATATATATATATAGTAAAAAACAATACACACACACTAAGAGAATGAATTTTCTTTCCAGAGTTCGCAATGGTGAAGGGACAATCTAAAGGAGACTTCGACCTCAAGGTAGAAGTGGCGGCTGTAGTGCCTACGGGAAATACGTACATCACTAGTTTTTCTCTGATACTAATTAAAAAGATTACGTTAGAACATCCTTCTTCTCATCAATAACCAGATTACCAGAAGTTATTGGTGGTAAAGTATATTTGAAAGGTACGTAAGGTACATCTGTTTTCCTTTCGGAGGGCACAAAATATAGTCCATGTGTGTATCTATGCTAGCTTATGAATTCCGTTCAAAGAGAAAAAGCTGAGTTATTGAATTGAACAAACAATGGTGTCACATATGTGTGCCACAAAAACTTCGACCACACCTGGGACGTAATTAATGTTTGCTCCGAAACTCTTTTGGTACGATCAACTTCTGTGAGGTCACTTCATACTTTATACGGAAGTTTAATCCATCCCGCTAGTTGACGGTACGAATTGCCCAGGGAATTAGGCGACAGGATAAACTAACTAACGCCGGCACTTGGAATTATCAGAAAAACAAATAGTATGGCCATGAATGAATTCATACCAACCCCTAGCAAGACAACTCAAATTTTACGAAATTTGTAATTCGGGCCGAAAAAAAAAAAAAATCAGCATTGGCGCAGTTTCTGCTGCTATTAAGCACAATGGATTTAGAATGATAAGCTGGGCCTGCTAGTGTGAGTATAAAAAATTGAAGCTTCCACGACGAGTCATAAATTTTTTGTGATTGAAATCATGAAAGGATGTATGATAGAAGAAGAACGTCTGCAATTAATTAAGATCGGTGGTTACCTTCTCCCTTCAGAAACTCTAGGGTTGGAATCAGGGCAAGAATTTTCTCTCACGGGCTTGTTCATTTTGGGTCTCGAAACTCCTGCGTACCAAACCGAACAGGGTCTAAAGGTTTTTTTTTTCTGATAAAGAGGTGCCCGGCCGGGATCTCTCACTACAGCATGGGCATCAACGTTAGGAAATACTCCATTATTTTATAAAGTCCATGTCTCCCATTCCCATCGGGATTCTGTTTCCTTTCCTCCTTTTCCCTTTTCTATCTAACTTAAAAGGTAAGAATAATGATTATCAGATTTTTTTTGGTTTTTCATGTGAATTCGATATGTTTTATACGTGTACTAGTGCATGCCCGTGCCTGAAGGCACGGCGCAACTCATTCTGAGCACAACTAAATTGAATTACCATTCTCTGCTTCTAACCAACCGGTAACGAACTTGACTATTTCAGACATGATACATCTAATCAATTTCAAGCAAGTAAATTTCAAAAAAATATACTTCCAGTTTACAACTACCAACAAAAACCTGTCTAAGTTTCGCAAGATAAAAATTAGATCACAACCTAAGCCAATTAAATCACTACATAATAATCCGCTCTTTTCCAGGGGGAGGGGGAACACGGCAGGGACACGAGAGGGTCATTTCTACACACTTTTATTCCAGGAGCATACAGTTCAAAGCTTATAAGTATGAGGAGAAGAATAGGACAAAGTTCAAAACTACTGTTAATTTTTGTCTGTTAGCTAAATCAAGAATGTCATGTTCATAACTAATGGGCAGAGTATTTTTACCATCAACAATCTAACCTCTTCCTCCTTTAATCCATCAAGACATTTGAGTTGATTTACCTAGCTTGGGACGACTCAATACAATTAATGATGCTCATAAATAGAACAAAAACTTCCATAAAACAAAGTGTTTAACAATCAACCATGTTCTCTTCATCCACAGTATTAGCGAAAAGCCAAGGATAATGCAATTCAAACTTCATTATCTAAAATAGAGCATCATTTAAGAAGAGAGAACTCATAGTGTACATACATTGTGTAAGCAAGAATCGTTGTTGCATATCAGAATTCAAAACAGCTTAATCACACAACAAAGTTCACAATCAGGCGACTTCAGTTTGAGAAACTATTCTCTCCTGCCACTCCCAACTATTCTCTCATGCACCCTCAACACAAACAGAGTAAGATAAGAACCAACATTTTAAAATTTAAGCACACCAGTTAGTGCTTTGGATCAACGAAATCAGAAAAAATCTAAGCACACCAGCCAGTGCTATGCATTTAACAACCTAAGAGCAAATATAAGCACACCAGTCAGTAAGGACCCAAAAAGCTATAGATTGACAAATAATTCCATCTGGTTTTAACCAACAAAGCCAACATATTACTTGAGCTACTGGATTGATAGGTTCAAATTGGCATTGGGGCACAATCCTTTTCGTCCCTCATGAAGAAAATAGAAGCCACTTACCGGTGGCATTGCCACACAATTTACCCTCTCCCTGACATCAAAAAAAAAGAAAGCAAACAACTAATCAGAATTAGCAAGATGGCCTATTGTATAAAATCCACTATTGGGATTTAAAAATTACAACTACATGGATCACATTCAACATACAGGTGTTCTTTAAAATGAATACAAAGCAGATAGAAATAATCAAACTACAATATAAATTGATCTTAAAAGGGGCAAGTGACAGAAATAAGCAAGATTTGTCAATCATTTGAAAACCAAATTCAGCTGGCGGCATCCATGGTACCAACAATTCTTTATAATGTTGGATCTTTGAGCGCTGGCGTCGGGCTTTGAGCGTGATGACGTGGGTGTTGCATTATGGTTAGATCTGTAGGAGTCAGCGACGACGTTGAGGCGGTGGGGTGCAGATCGTCGACGACGACAAAGACGTCGTTCATGGAGGTGGGTCGCCGTTGCTCTCTCTATTTCTTTCTTTCTTTCTTTTTTGGTTGAAAACAGGGGGCCAAGAGAAGGGAAAAAGGAGGGAGAGAGAGAACTCACCAAACATGGGGCTCGCCGGAAGTGGATCGTAGGAGAAATGGAGTAGGGGGATTCGGGAGAGAGAGGAAGAGTAGAAAAAAAAACCCCGAGCAGTAAAGCTCTCAATTTCAAATTTTGAAATTGAATTTGCTACTGTAGAGTCGTACAGCATTGGGCAAAAGGGGGGTTTCATTTCATTTGCTGGGCAATAGACCCTGTTAGGTAAAGTATTTACCAAAATGTCATGTTGTAAAAGAAATGATGAAGACAAATCTGAACCGTTAAATTTATTTGTATGGGTAGATAAATTTTGGACATGGATAAATCTGAACCCTTGAGAAAGAATATTCTGTAAGATACCCGTTCTGTTTTATAATATAGATATTTTGAGCATTTAAAAAGTAATACTGCCCATTCAGGTAAAAAAATAGTATGCTTTAAGCCAATTTTTTTGGATGAATTATTCATCTCGACAAAAGAAACAAGAAAAACATTAATCTACGAAAATTCATACAAGAAATAAGTCTTTTTTGAACTTTTCTCGTCTATAGTGAAATTTTTAGGATATTTTGTCATAATTTCTTACTTTTAGATTCATATCTAAAAATTCTCACGGGAATCTGATTAAAATTTAGATCTAAAAAAGACCGTAAAGACAATAATATGGAAAAAGCTG
Organism: Rhododendron vialii; assembly: GCF_030253575.1. Classification (NCBI taxonomy): domain Eukaryota; kingdom Viridiplantae; phylum Streptophyta; class Magnoliopsida; order Ericales; family Ericaceae; genus Rhododendron; species Rhododendron vialii. Next base: position 31,469,476 of record NC_080564.1, on the reverse strand, counting down.
CGCCATACACACGTAAATGTTAGGCCCCGTTCCGCAACGGAAAAAAAGTCCTTATTTTTTAAAAAGGCAATTTCAAGCTCAAAAATTATGAACTTATTGAAATCAAAAAATATACAATATGGATCTTATTTGAAAGATATCATCGAGATCTTTTATACGATGCAAAAAAAATTAAAAATTTATTTTTCATTTATATTATTTTTGAGTTTGCAAATGTGAAATAAGCTGCTTATTTTTTAAAAAGATTTCTGGAACAGAGCCTTAGTAATAATAATGAAAAAAGGTGTACTGTCAAAAATCAATTATTGAAAGGGTGGATATCACTGACACCCCCAAGGTTTCCCTTAAGTTCAGATTTCCCCTCCAGCTTTGAGAAATGATTTTTAACCCCTTGAGATTTGGTAATGCATTTCACTTACACCAATTGTCCGAAATGCTTACACTGAATTGTGTTGAACCCACCTCGGAATCCCACACAAATTATCGGAGTCATTTATCGATTTTGCTTACCTCTGCCCACCAGGAGGAGAATAATATACAAATAATTCTAAACAAATTAGGATATCTATGCATCTCTCACGGATATTAATACATTTTCACAAATATCAATACACATTTCTTGGATATCAACGCACCTTTTGCCTATTGATGAGCATAAAATATCGACACATAGAAGCCCTATATCATATCATGTTAGTTCTTAATTACGCTTAATTGGTTATTATTATTCTCCTTTTGGAAACTTATATTGATTTATTAACTTGCAGAGGAAAAAAAATGATATACAACTTATATTTCGGCCGTTGGATTCAAACAACCTCACGGTGCCGGCTGAGTTATTTTAACTGGTGGGTTCGAGATCAAGAGCAAACAAGGAAATTAATTTGCTATTGTACATTTCCTATTTGTCACCATACAACTTTTTTGGTAAGCATTACAAGAGGCCAAGGTCTAGCAACGTGGGAAGAAATCAAGGCCTCAGTGTATTAGGAAAGTTTGAAGACCAAAAAATGATTCTCTTTCCATTACAGAATTACTCGGACACATTATAAAAAAAAAACAAAAGGGTTCGGCTATGGGGACAACTGACAGACGGCAAAAGATCAGAAGCATGCGCCTGCGATCAGAAAGCTACATGGCTGGGAACATATGAACAAGATGAGCAAAAGAAATTGTCGTGAGGTTTTATTATCTATGTTAGGCTAAACTCTAAACTAAGGTTGAGGATGAAACCTCATAAAGTTTATTGATTGATTTTATGCATATGATTTTTTTTTTCTACGTGCTTTAATTGTTTATTGTTCTGATCTCATTAATTAATTTGGTTGAATATCGGATATGGATTCAATTGGAATGGGTTTTTTTCCATGATTTGATATCACCCTATTAATCGAATTGCTTGGTTTATCAGAGTTAATATTTAAGTACAAGGTATCTACTATGATTTGTTCATACAGATACAGTTGATGATTTTGGCTTAAACCTTAAAGCAGAGGAGGAACATATTTCCGATATAAATAAAAAAGGCTTAACGACATATTATCCATAGTGGTTAAGATTAGCTTCTAAATCATTGTGCAGAAATAAAAAGAAAAATCATTGCATAAGATTAGTTGATAAATATTTGTGGGTGTGGATTCCGATACCTTAGTTCATTTTCTCAATCGTAATCTCCACTACCTTGTCGTGTTAGTTTAATGGTTTTCTTTTGTCATTATTTATTTAATCTTTAGTTTAAAAACCAATCATACTTTTGTCAACTAGGTTAGGGTATAATCGATTTAAATTTATTTAGTTTTCCTATTAGAAAAATCACAAGTCCCTGTGGGATCGACCTCGCTCTCGCCATACTATACTACGGTACGATTCGTGCGCTTGCGAGTACATTAAAATTTCACATCACCTATTATTCTACACCCTTTGGGAGAATGTTAGAATAATCCTAATTCGTTTAACACGTGTTTTTAAGAGCCACGCGAATTTAGAGATCAAAAATTTAATGAGTCAATCAATCCTTTATTGATATTCGATTGAGCCAATTTTTTACAAGGGCCCTTAAAAACAAGTTTTTTACAAAGTTAATGGCTCATATCATTTGTGTGGGACTCCGAGATGGGCCCAACACAATCCAGTTACATGATGCAGGTGAACGATTGGGTGCGATTGAAATGCGTCACCAAACCTCAGGGGGGTCAAAATCATTTTGCAAATTTGGAGGGGGAATTTGTGCTTAAAGCAAACGTTGGGGGATGTAAGTGATTTTTTGAAATTAGTTTTAGAAAAGTTAATTAGCACTACCGCATTCCCCTTTTGGGAAGTTAATAGGTTTCCTAGCTTGGGTCGAATTTCTCAGTATCTATATATCCCTCTATGTGACTATGTCTATGAGATTTGGCATCCAAGCAATTCGTGTCTCTTAAGAAAAATTAGGAGGTAAATTCCTCTCTCTCTCTCTCTCTCTCTCTCTCTCTAATTATTTAAAACCATGCTCTTGTATATTGATCCTAGTAAAGAAAACAGCTGTATGAAAGTACATGTAAAAGCATCTTCTTCTTGCTCTTCTTTTGGAATTTTCGGGATGACGTCCAAACTCGAGAAGTTGAACGTACGTGAATCAGCTACCCCACCGAATTGGAATCCATTGAGGAGCGTAGGATGAAAACACGTTTCCCAATGAATGAGAGCTAAACCAAACAAAATCAAATTAAACAGAGCCTTTAGTTTCAATCAATTAAGATCCTTTAAGGATTGGCTGTTCTGAAAAAACACAATATACACAAATCTCGAGACACAATTATGTGAGTTGGAGTGCATGCGGAAAAGAAAAGGGGCGAATTTTATGGACAGAGGCTCGATTCTAGGGGCATGTTTTTGCAGGATTGGTTATCGTGATCCCCTTTGTTGTAGGCATATATAGTTATACAAACCCAAAAGGTGTGTTTCTTGATGCATTGCATTTATTCCCAAGATACCCAAAGGTTAGTAATTAAAAACTGATAACGATGAAAAACATGTAGATAGGTGCTTGTTTTCGATTTTTTTTTTAATCGTCCTTGTTTTCGATTGGATGTAGCAACTAGGAGAAATTTTTGGGTTTTTGGGTGCCGGGTAGGTATTACGTACCCACGTAGTGCCCGAGTAGCGCAACCGAATTGTCCAAAATGTGTTGGACAACCCAGATTGAAACACTCTCTCTCTCTCTCTCTTCTCACCCCACAACCCTCTCCCCTCTTTCTCCTTCCTTTTTCTCTCTCCAAATCCTAACTGTCCAAAACAGGAATGGACGGTCCGGATGCGCTGCTCGGCACCACGTGATACCCGTTCGGCACCCAAAAATTCCTCAGCAACTAGCAACGGTAGAATTGTACTTGTTCCCTTTGGAGGGTCTCTCTCCTTATACTCCATCTCTCTCATCGATTGTGTTAGAATAAATAGATATAATAAATAATATCGTGATATTGAGCTTGTGATTTGATTTTAATTAGAATAATTTTCTTCCATAGTTAATTAGTATTTCTTTCCACAATTAGGCTCCTCCCCTATATAAATAGAAGGCTCATTGTATAGTGAAATTCAATTCAGTAAAATATTTCGATTGGATTAAGGGTTGAGCACAACTGTTCCAATTCGTGTGGTTATGATTGGATGTTGTGATATTTGACTTCGAGTTTTAGCTTTAAAATTCGCCGGTAAAATGGTAGTTCTCCTTCCCGGCCGTGTCCACTCCTACCAGCTGATTGTATACATACGAAGATTCGATAACTTCAAGATTGATCGGGTGGTACGGAGATGCTGCATGCATGTTAGGTAGAAGATGGGATCAGATTAAATTCTTTCCAACAACATTATAGATACAAAAAAATTTGTGTCTCTGGAGTTTTTTTGTTCTCTAATTCACAATCATTCAGCGAAATCCGTTACACAATTTTCCAGTCTTGGGGAGATGCTAGATTTATGAAGAAAAGAGATAATGTGTTAGACTTGTCCCACATCACTCATCTAAGCCACTCAAATTTGGTTAATAAAATCTAAAGGTTACTCCACCTATAGCCAATTGGTTTTAGGTTGGAACCCTCCAAGAAATCTAACAGAATGCCAAAGACGAGTTTAATTAGACGACAATATATGTTGTTCAAATTCTTTGAAGTTCTATATAAAGAAATTGTGCAAAGGCCAAAGGGTATTCTTTGAAGTATACTATATAAAGAACGGTCTTGCTATTGTCAGCCCACTGGGCTGACGATAAATACACTAGAAGACAAGGAAAACACGCATTTTTGTGTACTTTTTGTATCATTTAATACACATTCACACACTCATTATTGTCAGCCCATTGGGCTGATTTTAGAATTTTCCTATAAAGAAATTGTGCAAAGGCCAAAGGGTATATATATGTTCCCATGAACAGAAGACCCTCCATAGTCTTCCAACGAGTGAACCAAATAAATACTATGTTAGAATGTGTGTAGCAATGTTGCATGATCTATTTGGAATTACTTTCAGTGTTTGGTAAACGAAATTTAATTGCCAGATTCTCTCTCTCTCTCTCTCTCTCTCTCTCTCTCTCTAGCAGGCGGAAAAGACAATTTTTTAAATGGCAATGGCAACAACAACATTTCCTGTTCCGCATCCTCAACTATCATGTCCTTGGCTTGTCATCAACCAAGGAGAGAAACGTCAAGGCTACTCCACTCAAACTTTTGTCGACATAGCACAGGATCACTACGATGTGGTGAGCATCCCAGAGATGCTGAACAAGAGAATTTGTACTTGTGCTCATGGATGGCTAGTACTGTTTGATTATACATCCGATGACTGCTTTCTATTGAATCCTGTTTCCATGGAGAAAATCATGCTTCCAGAGCTACCACCAGCCCTTTCGTTCGACACTTGCATTCTGTCAGCACCCCCGACTGATCCTGAATGTGTCGTAATTCTTGTGACGACCGAAAGTCATGCCCTCTTTCTTCGGGTGGGCGAAAGCAGCTGGACCGAACAATACTTAAGATCCGAGCGGGAAGTTTTCGGACAGGCTACCGTGTGCGGAGGGAAGATTTACGGGCTTGCTCCAGGCGGAACTCTAGTGACAGTGAAGGTTGTTGGATCAAATTTGGTTGTTACAGAACTAGGGGCCGAGGAATTACCAAATGAAGCAATCCCAGAGGCATTCCGATTTTTCTATGCTATAGTTGAATCTTGTGGGGAGCTGTTTGGTGTGGTCAAGTATTACCAGGGAGGGACTTCGAAGATAAGAGAGGTTGAAATTTACAAGCTGGACTTTTCAAGATTGGCATGGACAAAGGTAGAAAGCTTGGGAAATCGAGCATTTTTCTTGAGTGGAACAACTTGCAACTTTTCTTGCCCAACAACAACAGCAGCGGAATCAAGGGTCAAGCAGAACTGCATTTACTTTATGGAGGGAACCGATAGGGACTTGTATGTGTTTGATATGGAAAATTATAGCATCTCGTTCTCCACACCTTGTCCTGTTAAAAGTAACTGGTCACGACCTAGATGGGTAATGCCTGCAGCTGCTAGCTAGTATATAAATCTCATGAATTTATTATTGTCATCTCTCATAAAATAAAAGAATCGTTGTTTAATTTGCCACACGTAGGGGGTGTTTGGATTCCAATTTTTTTGGGTTTAGAATTTCGCTTCTTTGACTTCTGGGTGTTTGGATGCATGAAAGTTTGAAATAAGAATCCATTCATGTCGTAATCCTAGAGGAGCTTTTGACATTTCATCGTTTGGTCCGGAACAGCGTAAAGGACCTCTCTCTCTCTCTCTCTCTCTCTCTCTCTCTCTCTCGGGACGGTGCTAGGCGGAGCACGCGAGGTCATCTGCCCCCACTCAAACGCGCACCCCACTCGAAATTAAAATATTTTTGTATAAATTAATATAATTATGAAAGTGTGCTAATATATAAATATACACACTTGCATGTATCTCAAAAATACATATATAGAACTACTTTTATGCTTAAATTTCATCATATGGTTCATTTATACTTGTTGTTTTATGAGTTATTTGTCTATTTGGATTTATTCTTTCTTGATTTTTTTTTATTTTTAATTGTCTGGGAGAAATATTTTACAATAAAATCATTAACAAAACTAGTTTGATCATTCTAAAATTTGTCGATATTCATTTAAAACATACTTTAAAATTTTTGTTTGAGATTTACTGTTTATTTTTACCTAATTTAACTTAAAATACGTGTTATAAACTTTTGTAGTTAGTAATGTATGCCTTAATTTTGTACGATCTTATTATGGTTGACTAAAAAAATAAACTTTCATCATTATGATTAACAATGTACCTCCACTAGACTATATTCCTGAATTTGTCCCTACTTACCTCCACCTCCCCCTCCTCCTTCACCGCCTCCTTTCCTCATCTCCTAGATACCGCCTCCATTCCACTTTTCTTTCAAGAATTTATGCCTTCCTTACCATTCCTTACTTATCCCCCCCTCCATCCTTCTAACCATCTCTGGTGGCGTTAACTCAGATCTCGTCGCTCGGCTTTGCTCCAGAGGCTATGATCCTTCTTCAATCCATTCGACAATGTCTCTACTCGGTCTGGTTTGCCTCCGGTTCCTTCTTTCCACCTTCAACCCTCCCGATAGGTGCAGATCATGTGAGTTTGGGGTTGATGTAGTGTCGGCCAAATAAAAGAGAAAAGAAGCCGATGAAATTATTTACTATTTTTCAGCTTTTCCTTTGTGAAATGCTTGGGTCATGTTTGGTAGCCATTCTATTTTCTGTTTTCCGTTTTCATTTTCAAAATTTTCAAAAATTAACTTCGAAAGTTTGTTTGGTGCACTACTTCCACTTTCAAACTCTGGAAGTCACTTTCACTATTTTCATAATTTGTGAAAGTAATAAAACTCAACTTTCACTATTTTCAGAAGCAAAAAACAAGCTACCAAAAAGGCTCCGCTACAGTTCCAGGGCCTTTAACAAATCCTTTGGAGGTCCTTTTTTTTGTCTCTTCCTTCTCCTCTTCTTCTTCTTCTCATCTTCCTCTGGCTTGTGCTTCTTGGCAGAGCTATCTAGCATTAGGTGTATTAGGATCTAGAAATATTTTGTGATGAACATACAGGAAAGCCTTCTTTGAATTTGCTCAAGATCTTTGGAATTCATTTATTTCTCTCGGGGGTGGCTTGCTTTGGTTTTGGGGCATTTCATGTACCAGGCTTATATGGTCTTGGAATATGGGTGTTCGATCCTTATGAACTAACAGGAAAAATACAACCTGTAAATCCAGCGTGGGGGGTAGAAGGTTTTGATCTTTTTGTTCCGAGAGGAGTAGCCTCTCATCATACTACAGCAGGGACGTTGGGCATATTAGCAGGTTTATTCCATCTTAGCGTCCGCTCGCCCCAATGTCTGTACAAAGGATTGCGTATTTGGGTAATATTGAAACCGTTCTTTCTAGTAGTATCGTTGCTTCTCTCTCTCTCTCTCTCTCTCTCTCTCTCTCTCTCTCTCTCTCTCAAAAGAAAGGCCATCTTCTTCACTCTCTTTTAAATACAGACCAAGAGAAATTGCAAACACCTGTTTCGGATGGGAGTTTATGGAGCTTCAAAACCCTTGAGAAGCCTGCGGATCACTCGCCCGGAACCGGCAAGTTGCATTTTCTATTAAAAAGAGTGAGAGAGAAGGCAGCAAATCTCCAACTTATGTTGTTTCAGTGTTTGGTACTCTCATTCCTTCGATTATGGTTTTTTTTTTGTCTTGCTTTGGATGTTTTCTTTATTATGCACGAACTATCTTTCATATCATTAGGCAAATTCTGTGAATACATGGATTTGATAGCGATTTTGAGGAAAATGTTTGTTGGAGCGTAGATAAACAAAAATGTGTATTCAATTGAGTTTGATAGAGTTGGGTCCTTTGATGTTATATGGTTTCACCGTTTACGAACAACTAATTTGCTTCTTCTTTTTTTTTTAAACAAGTTGATACAAACATGTTTTGTGCTTTCACTTGTTTTTAAGAAAAAGTAAAAACTGGTTTCAGCAAATAGAAAACAGAAAAGTGAAAGTGCTACCAAACAGAGCCACTATAGATAGTTATATACATATACAACGGAAATTAAACCCAATTCTCTCCACGACTCCACCCTAATCAGTTCCCCACCCTAACCCATTCTCCCCGGAAGCCATGGGAAGGTTCAAAAGATCCGGTGGGAAAAACAACAAACCATTGAGAACACTCGACGTGTCTCCAAAACCTAAGGAGGATTGGGAATGTAGTTGGTGTAAAACCAAGCACATCAGCCAAGAATCTGCTAGGGATTGCTGCAATCCCAAGGCCAAGGGTGAATAGTATATTATTTTATGAGATTATTGCACTTAAATTAAATAGCGTAGTCTGATAATCTTACTTATATGTCATGTACAGCAAAGAAGAACGAAAAGAAAAAGGAAAAAGGTACGGATGAGAAAGTGGCGGCGAACAAGAAGACAAAGAAGTAAAGGAAAGGTTTTGTTCTCGTTTCTTTTCACTCTCAATTGGTGGTGTGTAAGGATCTACAGTATTTTTGTTGTTTAGTTTTCATTTTTTGAGGAAACGCATCTTGCACAAATAGAAACACAAACAAGAACTATCACAAGCTTCGCAAGGCCCTACGACCAATATATGGGAATTGGGAAGGTTTAACATTACAACAATCAACTTTAGTAGTGAATACAGTTTGGAAGTAATTAAATAAGTAACGATTCAATCTCTACGACAACCGGTTGGATGGATGATTCTAATTTGGAGACGAATGGTGGATTGCATTGTTCTGCTGTGCCCATTGAATTGCTTCTCGGCAAGCAACTGCTTCCACCTTCGATGGGAAGAGCAGAGGGTAAAAAGACCATCAGCAATGCAAATATAGTTAACACCCAGATATTGGCATATAGGATGCAATGTAAACTTCCCAGAAGTGAGCTCTAAAGAGGAGAGGGGATCCCCGATCCCCTTTTCCACGTCGTTCACAAAGAGGTAAGAGGAGAGGGGAAAGCTTTAAGGAAAGCTCTTACGTCCCACACAGCTGGTTCAAATACCCAAATACTTTAGTTTTCCATTTGAATAGAAAACTAGAAAACACAAGCCACAGAAAATGATCAATGTCGGAATACAAATAACAGAACAGGACTTCATTCTACAGATGTCTCAATGTGCTTAAGGGATAGAGATGTGTCTTAGTCTGTAAATAAGTATTAGGATCTTTCATAGTCATCAGTCTTACAACTTTACAGAATGACAATGAGGGGTCTGGCAGGGGAAGTCTGCTCTTGTACTTCTGGATCGATTTCTTCTTCTCTTGCTTAAATTCCATGGCATTCTGCAAATTTCGTAGTTGATGCTTTACTGATTTCCGAGTTCTTTGATGGATCTGGTAGACGATTTTCTTGTTCTACGTTCTTCGTTGATAGAAAAAACCCCTAAAAATGGAAAAACTCCTAAAAACCCTAATGCTTTCGTTCCTGTGAATAATACTGTTGCTGAAACTTCTCTGCGATCAATTCATGCTGTTAGTGGAGTCGTTGAACCTGGTGTAGATCCTACTCTTGGAATTGATCGATTCATGCATGTTTCTAGCCCTAGTATGACTGTTGATTGCTGTAAGGTTATTAGGCATGCTGAGGTTCATTGTCCTGTTATTCCCAAGGCTGCTAGTCCTCCTGTTGCTGCTGTTGGGTATTCTGTTCCGATGGGTTCTACTTCTGATGGTGCTTCTTCTGATAATGGTGTGCCTATTGGAAATCCTATACATAAGTCAAGCTCTCCTAAGAGGATGATCGACACCAGCTTCTCCTAAGGCTTCTAGTCCTCTTATTGCTACTGTGGTGGATTCTATTCCTGTGGTTTCTGCTCCTGTTGGGGTTACCTCTGGTAATGGTGTGCCAATTGGGAGTCCTGGAGGGAAGTCAAGATCTCCCAAGATGATGACTGGTCAGGCATTATCTAAAATTCAGATTTGTGATGGGGCAGCTATTGATGAGGTGGTGAATCAGTACGGTGGGTCTCTCAATGTGGTGGGTGTAAAGCCTCCTTTGGGTACAAGTGTTTTGCCTTTTGGGGATGATTTGGGTGAGATTGGCTTTGTTCCTAGTCCTGTGGCTGGCTGTGACTGGTGGGTTGTTAAGGAATCAATTTTCCCCTTTAATTTGTGATGCAGATGAGGATGTAGCTGATCCTGTTCTGGATACTGGTCCTCCTTACTCGTTTCACGTGCATGAGATAGAGTTGGATTCTGTTGCTCCTGTGGCACAAGAACAGCTCTCTCCTGTGAATGTTCCCCGGGTAGGGGTAAGAAGAAAGGTAATGGTGGTGGTGGGGTCAAATCCAAAGGGGTTAAATGACCAGGTTCTCTTGGTATATTAGGGGCCTCAAAGATCCCCTGAAACAAGAGGTTTGTTCGTTCATTACGTTGAATAAATTGTCCTTTTTGGCATTATTGAAGCTAAAATTAGGTTGGAAAATTTTCCTAATTCTAATTCTAGGTGTTTTCCTGTGCATTGGCAGTATGTTCACAAATTACAATCTCAGTGACTCATCTACTGCTAGGATTATAGTGGGGTGGGACCCTCAAGTTCTGGATGTCTCTTGTTGAGTTTTGTTCTCCTCAAATGATTGTGTCTTCTGCTGAGGTTTTGGCTGAGCATAAATGTTTCTCTGTTTCTGTGGTTTATGGGTTTAATCAGGCAAGTCAAAGGGTTAGTTTGTGGAGGGTATGCGGTCTCTGTTCTCTCTTGGTTCTACTGCTGGGGTTCATATGGGTGACTTCAATGTGGTTAGGAGACCTGATGAAAGGCATCATGGTTTTGATAGCAGAGCGTCTGCTGACTTCAATGGCTGCATTGAGGATATTAATATGCAGGAGATGCCTACTAAAGGGTTTTGGAACACTTGATCCAATAAGAGGGGTGGTGATGGTAGCAACAAAAGTTGTTTGAACAAAGTCCTTATCAATAATGCTTGGCTTGACTTGTTCAGGGATTCAGAGGCAGTGTGTCATGCTCCCGGCATTTATGATCATTGTACTTCAGTATTAACTGTATTACCGAATAAGTTCAAGGCTTGCCCTTATAAATTCTACAATTTTTGGATGATGGATAGTAGATAGAAGACTGAAATCAATGTTGAAGGTATTTCATAAACAGAACTTCAGCAACTTAAGTGGAAGGGTGGCTCAATCTATCAAAAATTCAGGCGTTGGCTCAAGCTAGGCTCAATCCACCCATGTCAACCTCCAAAAATTAAATTAAATTATTGGACACACCAAGTGGCGTGTCAGACACGTGTCCCACGCATGTGACACGGAGAGAGTTCTACCTCAACGATGATGTTAGATCAAGGATGTTGCACGTGCAGGCATCAATGCAAGGCAAGCAATGTTCTAAAAATCAGCCTAGGCGGCCACCTCGACCAGGGGCCTAGGTGTTGAATTAGGCGCCGAGACGATTAGTCGGCCGCTAGGCTGAATTAGTCTGCGATTAATTGGCTAGGCAGCAATTAATTGGATAGGCAACTAGGCAGGATTAGGCAGCTAAGACGAATTAATCAGCAACTTATAGGCTAGGCGGCTGGGTGGGATTAGGGGGCTGAGCAGGATTACGCGGCAACCAATTGGCTAGGCGGATAGGCAAGATTAATCACGGTTGAATACGTTATTTTTCAAATTTATCAGGGTTAGCTGTTGCGGGAATATACAAAAGGGGTTTTGGAGGGACATAGAGAAGAAGTTGAGGGGCAATTGACTAGTAATTTCATACTACTTAGTTTTATTTTGTTTTGAAGTTTGAGCATTGAACGTTTTAATTGACTATTTATTTGGTACTACTTGGTTTCATTTAGTTTGAACTATGAAATATGAACTTTGCGTTATAGATTGACTAGTTATCTAGTAGACTTTTGGTTTGAACTATGAAAATGAAAATTTGCATTATGGATTAACTAGTTATGTAGGAGTCCTTAATTTCCATGTCTCTATGTGATAGTAATGTTATGTAAGGTTTTGTTCTACTTATGTTGTTCTAATAGTTCAAAATTGGGGATGGGGTGGAGAGTATCTTTTCTTTTTTTAAAACCCCGACTCTAGGTGCCGAATTAGTCCTTGAGCCTAGGTGCCAGGCGGTGCCTAACCACCCAACTAGCGCCCAACGACTTTTGGAGTTCATAGATACATATGGGGTCAAAATATGATTTTGAAAGCTCAAAATGGGATCAAATGTGTAATATCTGGAACCTAAACAAAGTCACATCGCATCCTGTCCATACATACTGTCAGTATAACGGATAAGTTCACCTTCAACCAACTTCAACCATACCCTAGAAAGTATTCCATTTTGCCTGTTAATGAAAGAAAGAGTTAACAAGTAGCTTCCTATTTCACCATAACAGTGGCACAAATAGCTTCTACAGGGAGTGCGAGTAACCAAGCATCAGGAAAATACCACAGTTCTTCTCAATCCATACTATGACTATGAAACCCCGAGAAACCAAGCTTTAGAAAAAAGATAGAGATCTGAGAGAGAGAGAGAGCGAGAGAAACCAACCATTCAGATCGATGTGGGAGTTGCCATCGGAAATCATCATCACGATCTCCTCCAGCATGACGGTGTAGCAGAAAGTGTTGATGTTAAGGCTTAGAAGTTGGTCGATCTCTGCCTGGAAAGCGAACGCCGAATGCCTCTGTTTACCCCATCTCAGCATCTGCCATTGATTCATGTAAAAGACGGAACAAGAGAGAGACAAAAAGGAGTAGAAAAGGGTATGTGGCTATGTATGGTACATGAGGGAAAAGTAGAAAACATGTGCAGCTGTTCACACGTCTTAATCACCCCAGGAGTCCCAGTTGAAAATACGAAAATAACCCCCCACAAACAGAAAATACCTCTCGCTAAAAGGCAAAATAACTCATTTTTGGTGGGAGACAAATGGAAAATCACAAAATAACAACTGTAATGTTAGAAAAGCATAATAGTATTTTCTATGTTCTAGTTTTACTATGGAATTGCTTATACGAACATCTTGAATATGCATTCACTTTCTGCTGACCTTATTTAGCCACCTACACGTGTAGGTTGACTAGTAGAAAGGACCCCTGTAGTGAGGAAACTAGGAAATTGAGTTTCTTTCACCATTTGTGGCTTGTTGATATGACGACAGGAGCCACTATGCCATTTTGTACATAGTTTCCATATAGATTGTTGGGGCCTTCTTCATAAAACAACCGTTGTTGCGGTGTGTATACTCTAACAGTGAATACTCTACAAATGCATACTTTTGTTCTTTTTTTTTTATTTTTTATTTTTTTATTTTTATTTTTTTTTCTGCTCGTTTGACTAACTTAACAAGTGGCTCTTGAAAGAGTTCGATGGAGGAAACGGATTCATGTAGCCGACCCCAAGTGATTGGGACATAAGGCTCGGTTTGGTTTGGTTTGGTTTGCTCGTTTGACTAACTCCCTTTATTGAAACCTAGTAACTGTAACTGTTGGTTTTGTTGGTTAGAGTTGCACAATTTCATAATCTTCTTGAATGCATTAAAGAATATCTCAAGTATCTAGCACATGGATTAGGGGTTGAACCTGGAAAGCCTATGTTTCATTTGTGATTTGATATATATTTTGTAAATGTGACTTTGCAGAGAGCAGGAGCGAAGCTTAAGAAGCAGAGCGCAGCATGATGCCTTTTCTTTTCTTATGTTGGAACTTTTTCATAGGTTTCTGCAAGTTATGTTGGAACTTTTTAGGATTCAGTTTTATCTAGTTTTCAGATTAAGCACAGTGCAAGAGAGTCTGCAGTACTTTTTGAAAAATTGAGATGGATGTGGTTTCAATATCAGTTGTAGTATGTTCACATTTTGGTTGCTTTGCATTGTATTACAAATGTGCACGTCTTCTAAGGATGTATATGGAGAAAAGCGTCCATATTGGGAATTCAGTTCTCAGAATCAAATTATAAGCAAATTAAAATTCAAGTACTGTTACAGCTAAAGGACAAGTATTATATTAAGAAAAGAGATATTGTGACTTACCTTAGTACAATATCTGCATCCCTTGTCACCACAAGGAACTGCAAGATGTTCAAGTGCATTGTCGCTGACCTTGATTACTTCAGCCTTGTCCCAAATGATCATGATCTGATCATAGGCCTCCTCTGCTGAGGGCCACAGTGGCAGCCGGAGGTTGAAGTCGTAAGAGAGCGGGGCACAGCTTCATTAGGCACTCCATCTCCTTCAATTGAGCCGACCTTCAGCCTCCACGATCAAGGTTATTGAACCACAGCGGAGTACACTGGCTTGTTTTAACAAAAAAGGTAATTGAAAAACGTCAATAAAGATGACAAATTCACAACCAACTTACTCTGTCATATTTGACTACAACAATTTTCGGAAAAGCAATAGAACAATCCAATTATTTGAATATTTGGATCACGGAAGGAGGTCCATTTAATAGTTCCTATTTACTTTTACAGTGCTTTCCTATTATTTTCCAATTCCATTTTTTTATTACAGTTCATCAAAATCGGTGATCGCATTTCAATAGGTAGGTGCATAAAAGCTTATAGCAACAAATTCCCACCCCCGGCCAGAAGGAAAGAGAACCAACTTAGGGTGCATTAGGTAACCTCTTTGTGTATTTTGTTGATGAGAAACTGTTAAAACGTGATTATGTTTATTTCCGTTAAAAATGAAAGCGAAAAACATGTTTTGATAAAGTTTATCATAAAACACAAACAAGCAAACATGTTAATAAACTCTTCTTCTTCTTTTTTATTTCACCTTCTCCTCTACCTCCAACCCACCAACAGCCCAACCACCGTCAACCTCAAAGCCCAATCAGATTCTCACCGTCAATCAAGCACACTTATATAGCCCAAAAGAACCAAATTGCCCACCTGCAAATCCAAGAGAGAAAATTCAAAGCAGTAAAATCAAAAACTCAGCCCCGCAAACAAAAATCTCCAATTTTTACCCAAATCAAGCAAAACACTAGTTGAGAGAGTTCGGACTGGTAAAATCAGAACTCATAAATCCCAAATTTATATCACAACCAAGCAAAGCTCATTCAGACCAGTAAAATCAGAACTCAAACGGCAAACAAAAACCCACCAATTATTGTTGAGAACCGGCAAACAAAAAGTCCCAATTTTTATCACAAAGGTTAAGAACCTGCACACACAAAAAAACAACTTCTTTTATCTACGGGTGTACATAAATGTACACAAAGAAAAGAATCAAAATAAAAAGTTCATGAAAATAACAAATAACAGGAACTTACAATTTGCTGTAACAGTGTTGTTCGGAAGAAAGGGTGTTCTAGTTTCAATGAGATGACCGAGTAGATGTTACAACTACCATGAGTTTGTGTGCTTTTCTAGTTTCAAGAAAAGCATTAGTTGAGAGAGTTCGGACTAGTAAAAGCAGAACTCAACCGGCAAACATAAATCCCAAATTTGTATCACAATCGAGCAAAAGCTCATTCAGACCAGTAAAATCAGAATTCAAACCGCAATCGAAAACCCCCAAATTTTCTTTATCACAATCGAGAGACGCACGAGTTGAGAACCCGCAAAAAAAGTCCCAATTTATATCACAAAGTAGAGAACCTGCACAAAAAAACAAATTTTTTTATCTATGGGTGTACGTATATGTACCAAAAGAAAAGAATCAGATGAAAATAACTGGAACTTACAATTTTCTGTATTAATGATGTTCGCAAAGATCTATCATTGAACGATTTCGCCAAAAAGTTGTTCGATTCAATCAGAGATGGGGAGGGATAATCACAGTGAGATCCCAAAAAAACTCTCCTTGTTCGCTGCCGAAGCCAAAGCCGATCCCGATCTCGAATCATCGTCCCAACGATTCCTCCAAATATCAGAACTCAATATGAAAACAAAAGATGTGGCTTGGTTGACTCTGTCTTTCATCTTGATTTTTCACGTAAAAAACATAGATATTAGATATACAGACGACGACGACGACGACAACAACAACAACAACGGCAACGAAAAGAAGCCAAACCTCCTTTTTTACAAGGATCTGTGAAGGAAATTGGTACAAGTCGAAACTTTTTTGCACCGATCTGAGGTATTTGGGTCGACTCTTTGCCCCCCGCTCTGTCTCTCTCTCTCTCTCTCTCTCATCAAACCCAACCCAGTTCGGAGATCAACCACGATGGGCGGCTGGGTTTCTCGATAGACACGATGAGAGATAGAAGACAACTTTGTCAGAGGGCTTTGTAATTAATTAAGGGTACGGAGTAACTTTTTAACTTCTGAGATTTTATTGGGTGCTCCTCAGGATTGGGTGCTCCTCAAGGCTCTTTGTTGGGCCGCAACGTGTTTCGCGAAGGAGTGTTGCTAGAGTATACACACGAAAAGGGGTGCTCCGATCAAGCACCCTACACACCTCGGATAACGTTGATTCCCGTGAAGGGCCCCTCGGTTTTTTTTTTTAGAATTTTTGGACGGCTCGGATCGGCCGTCCGGTGGCCGGAGACGGCCCGCCGGCGGCCGTCGGTCCAAAATCTCTCCCCCATTTTCGGTACCTCTAGCATTTCTGTTCGCGAAGCCACCAACCGGCAATTAAAGTCCAACCTAAGTTGTTTTTTTTTTTTTTTTATCAACATTAGTATACATTAACTTCTAAGAGGAGTGCTAGGGCCTTTCAAAAAAAAAAGAGGAGTGCTAGGGACAAAAAAAATGGACAAAAAAAATACCCTTAAAGTGTGCATGAATGGCTCAGGTTCATTGTGCAATGCATCTGAACCGTTCATGTACACTTTAAAAATCTTTTCTTGATCCATTTTCTTTGCACCTAGCATTTCTCAAGTTAATATTACCACAACATTGTATAGTGGAGATTAGTAAGAGATATTAGAAGTTAATACTACCACAATGGGTTGATCTCCTATCCATAGAAATCGAACCAACTGGGTTGCGCCCTAAGGTATGTCAAACCTAAGTTTGTGTACCCGTAAAAGTGTGTCAACTCCACGAAATATATGAGTACTTATATGGTGGGGAGAGGCGAGAAGAACAGCCGCATGGTGCCTTAGTGATACTGGGGAGCCGTTCAGCTAAATAAGCCAAGTGGCTTATTTTTTTATCTTTTGGGGACTATTGCTTCGTCGTGACGAAAGGAATCTAAAAAGTAAAAAATTACGATCAAAACCTTTTTTTTTTGAATAAAGAAAAAAATAAAATAAGTCAATAAGCCAATTTTTTCGTCTTTATTCAAAAAAATTAAGTTTCAATCATAATTTTTTACATTTTAGATTCCTTTCGTCATGAAAAAGTAATAATTCCCAAAAAATTAACGAAAAACTAACAAATGTAAAAAAAATAGAATAAAAACAAAAAAATAAGCCACTTGGCTGATTTAGTCGAACGGTCCCTGAATAACCACTCATTTAAATTTAGGATTGCACATACGGCGAGGTAGGACGGGATTGTAATTGATAATAACGAGACTTGTACATGCCAAAGTCCAATCCATTAATAATTGGGCTTTATTTAATATTTTCAAGCCCGATCCTCGTAAACTTTTATTGTTTAAACCTGTCCCACTAGCCTATTTATTTTTCTAAGTATCAATTAATTATCCATGCTATTTTAAAGCAGAGTTTACAACCAGAATAATTATAGGTATATGAAAGCCCAAGGACTATACGTGTATGTATGCATTAAAAAAAAGGGTACTATATATATAGTACTTAGCTTTTATTTTCCTTCTTAATAGTATTTTTTAATAACATAAATATACAATGCTCATCATTTTCATTATTAGGTCGGGTCAGGTCGGGATTGTTTTTAAGAGCTTTTCTCATGTCCATCCCTTTAATTAAACGTACTTAAAATCCAACCCAACCCAATTCGATGGGCCTAAATACACGTTCAAATCCTTAAAAACCCGGACTAGATTGAACGAGCTGGACGGACCCGGTGTGCATCCTTGGATTTAATACAATCACACCTCGCCTTTATATCCTTGTGGGAAACAGAAAGTCTACACTTCCCGACCCATTTTCCCGATCGGAATTCTGACGTCCCGCCTGGCCCACTCCGGCCACCGGACGGCTGATCGGAGCCATTCAAAAATTCTAAAAAAAAAATCCGAGTGGGCCTACGCGAGAATCAACGGCATTCAACGTGTTTAGGTGGCCAATCCAAACACTCCATTTTTTATGTGTATATTTGTGTATATATATATACATAAAAAAATGGAGTGTTTGGATCGGCCACCTAAACATGTCGAATGCCGTTGATTCTCGCGTAGGCCCACTCGGATTTTTTTTTTAGAATTTTTGGACGGCTTTGATCAGCCGTCCGGTGGCCAGAGTGGGCCCGGCGGGGCATCAGGATTCCGATAGGAATTCCCCGGCCGGGAACTGTAGCTTTACTGTTTGGGAAAATGACGGCCAAGGACGTGTTTGATAATTAATACCCTCCAAAGATATTTTCAGCATTAACAAATATTCTCAAATGTTCTCAGCATGTTCTTGGCGGGTATTAATTATCAAAACACGTTCTGGGGCCGTTATTTTTCCTATCCTTTTTCTCTCCTAGTCCTCCTCGCAACCGTTATTTGTGGGCTCTAAACAGGGGAGAAAACAAATATGACCCGTTCCCGGGAAGCCCAATGCAATGCAAGAAAATATTGACCGTAAATTCTTGACCAGCTGACTTGGTGAAACAAGCCAATAGGAGTTGCTACTAGCTAGAGTACCCAGAAAAATAAACTTGAAAATAGTCGCGCCAGTTGATACAGGCCAGAATTTAAGCTGAAATTAAGACTCCGTTTGATGATTAGCCGTATTTTACTAACTCTAGTTACTGGGATATTGATATCCTAGAAAAAAAAGGGTGTTCTCAGCTTATGTTTTTTATCGGACTACTATATTCCTGAAAATCAGGATTAGCATATGAGTTGAGACGCACAAGGCAGTTGGCTTAAGCCCCCAAATTTAGGTTCAAAATTAGAGTTCCATGGCCCCGACTAGTTGCACGGGAAAAGATGTGAAAATTAGCTTTTCTAACTTTTTGAGTGTTTAGTTCCCAAGAAATATATTTTTTTGGACAAACAACAGTTGCCAAAAAAGTTGTATGACCTACAACTTTAACTTTCTCGCTGGAAAATACTTTTCTGCAAAATAAGTTTTGCCAAAAGGAAATTTTTGATTTTCTTGCAATATTCCTTGTCCAGAGAACATACACGAAAAAAAAATTATTTTCCTTTACTTCAAGTCTTCAACTAACTTTAATTTTTCTAGGAATGTATTTCTCACGCAATTTTCCCAGCAGAGCTCAATCATATCATATATAGGTTTATGTTTTTTCAGAATTCTTAATTAAGGCGTAACATTCGTCCTAAGAATTCTAAATAAAACACTTATATCTAATTGAACTGATTTTTTTCATGAACTCAAAACAGTATTTTAAAAAAATAAGCAGTTTTGATCATTTTCATAGACCCAACTTTTGTGGGATTTGAGGTGGCCGGGCCCTCAAAAATCATATGTGCACAATTTCTGTGCAATGGCACAACTGATAAGTTTCCACTTTGATAATGGGAAAAATTACCCCGAGACCAAGAACGTACCAGGCGACTAATCAAAACATGGTTAATCAAAAATAGGTGAGCAAGCATATATGATACTATTCTACAAATTGCAGATGTCGTTTTATAAACTACTGTTCTATGGAGCCTATGCCCAAGAATTAACACGTCAAACTTGATTGGCCTACAAATTTTTGTATTCCATAAAACCAACCGAATTTTTGCCCATGTGAAAAATAAAAGGTACTCTCTCTTGATCATCCCACTGCCGATAGCCAGTTAAGCTCTCCTTCGCAATATATTTCAGTTCTTGGCTCAATCCAACAGCAGTGTAGCGATTCCTCCATTCCGTCAAAGTCCTTTCTAGAGAGGCGAGTACTCCCAAAAGATTCATACCGGTGGGTTGCTAGAGAGAAGAATACGCCATCCTTCCCAAGAAATCTCGGAAAATATATCTTGTTCTGCATTCCCTCTACTACTTTGGTGGCTGAAAAAGATACCGCATGACTCACAAACAACATTTTACTGCCCAAATCACGTACTCTTTCCCAAGCCATCTTTGAATCATCTAGAGTGTAAACAGAAACCCCTCTTCCTTTTTTCCCCACAAACACTGCCAATAGCTTCCCATCACACTCCATCAAATAACTTTCGTATAGAAAATGGCGGATTTTCTCAGGGTTTTGAATAGTTTTCCAGCAAAAATCCTTTGGATTAAACACCCCCAAGGTACCATCTTCACCCAAACAGTAAACAAGTTCATTGTAGAAAACTGGATTGGTGTGAGAATGGTGAAAATCATGTTCGCCTTTAATCTGATCCCCAGTCCACTTTTCCTCACCCCGAGAAATGGCTGAAAATCTAACGTGGTCAAAAAAGGCATATATACCAAAGACCAGGCATTCCGAGGAGGTTGGAGCACAAGAGAAGGATATAGCATTGAAATTGTAGTGGTGAGGTAGATTCGGGAGGTCAATTTTGCCTTTGGTGAAGGGGTTAAAGAAGAAGACAGAGTGTTTGCCTCTAGACATAAGCAACCAACCATCCTTGGAGCAGCGAAGCAATGCACCAGATAACTCAGGAATGTCCATCCGGTAAGTGTCTTTGTACAACGGGTGGAAAAAATTCAGTTCCATTTTTTTCAATCCGCGGTAAAGCATGAGCCACTGAGATTGGGGAATTGGGCATTGAGTTGGACATGGCACTGGTAAGGAAGGAACTAACTTCCATTTCTTGCAGACGATACGAAACCTTTCGTAGTCACCAAGAAAGAGACGTGATAAGAACAAGCTCAAAATCTCAGTTGGAAGAGCAGTCCAATCTCTGATCTGCTCTTCCACGGATGTCTCCTCTAGCTCTGGCGTCTTCTGCCCTAATAACTTCCCATCCATTCCCATCTCCTACAATAAATGATAGAAAAACTAAGAGAATGAACTTTCTTTCTGGAGTTCGCAATGGTAAACTAATTAAAGGAAAAAAAATTCAACAATTAGCTTTACGATCTCTTTAGAAATTGCCA
This sequence comes from Rhododendron vialii, assembly GCF_030253575.1. Lineage (NCBI taxonomy): Eukaryota > Viridiplantae > Streptophyta > Magnoliopsida > Ericales > Ericaceae > Rhododendron > Rhododendron vialii. The sequence continues at coordinate 31,448,386 of NC_080564.1, read as the reverse complement.
GTGGCTAGCTAGGTAAGTAGATATCGAAATACTTGAATCTCCAATGAGTCATGCTACGTTCACTCTATTTCAAACGCACCAACTGATGACATGCGGTAAAACAATCTATTTTAGTGATTCATGTTGTTTATTTTGTAGAAGTAATACACAAAAGATTCATGCAAAACGCATATTATAACTTGCGCAAAAACTCAGATTGATCAGACATCCATAAGTGCATGATTCAAATCAATTGACGAACGGCGAGAATTATAACTATCTATTTTTCCCGAGACAAATTCAAAATTTTCCAATTGCTACCAAAGTTTGATTGAACTGATTTTTGGCACAAGTAATATGCATGTTGAAACCTACAAAATTAATCATTGCAATCGTTAACATAGATTGTGCAATTACGTGGGGTGTTTGAGAGGTTTGTTAGTTGTATTACCCAACAATAAAAGAAAAAAAGGAATGGTAAGCATAGGAAATTTTTTTTTAAAAAAAAAAGAGCACAAAATATAGTCCATGTGTATATCTGTGCTGTGAATTTTGTTCAAACCATAAACCCACGTAATCTCAAATCACGAGATTCGGAAGAACAAATAATTGAAGCTTTGACGTACGAGTCGCAATTTTTTACTATCAACAAAATCATGCAAGGATACAGGATTAGAAGAAGAAAATCTGCAATTAACTAAGACTAGAGATTACCTCCTTCATTCGGAACCACTCCCTTTCTCTTAGCACGGTCCCCAATATATTTTTCCTTACGTTGAGTCAGGAATAGAATTGTACTCTCTCACTATATCTTTTTTGTATATATATATATATATAAGTGCTCCGTAAATAAGTTTCCCTCTTTTTCCAAATTGTTTGTTCAGTTCCGATGTTTATTCTGTTTCCTATTCTCCTTTTCCCTTTCCAACTCAAAAAGGTAAGAATAGTGATTATCACAGTTCTTCATCTTTATAACTATTCTATTATTATTACGATGAAAAAGTTTCGCCAATAAAAAACTGAGTAAATCAAAGAAAATATTGTTATTTTTTATGTTAAAATTTTATTAAAAATAGAGTATTGATGTAGGACAAAAGTGAGGAGTTTCTATATTTTTATTTTATTGCTTTAGAACAAGATTTTGACTAGTAATATTTTTGTTTAAGTTAGAATTATTAACATTTCGTATTCGATTTGATTTTTACCTTTATTAGGATTATAGGTCTACAAGAATTAAAAGTTTATTTTAATTAATTAGAAAATATCTTTTCTTTAATGGCGCTTGTAAAAAGGGTTGTAACCTATTCAATTATTAAACTTTTTCATCTATAATATTCAAAGTTTTCTCTATATATTTCCGTGTGCTCTGGACTCGAGTATGTATCTCTTTTGGATTAGTATGCAAACTTATCTCTTCGCGAATTTCACACTCCTCTTTTTGATAATCACCCTCATTTTTTTATTGAGTGAAACCCCCCTCTTCACACTAGTCAAATATTGGGGGTGACTATTCGCAGTCCTGTATTTTCTCCCTTAGTTTGTTAAAAATTTTCAATTATACTCGACAGTTAGTTACCGAAATTGAGATACATTTTCAGCATACAATTACTGCAATATAATATTTTTTTCAATAGTTATTTACTGAAAATGTATGTTCGGCAATTGTTTACCGAAGGTTGAACATATTTTCGACATGTAGTTACCAAAATATAATTTTATTTTCAACAGTTATTTACCAAAATGTTATGTATGATTATTTTCAACAACTATTTGCCGAAATGTAGTGGGTTAAGGGAAAAAATATGAGGCTGCGAATAGTCACCCCCAAAATTAATTACCAAAGATAAAGGTTTCCTAGTTCCGATAGGATAGGATTTCTCATACATATATACTATATAAAACCATTGGCTGGGCTCCGCACTTGAGCAACCCGTCTCTCAAGGAAAATAAAGAGGTAACCAACCCCCACCCTCATTTTTTTTGTCTTATTATATGTGAATTTACATGATTAATTAGCCTTTCACGAGTAAATTCTATTACACTTGGGGGGATAATATTGTAAATGCACATCACAAGATGACAAAAAAACAAGTGTAATTATGAAAGAGGGGTGTGAAAAGCAATTACCAAAACCTAGTATCAAAATTAATTACCAAACAGAACCAATTCAATAATTTTTCTTTGTCTCTTTTCACTCATTACTTTCAAAAATTTCATTCAAAGAATCAAAAACCAAACCAAACAAAACCAATGTCTAATTTAATAAGTTAAAAAATAAGTACTTATTTTACTTAGTAGAACATGGTCTAAACCGTTGAAATTGAAGTTCTTCCCTTTGGAGACTCTCTCTCTCTGTGATTGGTTTAAGGGTTGAGCACAACTGTTCTAATTCGCGTGGTTATGATTTGATGTTGTGATACTATTTGGGTTCGAGTTTTAGCGTTAATAAATTGTAAGATTCGATAATTTCAAAATTAATCGGTAGTACGAAGATGCTGCGCGCATGTTAGGTAGACAATGGGACCAATTAAATTCTTTCGGACCACATTATAGATGCAAAAAACTTTTGGGTCATTGTAATTTTTTGTTTTCTAATTCACAATCATCCAGCAAAATTCGTAACTTTACACAATTTTTCAGTTTTCGGGAGAGACTAGATATATGAAGAAAAGAGAGAATGGCACGAGTTTAATTACACGACATTAGATGTTATTCAACTTCTTTGAAGTACTATATAAACCAATTTGTGCACAGGGTATACGTTCACTTGAACAGGAGACCACCATAGTCTCCCGATGAGTGAACAAAATAAATGTGCAATTACTTTCAGTGTTTGGCAAACAAATTTTAATTCACTGATTCTGTCTCTTTAGCAGGCGGAAAAGACAATTTTTTAAATGGCAATGGCAATGGCAATGGCAACAACAACATTTCCTATTCCGCATCCTCGGCATGTCATCAACCATGGAGAGAAACGGTCAAGGCTACTCCACTCAAACTTTAGTCGACATAGCACAAGATCACTACGCCGTGGTGAGCATCCCAAAGATGCTGAACAAGAGAATTTGTACTTGTGCTCACGGATGGCTAGTATTGTTTGATTTTACATCTGATGACTGCTTTCTATTGAATCCTGTTTCTATAGAGAAAATCATGCTTCCAGAGCTGCCACCAGCCCTTTCGTTCGACACTTACATTCTGCCAGCACTCCCGACTGATCCTGAATGTGTCGTCATTCTGATGACCGAAAGTCATGCCCTCTTTCTTTGGCTTGGCGAAAGCAAGTGGACCGAACAATACTTGAGATCTGAGCGGGAAGTTTTCGGACAAGCTACCGTGTGCGGAAGGAAGATTTACAGGCTTGCTCCAGGCAGAACTCTAGTGACAGTGAAGGTTGTTGGATCAAAATTGGTTGTTATAGAACTAGGGGCCGAGGAATTACCAAACGAAGCAATCCCAGAGGCATTCCAAATTTTCTATGATATAGTTGAATCTTGTGGGGAGCTGTTTGGTGTGGTCAAGTATTACCAGGGAGGGACTTCGAAGATAAGAGAGGTTGAAATTTACAAGTTGGATTTTTCAAGATTGGCATGGACAAAGGTAGAAAGCTTGGGAAATCGAGCATTTTTATTGAGTGGGACTACTTGCAACTTTTCTTGCTCAACAACAACAGCGGAATCAAGGGTCAAACAGAACTGCATTTATTTTAAACGATAGGGACTTGTATGTGTTTGATATGGAAAATTATAGCATCTCGTTCTCCACCCCTTGTCCTGTTAAAAGTAACTTGTCACAACCTAGATGGGTAATGCCTGCAGCTGCTAGTATATAAATGTCATGATTAATTGATTATGTACATTTCGTTCAAATAATTTTAAATCTTATCAATTATATCCTTATTATAACACTATTAGATTGTGATGACGAGTTCAGGAGCCCCACACACATAAAGCCCTTGCAGCGACAACTAGTACCCCACCCAATTCCCAATTTTGTCTTCCTGGAGTTGAATCAATCTTCAAACCTTGCAATCATCAATCAATGGCGCAGACTAGAAAGTCGTGGAAGACTATAACCATGAAACTAATTAAGAAAGTGGTTAAAGTGAAGCCAAATTCGTATCCCAAAGGCTGGAAATGCACCAATAATGACAAGAAATCCACCGGTGTTAATCTAAGTAGAAAATGCACTCATGGAGATTGGAGATTTTATTATATAACTTTATCCATAACACATAATAACTAAAAAATACATAACGCTATTGTTTGTTTGTTTGTTGATTCCTAATGTTTTTCATTAATTTCAATAGGAAAGCAGGCAGGGAAGAATAAATCAAAAGCGAAGTGACTCATAATCGGTCGATACAATAATATTGGTTTCGTTCGCTATTTGTTTGTTTGTTGAACTCAACGTTGCGATGGTAATATTATAGTCACAAAGTACGAGTACGTGTTACCCCTGTGTTGGTTGGGCAAGAATGCAGAGGGCATATAGAGCTTCGATTTGACTATTGAGGCATTGGTCATCTCCAATTTGGAGTCGAGTCGAGGGTGACAACCCCGTGGCCTATTGGTTGTGGCTTTAGCATATTACATTCTACTATGTTTTGTGAACTTGCGAAATCATATGAAACATCTTGGAGCTATTTTTCCCTTCATGGAATGCTTGGTCTTTCTATCAACTATCAAGCTCACTTTTAGCCTTTAGGTGGGAATGATTTTGACGCCGCATGGATTTCATCAAGGTTTTTGGGCAATGGGTTTTATGGGAAACTCAAGGACTGCACACACGCTTCAGATGTGGGGGTATTTTCTAGGGGAAAAAAGGAAGAGGCAGAGTGCAATTTATAGATGTGTGAACTCCACTCTCCCCTTCTTTGTCCGTCCTTCAGTGAGCTTCCTTTTCCTTTTTAAAAATATTTTACAATTTTTTTGGGGAATTGTTCTAGTAGCTTGAGGACTTCCCTCCTTGTAACCTTACTTTTATTTACTTGAACTTTTTAACCTTTCACTTTTTTCCCCTGTAGGCTTCTAAATCGCTTAAGGTTCTGCCAATTTTCTGGAAATCTGATCTTACAAACACTAGAACAGCATTAATGAGGTCACTTTACAAATCTGATATTTCGACTTTCTTCATCAACCGGAATATCACTTTACAAACGGTGTTACTGTCAACCCAACCCCTCCACCGCAAATGCCACCCATGCATAGTTTTCAATTTTTCTTTCTCAACTCTGTGTTTCTTGCTAAGTAACCACGACATTAATGAGGTCACCGTTGAACATGAGAGCATTTTATAATTCAATTAAATTTTTTTAAGTGACTGTAAAAAGAAACTTGATATGGAGGGAAGTATCTTGTTTTTCAATCGATAGAAGAGACTATTTATAGAATATATGAAGTACAAAGTACAAATTCAGAACACTACATCAATTATGAGAGTTCATGAGGCAACTAAGTCCAATAATTAAAGAAAAGAACACTCATACACAGATAGGAAAATTCGAACTCCTAACTTTTTAGTAAAATACAAGAGTCCCGATCAACTGAGTTAGCCCCAATTGATTGATATGGAGGGAACTCTAGAGAATGGTCGAAAGTGATGAGAAAAGAAAATATCTTGCACATACAACCCATTCATGGGAGGTTGTCTATTTAATTTGTTTTCTTGGGAAAAGGACAAAGAAGTTTATACTTTCTCATGAAACTAGTAACATACAAATTGAACTTCCAATTTATGATTCTTTCCTAATGAATTACTCATTAAAAACTTATGAAATTTTAAGTAGAGGTTTACTAAAACCATAATTTTTGTCGGTGATTTTTTCATGGTAACAGGAAAAATCCAAAATATATTGGGTGCTTAATTAGGTCCACAAAATCTTTAGGAGAGTACAAATACTGAATGTCTTAAGCAAAAGAACTGATGCTACACACACAGCAATCTGTGCACAGATTGTGCAAAGATTTTGTTGTGAGGCCCACCACGGGTCCCACACAAATCATCCAAGTCGTTCATTAAATGTAAAACATTTTTTCAAGGGTCCCCGTAAAAAATAAGCTCAATCCAATACCTATAGGTGCTTCATCCAACCATCTAACTTTTCATTCAGATTTTCGGATAATGAAAAGTTATACGATTGGATCGAGCATCTATAGGTATCGGATTGAGATTATTTTTTACGGGAACTCTTGAAAAAATATTTTACATTTAATGAACGGCTCGAATGATTTGTGTGGGACCCGTGGTGGGCCCCACAACAAAATCTGTGCACAATCTGTGCACAGATTGTATGTGTGTGTAGACTTTCTGTAAGCAAAATACCCTTGGAACTCACGAATTAAAGTAAGTGGAAAATTTTTCAGCGCCGGGTGGTTACCACGTGCATGGTGCCCGCTTAATACATCCGAGCTATCCATTGCGTTTCTGGACGGATCGAATTTGGAGAGAGAAAAATAAGAGAGAAAGTGTTGGGGTCAAAGGAAAGAGAGAGAGTTTCAATCCAAGACGTCTAAAAGTGTATTGGACGGTCCGAATATGCCGAATGGGTACCACGTGGGATATACCCACCCGCACCGAAAAATTTCTCTAAGTAAGGGGAGCCGCGAAATCACAGTCACAGGGTAATGTTGCTAAAGTCAAAGTTTGAAAATTAGTTACTTTATTAAATTTCTTTGTTATCTAAATTACGACCTTTACCACCTTCTTTATCGAAAACGCTTCCGACACATACATTTTTTACACAGATTTTTCACAAATGTTTTGTGGGGCCCACTATGGGGTCCCAAAAAATAATCCGACCCATTCATTAATTTTATAATATTTTTTCAAGTGACCCCGTAAAAAATCAGCTTAATAATATATGTCTAAGTACTTGATCCAATCTTACAACTTTTCATTCAGAATTCTATTCGGGATTCTGAATGAAAAATTAGACCATTAGATTAAGCACTTACACATATTCTATTGAGCTTATTTTTTATGGGGTCTCTTGAAAAAATGTTTTAAAATTAATTAACGGATTGGATCATTTGCTTAGGACCCAAAAGTGGCCCCACAAAAAGTCTGTATAAAATCTGTGTAAAAAAGATCTGTGTCGCTAGAACGGTTCCTTGTTTATTCTAGCCATAAAAGTCATTCTTTTTGTGAACTAAAACTTTGCGTTAAAACAAATAAAATAACTAATGATACATCCTCCGTATTTTTGAAGAATGACAAGAAATTCACAATTAGACGATAACAAAGTCAGTTAGAGTGTACATACAAACGAATCCATCGCAAGTTGCTATTATGTTAACAAGAACATATATTTAATCCATCCAGTAAAACATCTAGTACTGACCAAATACACAAACAGTCATTCCGTCGAAAATCGTTGCCGATGAGAAATCGAAAAGACATACGTACCGGCTAAGGATGACTATGCGGGGTCCTGATGGAAATATGCGTGCAACATGAGGGTGATAAGTTACATAAAGTGGTGCCGATAGCGATAATTAAGCTGCCACCCCCAAAAGGAATTTTATCCGTAACCAACCAAGACCGATAACGTTGCATATGCATCAACCAGTTTTGGGCATGCGTTGATAGGAAATAACACTGCCTACAAGCAAAGATCAGATCAGAAGGTTAAAGACCAGAGCACATTACTTTTTTGATTTTTTTTGATCTTCAGAGCACATTACTTGGCAAACACATATTATGCAAACAAAGAAGTCGAAAGGCAGACAAGAAAGGGTGTTAACAATCGTAACTAATTCAGGAATATCCGATGGAAATCTAGACCATTTATTCAAAAAAATTAAGCAGAAGTACAAGTATAGTTCCTCTATCCTTTCTAGATCGTCCAAGTTGTTACAATCGCCGCACTCCTCGTTCATTGATCCCAATCGTTCATTAATCTTTTTCTTTTTTTTTTGTATCCAATTGATTCTACAAGGCAAAGTATCAGCGCAGAAAATAAATAAATTTGCAGTGCATCTATAACCATCCCATTTGGTCCATTTTTAAGACTTTTCTTTCTCCTAGCTCGTAGGTTTCGGAGATTTTGAGCGAATAGGAATCTGAGTCGGCCCCGTAAGAAAGTATGAAAGGAACACTAAAATGGAAGACAAATAGCTAGGATTCCATTGTTGTGAACCAATACAAGATGCCGTCCATACCTAGGGAGTTTGGCCAAATGGGCATTATAAAATATAATAAGTGCATGTCTTCCATAAGGTCACATATTTGAATATCGCAGAGGCCAAACATTTCAAACCTCGAGGTCACTGGAGATTTTGTCTGGTCGTTAACTTCATGGCCCAAAAAATTGAAATTAATCGAAGTGCACGTAAGCTGGTCTGAATATCTCCGGTATTAAAAAAAACAAAAACAGCCAGTCTGTAATCCATTTAACCTTAATACATAGGTAATCTAATCATGAAACTCTAACCGTATGATGAATTCAGACCATTTAGCTGGGCCTGAGTGAGCCCACAACAAGAGAACTGGACCGCCCAGCCCCACTTTCTTTCTTTTTTGAAAATGCCCCAGCCCCACTTGAATCACTGCAAATAATCACCAAAAAAATTACTGTAACTACTTTAATCAGAAACAGATGATTGAGAATTGAGATAGTACTGTAGTAATGATATGTTTCAATTTCCCAAAGAACTAAAAAAACAGATGATTGTTTGTTTTTTCAAACTCTGACTACTTCGACCAATAACTTGCGGAGCGCGCGAGCTCTCTCTCTCTCTCTCTCTCTCTCTCTCCAACCCCCTTATGTCTGGTATCTGATTCTGCCTTTAATTCTGTATCTGGGTTTCTTTTTTCTTTTTTTTTTGGTCAAACGGAATAGTGTATCTGGGTTTCGATTCGTCTCCGATTCATGCACAATCAGGTATAACATTCATATATGTATATGTTAAATAAGAGTCTATGGTATGCGTGAGTACTGGTTCAAGAATCCTGTTTTCGTTTGCAAGTCCTTGGACCATCCGACGCTTCATCGACGGCGGAAATTTGAGTCCTGTGGCCCACTGTAGTCGGAAGCCCTAATTTGCTCGTTGGAATTCGGAGGTAACTTATGATCTTTGTTTAGAACACTTTTTTTTTTTTTGTTTTGATAAGTGAAAAAAAGAAGCTTGATTAAGAAATGCATAGGGCAGTTCTTGTATTGATCTTATCGGACGTGTATGTATAGGGTAATTCTGAAGTGCTTTTTTTTTTATTATAACCAGGTGTCCGGCCAGCTTACGTGCACCTCAACTGATCCACAACTAGTTCTGAAGTGCATTTAGTTGGGTTTACAGTTCTGGTTGTCAATAGAATTCAATTGATTGAGAAACTAGTGGGCACAAGTTCTTTGCTGGTTGAGGCAAAAAGCTTCTTTGTCTGAATTGAACTCTTTATGTGAGTATTGGCCTATTGGGTTTTTTTCGCGGTTGTTCCTTCGCAGCTTGTAACCTTTTTGTTTCGATAGGGAAAAAGTTACTTTGTCTGAATTGAACCCTTTAAGCAACTCCACCCATGTGCCATTTTGGTTGTCAAAGCCAAATTTGGCAAGTTAAAGCGGTAATCTACTGATAATAAGTCAAATTTGCTGTCAAAAAAATGGTAAAGCTGTCTATGGTGCCAAATTTGCCAGCTAGGTTTGGCTTTGCTATATATACCAGATCATCTAGGCCAAGAGACCTGCATCAAAAAATGGGATGAGTTTAATCGAAATTTTTTGGATTTGAATTTGTGCCAAATAGCACAAAGCTGGTGCAGCTATTTTTGTACTTTTTGACATTGTAGGGTGCCGTAAAATGGCACCAACAGGTGCACTGTTCTTACGTGAGTATGGGTGTTTGTCACGGTTTTCCAATTGCATCTTATAACCTCTTCGTTTTATAATTTGCTATAGCTTTCTATTTTCTACTACTTATAAAGACTATAGGCCAAAAACATCTCTAGTAACACCGTAATTGACTAATTAGAAAAGAGTCATTTCAATGTAGTAACAGTAGTATTGAAGCTATACATTCTCACCTTTACAAAAGCCAACTCTGCTTATTGACTCTACTCCCAGTAACAATCCTCATGTTATCCTCTCCTAAAATAGAAATTAGGTAATATTTCATAAGGTTCACGTTGCCCAAATGCAAATGAAATGCATGAACATACATAACTCAACCCTGTATCTCTACGATCTATGAATTTCTGTAACTAAAATGCTGGGAATCCTTACGTGAGTTCTGACCGGTTGGGGGGAAGAGCTTCTTTATTTGAATTTAGGGCTTATGTGAATATGAGTGTTTGTTACTTATGGAACTCCTCATGTCTAATTTTTCATGTCTTTGGTTTCTGGCAGCCCTCCTTTTAATGCCAGACCTTAAAGAACGTCTGCTCCCACCAAAGCCTGCGTCAGCTATAAATCTCAGAGACCCATCTTATCGACCTTCTGCCTCTGGACGCCAACCTTTTCACGGTGTGGATTTTCTTGGCCTGAAAAAGCGCGGCCAAGGACCTCGATCATGGATTCGTGTTGATGCACTTGGAAACTCCCAAGTCATTGAAGTTGACAAGTTCACTATGATGCGCCGTTGTGATCTTCCTCACCGCGATTTACGCCTGCTTGATCCTCTATTCGTTTACCCTTCAACAATCCTTGGAAGAGAAAAGGCCATTGTTGTAAATTTAGAGCAGATTCGGTGTATTATCACAGCTGATGAGGTTTTCATCTTGAATTCGCTTGATAACTACGTATTGCAGTATGTGGTGGAGCTGGAACGGCGACTGAAAACTGCAGGGGCGCATGAGGTTTGGCAGTCAGAAGGTACTGACTTGAGCAGGAGGAGAGGAAGTAGGAGTTTCGACAATATGTTTGGGAGCATGTCACCTGATTACTTGCCCTTTGAGTTTAGGGCTCTTGAAGTTGCTTTGGAGTCTGCCTGTACATTTCTTGATTCTCAGGTGCGTACCCGAGGAGAACCAGCAAATTACAGGAGACTTCAATGTCAAATTGGTGTTTACCATTACTAGACAATTTTCACCTTTTAGAAGGCATTTTTTAGTTTGCTAAAGCCTCTGTTCTCATGTTGAAAGGATGACATCATGCTCCCCAACAACTTAGCATAGAGGGCATCTTTCAAACTGAATGAGTTTTGGTTTTTTTTTTTCCCCCCATAAATGGACTTCCAGCAAAATTTTCATGTTCCTATGGGAGGGTATAATAATGCTTAGTTTTACAGCACACAAGATCTTTCATAACCACCAAAGAAAATTTTCAAGTGTAGTGATGGTAGTGCAATGCATCATCATGCAGGTCTAGATTGTGTAATCATAGGAAGTCTCCTTCTGCTTGTTTTGGAAAATTCATACAAAGAATAGTTCACTTAGGAGTTCGCTTATCCGTGTATGCCGATATGATGGTCATGCTTATGGTTATGGATTTGATTGATATTGCTCAATTACTTACACTTTCTAAAATAGAAAGGCATTAGTAATCTACCCTTTTATCTGGCGAATTGCTGCTTTCCTTGCTCTGGTGAAGATATTATTACTCAATTTCCATTCCTCTGATTCAAAATCTGGTTACTGACTCAATAGTTTTTGAATTTCCGACTTACTCAGGCAGCAGAATTAGAAATTGAAGCATATCCTCTGCTAGACGAATTTACATCGAAGATCAGTACCTTAAATTTGGAACGTGTGCGCCGACTGAAAAGCAGACTTGTTGCCTTAACTCGGCGAGTTCAGAAGGTTTCACGTTTTTCTAGTCAATTATAGTGTATTACGCAAACAAATGGTTGCAGATCTCTCATTTTTGTTCTGAGTCTTGAATTTTAATAATCCTCTTAATACAGGTTAGAGATGAGATAGAGCAGCTGATGGATGATGATGGAGATATGGCTGAAATGTATCTCACTGAAAAGAAAAGGCGAACAGAATCAGTTTTCGGTGGTGATCAATCTCTAATGGGGTACCGATCAACTGATGGTATGCAGACTGCGTCTGCTCCTGTTTCTCCTGTTCCTTCACCTCCAGAGAGTAGAAAGCTTGAGAAAAGCTTGAGCATTGTTAGAAGCCAACATGAGAGCATTAGGAGTACTGAAAGTACTACAGAAAGTATTGAAGAACTGGAAATGTTGTTGGAGGCTTATTTTGTTGTCATTGACAGCACCCTCAACAAGTTGACATCAGTCCGTACCTACCCTATCGACTTGCTTTTCTGTCTTATATCCTTTAGGCTGTATTTGGATGAAGTATGTCGGTATGTGGAAAGGAAAAGGGATATGAAATAGAAATGGAAAAGGAGCTGACGGCTCACTATGTTTATCTTCTTCCACTTTCCATTTCCGTAACATGACCCAAGTCCTTGATTCGAATACAACCTTAATTATGGTGGAAGCAGTTTCCTCAATCTGTTTGTTTCCTTCATTTCAGCTAAAGGAGTACATTGACGACACTGAAGATTTCATTAACATTCAGCTGGTATGTGTCCTTGGCTTAAAAACAATTGATATGAGTGGTGTGGAGTATGTTCGAATAAACCAACACAAGACAAACCCAGTTTGGTGTAGCTTTGCTAATCAGCTTGGTCAAAATCATGATATTATTCTATAGCTAAATGACTTTTTAACTAGTAAAATGTACTGGGTGGTTACTACCCTCTAAGTCCGAAGTCATAAACTTTTGAGTTTTTGCATGGGTGTACCAACAAAAACGCTTTGTTTGTATGGGTTGATTTCTAATGAAGTAGGAGGTAAACTGCAGGCGTAAATCAAATAGAATATTATTCTTTAGTGAAGGATTAAATATAGACCGTGAAGATGCCCAATACGTAAGTACAAACTTGAGTTAAATGTTATACTTCTTGTACAAGTGATGCTAATAAACCATTCATTTCAAACCCATAAACCCCAAGCAACCTGGGATTGTATCGGGTGTTTCTGTTTTCAGTATCTGGTGTTTCTGTTTTCAGTATCTGGTGTTTCAGTTTTCAAGTAGCCAAACACAAACATCACTAGGATTCTCCCCTTCAAGGTTCATATGATGAATTTTGTCACAATCTAGGAGAGCGTATCTGAACTTTGAACATTCGTGGGCATATTTTGTTTTGGCCTTTTCCAGGATAATGTTCGAAACCAGCTTATACAATTCGAGCTGCTGCTCACAACTGCGACATTTGTCGTTGCCATCTTCGGAGTGGTAGCAGGGATATTTGGCATGAATTTCACAATTTCATGGTTTGATGTCCCGGGTGCATTCAAGTGGGTCCTGATAGTCACGGGAGTAACTGGGGCTGTCATATTTTCTTCATTCTTGTGGTTTTTCAGGTATAGAAGATTAATGCCGCTATAGACGGAGAAGGAAATTGCAGTTACTCCGAACGCACAACTGATGGATATACATGTATTATTGTTGTCATCATTTACTTGGGTACTTTAGACGAAAGGGAAGATAGGGAATGAAAATTTGACTCCCTTGAGAGAGATTCTTTTTATATGATTGGAGTCGCATAATTTGGTTGTATAGAATCTTTCCTGGTTGGCTTCCTCTTGTTTTCTGTAAATTGAAAGATTTTCCTCAATGTGTATAAGACTTCAAGTCCTCGACGAATTTGCCTCTCCTTAGCTTGACCTTCTCTCTTATATAGCATATGGGAAATATAACAATAAGTATTGGAAATTTCCCAGTGGGGACTTGTTTGAATTTTTAAGTACAGTATGAAATGAAATCCATGTTCATTTATTACTTTGATTACCCTATCTGAAAAGGGGAGATTTGGCGGGTCGACATAGCCATACTTCATCACAACTGCGAACTTTCTTAGCACTTCGGAAGGTTTTATTCAAGATGCCCACTGAAATTACAAGGCAAAAAGAAGGAGTTTGCCCCTAACGGGGATTCAATAACCACTCCTTTCAAGTAAATAGAAGCATGTCCTGGCCTAACCCACAAAGAAGGAAAAGGAACTGCAAATGATCCAAAATTTTGGAGAACTACACTGATCTGTAACAATAGGTCAATGCAATAAAACCAACCCCTTCCATAAAACTTGTATAGGTCATTTAGCTTTAGAGGAAGAAAGTCTTTCACTCCGCGCTTTGTCAGCTTTTTCCAAGTAATCTTGATGAGATTGTTGTTTCGATCCTGCAAAGAAATAGACAGTAGTCATGAAATATATTTGAGGCATTACTAATGTGAACAATATGTTGGCACAGCCTTATTCTGTACAACTTTTTCCCCTTCTTTAACAAACTTGCATAGGAGACGAAAGAACACTTACTATACAAGTAAACCCAGGACTAACAAGACCTAATCTTCTTTGAAAATTGAAACATAAGTTGCAAGTTACTTCTGAGTGTTGCTACATCATGGTTGACATGCGAGTCCGATGTTATGGTAGTAAAATGGTTGAAAACTTGAAAGTGCAACATAAGCGTAGTGAACCACAACAAAAAGGTTCAATGCTCAATTCTTAACTTGTATAGTTTCTCTAACTCTAGTAACCACTATGTTGAGCATGACTGTCTTATGTCTAATAGCACACAGTAAAGTCGCAGTCTACTATCCATTAAAAACAGCGGGATGTTGAACAGTAACCCCACCTTTTTTAAGCTAAGCTGAGGGGATGAACACTTACCCATGACACCGTTTCTTTTTCTTTTCTATTTTACCCTCCTTTTTTTAAAACAGCAAAAACAAAGGGGTGTTCCCTTCATCCGATGTACACGTCACACAGCTATGCCACTATACTCAATGATGGGTCACCATAATATCTAGACCACTGATGAACAGTTGAGAGGGATTCACCCTCCCACTGATTCAAATCTAAAGCATAGAGCCAAAACAAGACTCTTTGTCTCACATACAGACGTCTCAATTGCTCCAAAATATCTTCTACTTGTGTATCCAAATATGCATTAACGCAAGCATAAAGGAGCCACAACCCACAATATCCTTTGCCTATTGTTCTTCCCCAAACCATGTGTAAACAGACCAAAAATAGCAAGAGAAAGTACAGGTAGCCCATCCTCGTTCTTCAAAAGATTGCCAATTGAATGATCCTAAAGGATGAGCCCATTGACATTAGGAAGAAGACAATAATGGATCCAATACTATTCTTACAGTCTTCTTACTACAGAGTACAGACCACTGATAAACATAGCGAAAGTTTAAAATCTAACTAATGCCCTAGAAGGCATTGCCTATGGTTACCTACAAGCAACAAAAATCGAAAAACTTTTGCTGCTCAATTGCCAGACACCACGTACCATAGCCAAAGTTACCTTAGAAGTTGCACAGTAGCAAAAAGTCCAAGTAATATATCAGCAACCTCATCATGCTCCACGTATATCATGGAGGACCTACAGAACTCCCAATAATTGCAAATTCAAAATTGCGGGCTATTGTACGTTCTAGATATAGATATACTCCTATATAGCCCTCCCATTGCTATACAAAATCACTCAACCTCAATCCAACTGATGTCTTTGTAGAAGCCATAAAGACCTTGTTGTTCCCCATTACTCAGTGATCTATCAACAACAAAAAATACAGATTTCTTGTCATGCTATTGTTTCTTTTTGGTAGCAACGGAAAGAGATTATAACCCAAACTCCACAGAATGCAAATGATCTCTAGTCATTATTTTGAGGAAATTGTGAATCTGAATCAAGAAACACAACTAATAAAACAGGTTGTTTGCTTCTTTTCTTTCTCTGAACTTTTTGCCACAAGTATTGTACCTATGTAGCTTACCCAACTCAAAGTTGCTAGTCTGCAAAATCCACAGTGACCTGGGTGCACATAAAGGTACCTCTACCTCCAAACCAATGTGGTTTCTTGCCCACAATCTAAAAACTTCTCCCCGTTGGACTTGTGAAGCCTTAGTTGATTAGGTTTGCTTTCGCTGACTATTCAGGGTTCGACCTAGACCCCTAGGGGTATTACGGTTATTGGTGATGTTAATGTAACATATGTTATAGACACTTGCTATACTCAGCCGATGTTACCCGTGGAATCCACTCTTAATTTGATACATAGATGAAACTGCTGTGAGCCTTGGATGCACTCAACCTCACAGTTGAGGAACCATGTAAAAACCTATGTGTAGTGTTTTCTGTCTCGTATCTTTATTGTTCTTCACAGTTGTGTATCTGTTGGGTTGGCCAATTTCTCAATACTGCCCCCAAAACCAAATCTAAGCTCCTGTCATTTAGGTTTCCAGGTGACAAATACACCCTTGAGAATGTAATTCTGTTGCTCAAATCCCAAAATACAAAAAAAAAAAACCACATCCACTACAATGAAATAGGTAGCCAACTATGTAAGGAATCAAGGGAATAGAAGAAGAATCAGGGGAAAAAAAATACGCTTTTACACCCGCATATTATAGAGAGAGAAAGAAGAGACGAACCTCGGGTCATGAGGAACCAGGGGACAGCAAAGACGGCGCCGATGATGAGAATTCCGGCGAACACGTGCTTCTTTTCACCACTGTAAAGGACATGATCCATTTTTGCCCTAAACCCTCCTCCTCCCGCGTTACCTCCATTGCTGCTCTTCGTCTCGCTAACCATTTCTCCAATTCCTTCAATTCACACCTACAACCCTCTCTTTGTCTCAACCTCCCTAATTAGAACCCTAGCTCTGTTCTTCCCCGGTGATAAAATTAGAAGGTGGCAGGGATCCAAACCAGCCAACCTCTTCTTGTCTCGTTTAGTATATAAATTTAAAATCAGAGCTCGAGCTCGACTGAATTACTAAAGTTTTATTCTATAAACTAATTAAATACTTATTTTTTACTAAAATAAGCTTTTATGAGCTGAGCTTTTAATCTTTTTAGACTTTGTTTTGCTAAATTTTTTATTTTTAAGTATTTTTTATGAAATTGATCATTCTCTTATAATACATTATTTTTATTTGAAAAATAAATATTTATTCCATTAGTGAGGAGTATTTTGGTCAGAAATAAAAAAAAGTAAAAAAAAAATTTTGATTGCCCTTTTTTACCCACGACAATATTATAACCATAACCGCGTACAAGTACACATACTCAGAAAGGGGTGGGTCGCAATTGTGTGTATTGTTAAAATTTTGTTCTTACAGTCTCACAAGAAAATTATGAGGTTTAGTGAGAAAGAACGCCATTCACAGTCTTGACAACAAATGATGGCACTCCTCACCATTGCTAGGAGGCTTCAGAGAACGCATCCCAAACACTTCCTTCCCTTCCCCTTCCACTCACTTCCTCAACCATCACTTCCCTCTCTCTCCCCTTCAAACCAAGTACACCACCTCTCTCAGGCATTGCATCGAACAGGTCTCGTCCTTTCCCGCCCCATCCCCCAAATCCCCCATTTCTGTTCACTCCAACCCTCCCAAGACCAAACTCTCCACGACCCAATCGACTTCAATGAATGCACCAATGAGAAAACCCATCATTTCCAATTGGGTGTCCGTAAATTGGTCAAAGCGATCGAAAAGGTCGACCAGTTTTCCTCCAAAGAGGAAGCAATTGAGGTTCTTGACAAGGCGGGTGTCGAACCGAAAGAAGAGTTGGTGTATCTGGCGATTTGGGATTTGAGAGAGGAATGGAAGTTGGCGTTCTTGGTTTTCAAATGGGGCGAAAAATGTGGTTGTTTGGGGGGAAAAGTGTGGGATTTGATGGTATGGGTATTGGGGAACCACAAAAAGTTCAGTACTGCTTGGTGCTTGATTCGAGACTTGCATCAGTCTTCGATGGATACACGAAGGACAATGCTTGTCCTGATGGATAGGTAAAAGATATTTTTCTCTGAAAAAGAAAAGAAAGGACTTGGTGAATTTGAAAAGATGCGTGCTTGATAGTTATGCAGTTCACTATGTGAGGTTCATAGAGTTATACTGGCTAGATAACACGGGCTATAGTGCTCAATACAGAGTTTTACTGCTTTGAGCATTGCATTTGATCCTTCTGAGTTAGTCTTGGTTTGAATTGTGGAAATATTGGTCATTTGCTTTGAGCTATTTTATGAGCTACTATGTGTTTGCAAAACATGTTATTCTCCTTATTCTTTAATATGCCTAGATGAAAGCCTCATGTGGCAAAACTCTGAACTTCACGTTCCGAAAATGCTCACTTCTATTTCTTGGTACTTGCATAGTTGCATGAAACCCTGAAGTCTCCTGTATGAATCAATTTTCATAGGATGGTGTTCAACTTCTATTTGAGTTTATTGTTGGTTGAAGCACCAACTGTCATTCTCTCATCCTTGAATTCAGTTCTGGATTGAAACTCCTTTATGTGTTTGGATCAAATAGCTTGGAAGCTGTGTATATTGGATTCAGAATGTGGTCTGAACATTCATTTGTTTCTTTTCCAATCAGATCGCGCAGAAGTTGCAAATTTACATAAGGAGTTTGAGTCTTTTGAAGATAGGCTGGAATTGTGTTTCTCTTTGTTTGTAGATGCTTCTGACCATGATACTTTCAGTTGATACTGTGCCCTCATGGACCATTTCGTTGTTCTCTGCTACTTGTTTTCGTTTCCTTATTGTGAATTTTATGAAGCTTCTATGATTCAGAAGTTAGGATTGGCTTACCTTGATAGATACTCACCCCTGGCAGCTTCACTACTGCGCTTGAGCATAGGTTTCATCAGAGACTTGGGTTTTTTTTTTTTTTTTTTCTGCTTTATAATACTTTTTACACAATTTTCTATGAGGAAAAGGGTTGCCATTATTTTTGGAGTTGTCTGTGAGTAACCGTTGTAGGCCCCTAGGAATTGAACAACACTCCTTTTGAGGTTCTTAGCTTGTTATCCTATTATCTGTTGTGATAGGTATACGGCTGCAAATGACCCAGGCAAGGCAATACAGACGTTCCAGCTTATGGAGAAGTTCAGAATGACTCCGGATACAACAGCGTTCCACACACTTTTGACTTCTCTCTGCAAACATGGAAACATCGAAGAAGCTGAGGAGTTTATGCTGCTTAATAGGAAGCTCTTCCCTTTGGAAACTGAGGGCTTTAACATAATTCTAAATGGGTGGTGTAATATATGTCTTGATTTATTTGAAGCAAAAAGAATCTGGAGAGAAATGTCCAAGTGCTGTATTACACCAGATGCAACTTCTTATACACACATGATATCCTGCTTCTCAAAAGTCGGGAATCTCTTTGATTCACTGAGACTGTACGATGAGATGAAGAAAAGGGGTTGGGTCCCGGGCATTAAGGTGTACAACTCTCTGTTATATGTACTTACGTGTGAGAATTGCCTGGATGAAGCTCTTAAAATTTTAGACAAAATGAAAGAAGCTGGTGTCCAACCTGATTCTGCCACTTACAACTCCATGATAGTTCCTCTGTGCGAAGCATCAAAGCTGGAGGAGGCAAGAAATACACTGGCCACCATGATAGTAGAGAGTGTGAGCCCAACGATTGAGACATATCATGCGTTTCTCGAGGGTGCAAGTGTGGATGTCACGTTGGAATTTCTTAACCGTATGAAGAAAACCGGTCTTGGTCCAAACCGGGATTCCTTTCTGTTGATTTTTTGCAAGTTCTTAAAACTGAAGCAGCCTGAATATGCATTGAGGATTTGGGAAGAAATGAAGCGGTATGAGGTGGTACCTGATTCTGCTCATTTTGCTTTATTAGTTGAGGGCTTAGCAACATGTGGGTCGGTGATCAAGGCTAGAGAATTGTATGGTGAGATGATATTGAGTGGCATGTTAGATGACCCAAAGCTAAAGAAGCTCTTGAACGAACCAGTGCAACACACCATTCGTCAAAGTGGAGAAGAAGAAGAACCATTCGGAATCTTGAGAAACCTTAAGAAAGGTACTCGGATACATCGTGGGAAAATCAGTGTAATTAGAAGAAAAGGACGTCATAAGCAGCCAAGAAAGGGGACACATGTAACTTAAAACTGCTGTCTGCAGATTTATAGGACACTGAGGATCCGAGGTAATTGGACTGCATATCCGCATGACTGTGGTGGGTGCCAAAAATGTTTTAACTCTTCGAAACCCTCTGGCTGCAACTGCAAGTGGAGATGTCAAGTAAGGATTCCAGCCGTTGCTCGGGGCATGGTTGGTCATGTTCAAATCCTCTGCAGTACATCTCTGGTCATTGGATTGCATGAGAATCTTGAGACATGAGAAGATTCCCACGTGATCTAGTGGTCGAAAATGCACTGGAAAAACTGGTGCAGATGAACTTGGGTAGATAGCATTTGAGAGGTGGCTGGTCTGGTTTAAGCAAGTGATGGCTTTCAGGGGAATGCTTATCGTGGGATTGCTTAATATGCAATGAAGTATTGTTCGAAATCGTTTCAAAGCTACTCAAGGGGATGTATCCAGACTCCAGTTAGCTTGTAGCCATTCATAATGATCCACTTATGCTACAGATTCTTTAATTGAAAATCTAACAGTCCCTTTGATAGTGAGTAATTGAGAAAAGAAAAGAAAGGAGAATCCTTTCACTTGTTTGGACAACTGATTCTATTCTAAACATGGTCATTATAGTTGACTGCATCTGCTTCTCGTTCTTTTGATATTACTGTTAAATCACATTACTGTGGCCTATTCCAAATCTTGTTCCAAATATAATGGACAAACTCAATCCAAGGAGGTCACTGAAAAGTCTCTCTGATGAGTATTAGTTCTTGCCTTACTTTTTGTTCTTTCAGATACTTGGAGCTTTCTGGTACCTATTTGCTGTTGAATGTACTGATGCATGCTGGGAGATTTGCTGTTGAAAACTTGAACGTACTGATGCATGCTGGGAGAAAGCTTGTAGAGACGGGAAAATGTTCTATAAAGTTTTTGTATTGCCAAAATGATTGATGTCGAAGGTTACACGGGCTGGAAAAGCATCAGCCACAATGTTCTTGATTCAAAATGTGCAGTTGTTGACGATGACCCACCATCTGATTACAGCATCTATGCGCAAGCTTTAGAACCTGGAATTGTTGCATTGGAGGATTTCTTCTCAAAATATTGTCACTGTTTGTGGCGGGGTCTACAGAATTCAAGGCAAGCTACCTTGAATTGTGATCAACTCCAAAAACCGCGCGCGAAAAATGAGGCCTCCATAGATTGAACACGCGACCTTAAGGTTATAGGATGAAGATATTATGGTCACATTACACTATCTCATTTGGAAAATATTTGACATACATAATATTAAACATATTCTGCTATTTTGGAGCCCAAAATTGGAGGCCCTAGGCGGGCCTATACCTAGGGTCGGGCCTGCTCATACATAATAATCACTCAAGACTCCCTCAATTTATTACTATTTGTTGTTTTGCAAAAGGAGGCAAATACTCTTCAATCTTGGCTTCGAATGTGCTAAATTTTGGATTTTTTTTTAAAAAAAGGTAAAAGTTCAATTTTTTTTTTTTATTTTTCCAAATCCTCTCGTCGAGATGAATTAATAATTCACAAAAATTTGACGCAAAACAACCAAAATAAAAAAATTGAATAAGGACAACAACAACAACAAAAAAAGCCCACGTTTTTTTTTTTTAAAAAACAAGGCCTAAATTAATTGATATAAAACCGGTAAAACAGTTAATGGAGCCCACCGTTAAGACCTCTTATATTTATACTATTAACGATTAGAAATAATGAAAAATCCGTTATTTTGACAACACTGCGTGCAAAAACTCTTCGTGCCTCTGTCCCTATTCCGCGCGTTTTCCTGTCTAAAAATAGGCAAGACTGCAACTTTCTGTCCATCAGATGCAAACCCTAATTTCCCCTTTCTTTGTTTCTTTTGTGGACGAATATTGGAGAACCAAATTCAAGAATTTCTCTGTGAGTCGAATCTCCTCCTTTATTTATTCCATTTGATTTCACAGAATCACTTATCTTTTGGTCGTTAAGAGTGTATAATGGAGATTAAGTGGATTTGTTCTGCATTGCATTGCATTGATTGGAATATTTCGAAAAATGGGATCTTCAATTAATTGCTTTACAATGTGTTGCTCCTTTTGTATCATCTATCCCATGAACAAACCTCTAGACTCTTGTCGGTTTTTATTTGTTCTGATATTTCTTCAATCACGGAATTTAGAACAAAAGAATGTTTGAAAATGTTATTGTCTCATCTATTTGGCTCTGAGCCCTGTTTGTTTGATCAGATATGAAAATTGGATTGGACGATATATTTAAGGGTATTGCATATCTGGCGTTTGGTTAGAAGGCATAGCGGCCCAAGATCGAACTGTTTTTGGCTAGGAAAACGCTATGCCTGGTATATGGGTCCTCAATGGCTGATATGGAAAGATTCACAAAATCGGCGTTTGTCTTATATGAAAAATCTACAAACTTACAATCTTTTTGCGAGTTATGTAGATTGAGCGTGTTCTGTTATGTGAACACCGTAAGCAGTTTCTTCAAACATATCATCGTCTGTATGTTTTTCGATGTTGATGCATGTTAGCCATTTGATGATTTAGTAATAAAAAGAGAGAGAGATATATGTACCTGGGGCTAGTTGGGTCACACAGCAGGACAAGAGGTATTTAATGTGTATAGGGTCAACATGACAGTATCCAAATGTTTCATTTTGCAGCACTGGGTACCCATTTATTTGGTACTCAAAGTCCCGTTTTCTTGTGGAAGTATTCGTCTGTGGGACTTGAATTCTCCGGAGGAAGCTGATGCTGAGATAATCTCATGCTGGTTACTTATGCAATTTGTTTTGCAAAATGTTTGATTCTGGTCATAAATCACAGTTGATGGATGGCCGGAGAGAAAAATTCGTAAGGTATGATGTGACATTGATTCTTGTGTCACAAGCTCATAAGTTTTTTTTCTTAAAGAACTTGTTCTTGGATGTATTTTTTTGGTAAATGATGGTTCTTGGATGTATTAATCCCCTTGAACATGAAAAGTTTTGACTGCCAAGTAGTCTGCACTGCTTTGGTTCTTTCTTTCTTCTTGTCACATTTCCTCTCATTTTTAAGGAACTCAGTTACTGAGGCTGCATAAAATTTTGAAAAGGTGAATGGGAAGAACTTCATTAATAGTGTTACAAGTTGTACAAGCATTATGACCTTGCTTTATAGATATCTAAGTTAGTATTTACTGTTGAGATTGTCATGGACAGTACAATAACTCTTAGACGATAAGCTTCTTGGGATTTCCCAACATGTTTTGATGATTTATATACCTTGCTAGTTATCAACTTACTTGAGAATGCCAAAACAAGTTGTCCTTATATTTCAAGAATACTGAGTTCTTTTTTCGCTCTAGTATTGATCTATTTTTAGGTTTGAGCAATGACAGCCTTATGACGTTTTCTTTCATTACATGCTCACATGTGTATCCAGTTTGGGATGAAAATTAGACCAGCAAACTTATAATCCATATTCAGAACTGATGTTTCAAGGTGCAAGTAAGTTGCTGCATGTGGCCATCGAGGTTGTCATTCAAAATCCATAATCTCATAACTCTGGCGATATCAGAATCCAACATGTATGTGGTTTTCGTTTGGTGGTATCAATCCAAAAAAAAGAATACTGTTGGTGACTTGAATGTCACTTGTTTTTCTCTCCAACTAATGAACACTTAAAATAAATTACTTGGTCG
Organism: Rhododendron vialii; assembly: GCF_030253575.1. Taxonomy (NCBI): domain Eukaryota; kingdom Viridiplantae; phylum Streptophyta; class Magnoliopsida; order Ericales; family Ericaceae; genus Rhododendron; species Rhododendron vialii. The sequence continues at coordinate 31,424,843 of NC_080564.1, read as the reverse complement.
GAATATTGTACTTTTTCTTGGTTTAATTTTAGCACCAGGGTTCCTGTTAATTTGGTATCTAATTTTGGTATGTCTTGGCACTTCCATTTCTTGTAATTGTAGGTTGGAGGAATCGGATTCTAGCTTGTCATTTTCATCTGATATTGGGGGAATGAAGAGATGTGGATTTAGCATAGAGGGACTGACCACAGCTGGTCGTCCAAAGAATAATGCATCAAAGTCGTTTAGGGTTGGAGTGAAAAGAGGATCTGAAGGACTGAGGATGTTTGGCCGTACACTAAAAACTGGAGTCAGCCGGGCAGTTTTCCCAGAAGATCTCAAGGTGTCTCAGAAAAAGATTTTTGATCCTCAAGACAAGTCTCTTGTATTTTGGAACAAGCTTTTGGTCATATCATGTATTATTGCCGTGTCAGTGGATCCTTTGTTTTTCTATCTTCCAGTTTTCGATCTTGACAAACGTTGCCTTGGTATAGATTCAAAATTAGCTCACACAATTACAACTTTGAGGACTATGATAGATGCTTTCTACCTTATACGCATGGGTCTCCAATTCCGGACCGCTTATATTGCACCATCATCTCGTGTTTTTGGACGTGGTGAACTGGTGATTGATCCGGCACAAATAGCGACAAGATATTTACAGCGGTACTTCATTGTTGATCTTCTGTCAGTGCTACCTCTACCACAGGTTACATACATGAATTTTCTCTTTCGTATTGATCAGCTCGAGAAACAACAAATGTCAAATAGAGCTGAGCGTTAAAATTACACCAATGGAAATCTAACAATTGTTGGATTCTAGGTTTGAGATTACAAGTTACATTTTTCTGTCCTTCTAACTGCTCATTATGTGCAGATTGTAGTGTGGAAGTTTATGCAGCAACAAAAAGGTTCAGATGTCTTGGGTACAAAACATGCACTACTGGTGATCATCTTTCTTCAGTATATTCCGAGGTTTTTTCGGCTTGTCCCATTAACTTCAGAGCTCAAAAAGTCTGCTGGTGTCTTTGCTGAAACTGCTTGGGCTGGTGCTGCATACTATTTGTTGTGGTTTATGCTTGCTAGCCATGTAAGTAGCTTCGCAACTGATTCTAAACATGGCCATCATAGTTGACTGCATCACCGGCTTCTCATTCTTTAGATATTACGGGTAACTCACATAACTGCTAGGGAAAACTTGTTCAAAATATAATGGACAAACTCAATACAAGTAGGTCATTGAAAAGTCCCACTGATGAGTATTAGTTATTGCCTGTTCTTTTTGAAGAACTATTGCCTTCAATAAACTTTAGTGCTCTTAAGCGGTGAAGTGGAATTACATAATTACAGTTACTTCGTTCTTTCAGATACTTGGAGCTTTCTGGTACCTATTTGCTGTTGAACGTACTGATGCATGCTGGGAGGAAGCTTGCATAGATAGTGGAAAATGTTCTACAAAGTTCTTGTATTGCCAAAATGATTATGTCGAAGGTTACAAGGACTGGGAAAGCATCAGCCAAAATGTTCTTGATTCAAAATGTGCAGTTGTTGATGATGATCCACCATTTAATTACGGCATCTATGCACAAGCCTTAGAATCTGGAATTGTTTCATCCGATGATTTCTTCTCAAAATATTGTTACTGTTTGTGGTGGGGTCTACAGAATTTAAGGCAAGCTACCTTCGCAGATCTCAGCTTCCAATGAGTCTACAAACAAAAACGCTTCTTTTCTCGAGCCTAGATTAGTCTATTGCAGCTTTCTCTGCACCTTTTTTTTTTCCATTGTGGAGTTTGACACGACTCTTCTAATAAGCTATGCAGTAATATGTCTACTTATCACACAATCATTTTCCAAATTTGATTGATTGGGTAGTTTTTAGTTCCATTCTCTATCTAACATCGTCTTCAGTTTTGCTAATGCTCTCAGGCTGATAGTGCTAAGTTGCCCATTTAATTGGTGTCCATAGAGTCATTAAGTTTAACTGGTTTTCTATTTCTCTTCTTGCAGTACACTTGGCCAGGGGCTCATAACCAGTACCTATCCTGCAGAGGTTCTCTTTTCCATCTCCATTGCCATATTTGGCCTCATTCTCTTTGCTCTTCTGATTGGCAACATGCAGGTGTGTGCAAAAATGACTCCAGGGGTTCCATTGATTTTGATCGATATTGTGTTGAATTCTCTTGTTTTATTGTGGCTGACGAAGCTTACGGTGGTTTGTAAATTTCCTTCAGTATTTTTATATTTAACTGATTCCCTTTGCTATTTTTTTGAAACCATGCTGATGTTATTGCAAAATTCTCATGTACGAACTGATTTCTTGCTTTAATCCTATGTTTTATGCATAGGTTCTGAAGTTCTAGCTTTCACATAAATTGTTGGAGTTCTTCACTTTGAGTAAAAGATCTTTGGGGACCTTAGAGAATATCTCATCTGCTCAAACAACTTCAGTTAAACTCCATTTTTTTTTTCAGAAATGCTTAAAAACCTAGTGTTGTACAGTATGGATTAAGGGACCGTACCGTAGTGAGTTCTATATCGCACAACAAATATGAAGTTCCATGATTATTGACTAACAAACTTGGGTTTTGACAATTTTTTCGAATAACATGCTCCATCAATTTGACTGAGCCAGGTCAAAACAATAGAAGAATTTTCATAACATTTGTTATGTTTCCTAGGTTGTATATTTAAGCAGTCTAAGAGCTTAAACTCCATTGTTACGAACTACTGTCAATTTCAATTGGATAATTTTGGTTACCATTGGAACTTAAAACTATTTATGCATTGCCTGAGTTCTGGAGTGTGTTATGATTGCAACAGACCTACCTTCAGTCACTCACGGTTCGGCTTGAGGAGATGAGAATTAAGAGGCGCGATTCAGAGCAGTGGATGCATCATAGATTGCTCCCTCAAGAACTCAGAGAAAGAGTACGGCGCTATGATCAGTATAAGTGGCTGGAAACAAGAGGAGTTGATGAAGAAATCCTGGTCCAGAACCTACCAAAAGACCTCAGGAGGGATATCAAGCGACATCTCTGTTTGAATCTGGTTAGAAGGGTAAGTATTTTCAACGGCAGAGCTACAACCCACTGGCGTTCTAACGATGTATGGGGTTGATTCATTGGAACTTAAAGTCACAAATTCAGATTCATCAAAGCAACTTGTTCTAACACTTAATGCCAGAACAAGAAGAAATAATCTTGTTAAGTCAATATCTAGTTTTCAATAGTCAATCAATTCTAACAGTATTGGTTTTTTGCTTTCACTTCATTTGGTGGATTTTCCAGGTTCCACTATTTGCAAACATGGATGAGGGGTTGCTCGACGCCATTTGCGAGCGACTGAAACCGAGTTTATACACTGATAACACCTACGTCCTTCGGGAAGGGGACCCAGTGGACGAGATGCTATTCATTATACGTGGCCGCCTGGAGAGTGTAACCACAGACGGTGGGAGGAGCGGGTTTTTCAACCGAGGTTTCTTGAAAGAAGGTGACTTCTGTGGGGAAGAGCTCCTAACGTGGGCACTGGATCCTAAAGCCGGTTCCAACTTACCGCCGTCCACCCGTACCGTGAAGTCTTTGACAGAGGTGGAGGCATTTGCTCTAATAGCAGATGAGCTAAAATTCATCACAAGCCAGTTCAGGCGGCTTCATAGCAGACAAGTGCAGCACACTTTCCGGTTCTACTCGCAGCAGTGGAGAACTTGGGCTGCCTCCTTCATACAAGCGGCTTGGCGACGGTATTCCAGGAGGAAAATGGCGGAGCTTCGTCGTAGTGAAGAAATGGAAGATGAAGAGATCGAAGATGAAGAAAGTGGGTTCATTGAGGATAATGGGTCGAGTTTTGGTGCAACAATACTAGCATCACGGTTTGCTGCGAATGCTCTTCGCGGGGTCCATAGGAATCGGAGCTCAGTAGGTGCGACGAGCTTGGTGGCGCTGCAGAAACCTCCGGAACCTGACTTTGCTGCGGATGTCGCACATTGATAGATATACTTTTTCTATCTGTAGGAAGAAAAAGTATAACGAAACGATGTTTTGTATTTTTACTGGAAAGAGCAGACGATACAGGCCTTGTAAAACACTATGGTAGTAGTTAAACTGTTAGTGTTTAGACTTCTCTTATTTTTTGTATTTTTGAAGTTTTCGATTTACATTATGGAAGCAATAACTTGAGACGCGGTGATTGTATGGCGATGAATTGTGCCGATTTGTGATTGGTAATTTGTATATTTGATTTGTTGAAGGAGTTTAAAGGAATTTTTGACAGAAAGCAACATGAAGGTTGAATTCAGATGGAACTTAGTTTGAGTCCCAAACTTTGCATAGGGGGCCCCACAATGGATCTGATTTTCTGCTATGTATCATGGGTCACGGACCCTAGCCCTTCAGATTGAAGGCATCCATTAGTGACTTTTCTTGCAACTCTAGGAGAGTCAAAAGCAAAGAAGTCAGACTTTCAACTCAGTTAAAGCCCTTAGTTTCCATTGGTGTCCCTCCCATCTTTGATAGAGGGAGCAACTAGTGCATCAGTATTCTGGAACAGATTTGACTAATTCAATCAGTGAACACGAGGCCTTTAGCTGCGGACGTTCTGGTCTAGTCATTTTGATACGTTCCTCCTAGCCAAAGACAGTGATTGTCGCTTAAGGTATTGCCATCCACTAAGACTCTGTGAGGAAGAAGAGTCATAATATTTTCATCTGATTTGACAAAATTATTGAAGAATACTCAGCTGAGCAAGATCATGCATTCGTTCCCTCCGATCCAACTGAAAACTATTCCAGATTTTCCACTACTTTTTTCTCCTCATACAATAGCTGATCAGGTAATGCAAAGCGGAAAATCCAATGACACATGTTTCATGCACTATGAGTTGTGTGATTTGACATAACGTGGTTTTATGTACCGAAGGGCATACGATAAACTTGAATTAGAAACACAAACTTGATCAAATAATCAATTGGATTTGTGAGAGTGCCAAAAAAGAATAGTACATCGTCGGATTTTCATGTATGTCAGTTTGCTTTGATATACAAGATATAGTACAAGATACTATACAGGAAAAATGATCTAAAACTAACTTCCAACCAGCGGTTCAAGAGTATCATCTGATGTTGCATCCGTGATCCCTTTATATTTCATTCCCGCTCTCTTCCAGAAGTCACTCTTGTTGTTTCCGTTGTTGCTGCTTAACTACGCCATGCAGAAGATAACTCCAAATCGACCCCTTCTTCCCACCACGTCGAGGTCTGCATTATCATATCAGGTTGTGAATGCTGGTGGTTTTTTAACCAGAAGTTTCCAGACACAGAATATATTTGCAACAACAAATTTGAAAGGAAGTCGAAAATTCCATATAAATAACTCAATTGGTAGGACCTTGTAGCCCCTTCGAAGAAATTGAAGTGAACTTCCTTCTTCCTCCTGCAGTCCCAAAACCCTCAATAGTTCTTCCTTCGTCTGTGGCATAGCCAAATATTAATTAAATTGCAGACCAAATATGTAAACCACGTTTTAAATGGAGTGGAAAAAGAGAGTATGTGAAATTACTTCGCCCAGCGTGAAGCGAGTTGCACTCTCAGCCACGCAAGCATAAGAACCATCTGCTTGTTTCAGCATCACCTGCCAAGGCCCTGAAAGAACTCAAGGCAAAGAATGATGATGTTGATGTTCTTCCAAGTTAGCCATCACTAAATCTTTTATCGGGTATCGATGACATGTAGAAAGGAAAACCAAACCTAGCAATGTAGTAACTAAATTTTGTATAATAACTAAACTTTGTTATGAACCATAATAATATTCCCTAATAAACAGAAAATGACTAATAAAGTTCAAGAGTTATGATTTACACCATTCATTTGCTTTGTACTACATGCCTCTGCGGTCGACCTACGTTTGATATACATCGATTCCATCACCTGGATGTATTAGATTATTAACACAAAATGGAATCAATTTATCCCTTAAAGACATCTGGAGATGGCATAACCGTAAAAGCGACAATTACGCCAAATGTCAAGGCTAATTCACCACCATAAAATGCCAAATTCACAAGTGGACATATCTAATTTGAGCATAGCTTCACCACTTCCACCCTGCTTCAATAACAAGGTAGACTTTGGCTATACGAGGTAGACTTTGGATTGTACACCATTCTATAAACCAGGCACATGTAAAACTGAAACCCTCTGTTAGGTTAAAATGGTGGTGCATGTTCTCACAATGAAAGAAATCACTAAAACTTCCACCAGTGGAAATTTATTAATCACACACCCTAAACAACATCAAAAGGAGGTGACCCTCATTGATTACCTAAGAAAGAAAGGTTTAGTCACAGAATTTAAAGCTCCAATTAGTTATTGTAAGACGTAAAAACTGAACATCATTTCCGATGAAAATAGGACATTCATGGACTACCAAAGAGAACACCAGAAAAGAACAAGATTTCCTAAACTACGAAAGTTATTCGTCTTCTTCCTCCATAATAGAACTTGTGTGATAATTTTAGCACTAGAAGAAACGTTTCTCACCAGGGTATTGACGGAACAATGCTCCACTATAGTTGACAATATAAGGTGCCACCGCAACTGTCTTCCATGTTAAATGAGAAAAGTGTATAAGGTCTGGATTGAAAAGGACAACATAAATACCACCTAAAACTTAAAAGCTGCCCAATATATACCTTAGAATAATCTCTTGTTCGGATATAGAAAACAGGGGTAAATTGAGAAAGAAATCGGTAATGCAAATCTTTGGTTGGAAATCCCAGAAGGCCCAAGTCAGAACTGCAAATTCCATTCTTTTACCGTCAAAGAAAATTAACTCCCATAGAAAATAAATATCTACCAGATGGTAGCGAAGGATTAAGCATACCGCAATGTGTCAAGTTCCAGATTAAAAAGAACGGCAGGGGTTGATATAGCAAACTTTTCCTGTACATCCAAAAGACAGGGTCATGAAAGAAAATAAATTTGACCAACTTGAAGGCATGCACTCAAACAAAAACCAGCAATTTCAATGGTATTGACAATGGTGGAAAAAGTGCTAGCTGGAGCAACTAAACTATGCACCGTATCTTTCTCAAATAGTTGCAAATTAAGAACCTAGGGTACGAAAGGACATGCACTTAAGTTGTTCCCACTAACATAGAGATTTATACCCCCACACCAGACTTGAGTTCAACGAAGTTCCAAGATCGGGTAAACTTACATATACAGATGATGGAGTAAGTTGTTATAAGAGCACATAAAATGGAAAGAAGGGAACGGAGAAAGGTAAAAGAGTATCATTTTCGATGTACTGCACATCATTGAACACACTAATGAATTAAATCAAACTTAAAAGAGGATTTGTGTGCAACACAATGTTTAGAAAATTAATCAAGCCAAAAAGCAACAACTTCACGAATGGGATGGGAAAAGGTGACCGAGTGGTACATTTACCTAACATCTAACCAGAAACCAAACTTGCATGTCAGGTTACAAACTAAGTCAGAGAATATTGTGGAAGCAAACGCGACATACCACATACTTCTCTATAGCTGCAAGCTCACGGGTACTGCAGTTAATGAACATATATAGTGATGGTGGATCATTTGATTGCCAACGGTCTGCATTCATAAGGACAAATAAAATGTTTAGATCAAAACCATCAGAACCAAGTAACTCTTAGGGGTTGTTTGGAACCAAAGGAAAAGGAAAGGAAAATAGTTTTCCCTTGTTTGGTTTGAGAGGAAACAGGAAACCAATAATAAAACAAACTATGACGCACAGTAAATTTTCCTCCACGCTTTCCTCAAAGTTTCCTTTTCCTTTTCTTTCTTTTCCCCAAGTTCCAAACAGGCTGTTTGTAAAAAAATTCTTCATGCAAAAAATCTGTAGGTTCCATTATAGCATTGACAACTTTAGGCCCTTTAACTTCTAATAAAATCCAGAAAACTAATCCATCTGAATATCTAGAAGCAACCTTCATTTTCATCCTCGAAATCAAAATCCAAGGTCTTTCTAATGGATCTGAAGAATGAGGAGACAGGACCATTGCTGGGAACATCGTCCAAGGAACCTATGGTTATGCCATCAACCTGAAAAACAAAACCAGTAACCTAAGAAATCTGTTTTTTTGGGGGGAATTAAACACCCAAACAGACCACAGAGAAAGAAAATCATGTCAAAATAAGTATCAAGTCCATGAATGAATCAGATTGTTACCAAGTCAAAAGCAGATTTAAAAAGCTCGGAGGCCCTGCGCTTTTCAGGCTGATCAGGAAACACCTACAAGGAACCACAACATATTAACATTCATTTTCTTTTGGAAGTGAGAGGTACAAAAGACCACATGAAAAGAAAGGTAGTCTGATAGTCTCTTCTTACAATGCAAACCCTTGTTTCGTTTCTTTCTTTAAGCTTCCTAACAACAGCCACAGCAAGTTGAATGTTGGCATCAATAAAGTCATCTGAAGATCCCTTCACATAAAAGGAATTTGATAAAATCATGTATCCAGTTTTTTATATGTTGTCAACAAGCCAATGCAACATAAATGACGAGATTGCACCAGAGAAAGAGGACATGCCAGTAGGAGGTAATGACTGACTGTCAATTAAAAGGTGGTGATTGAGTATCAATTCAATTCCTCGAAATCACGCAGTACTACTTCCGAAAAAGAAGCACATTATAACCTATGTTACGTGTAATAGCATTAGCAACTAGAAAACGAGAGAATGAAGAATGTACCTTGTAAGTAGAAACGTTGCTAGGCAAGGGCCTGATGAAGCCACACAAGGAATGATAAAACAGAAAATAAGAAGGTATCAGGAAATGGCAACTCAATCAGCAGCAGGGCTAATTTGAATTAAGTTTAATTGTCAAATATAATATCCAAGCAAAGTACTATCCTATAAGTATCAAGTTACTAGAAGGAAATCAAAAACTTTAGGAATGTCGTAAGTGTAGTATTCGTATTACATAAAACGATACTAAAATAACTCTAAAGCATTTTCTTTCAACCACAATTTGTTTCCAATGCGTCTCCAGGGACTATTCTTGCATTGGTTGCCACACTAAGATCTTGCCACAGAAAAAGAAATCTCAAACATAGCATTACAGCTTGCCCATAATCCAAACCAGTGTTCACAATTCACAATTGTCGCAAAGTAACTATTTGTAAGTTTGATTCCTTCACTGCATCTACATATTAACAAGCTCAAATAATGTCTCTATCTCACTCTACTTTTGAAGACATGGAATCATGTAAAACCGCAACCAATGCTCGAAACGCAATCACAAGCTGAACTATAAAATGGGTATCAAAAGAAAAAATCTACTGAAAATCCCATTACCAATACCATAGAGGCATAAACGTACTTATCACTATCAGCATTGAGTTGGTTAAAATTCTGTAGCTCTATGTATGAAAAGTGACCGAGTTCGTTTTGGGGTCTCTAAAACCAACATCTCTCTGCACACGGTTCCCAATAAATTATCTCTCCAATTAAATACACTCATTTCTCTATCTATCTCTCTTCACTCGTTACCCAAGAAGCTCACTTAAAACCCAAACCACGGCCACGGGCAATGCTTGAAGCTCAATTACAAGTAGAACTAACAAATGGGTACCAAGAAAAAACCAAAAAACCCCAATAAATGCAATCCAAACACACTACTTGACGATGATAGAAGGAAAAAGAAGGTACGGGAAGTCGATTTCGAGGCGGGTCTTTCCATCATCAAGGGCATAAGCAAGAGAAATCGCGGCATCAGTGACGAGTACTTCGTAGGATTTGGGCTTATAAATTGGGACACCGGACTTGGGATCTACCTGTGGTGGTGCTTCTTTATTGCTGCACTGGATTTGGGCATGTTTGATTCTAAGGGAGGGGAAATTGAAGAGGGTGGGAGGTGGGAGGGTAGAGAATGAGAGGGTTAGAGAGAGAGGAGGGTAAGAGAGAGAGGATTTGTGGACAGGAGAGAGAAAGCTGGGTGCTTGAAGTGATGAGAAGGCCATGGGTATGGCTGATTTGGTTTGGTGGGAGAGAGGAGGGAAAGATAAGCAGAGGAGGAAGTGATAAGGAATTTGAAGGCTGTGGGAAGCTTGTTTTCCGAATTTACTAAAGGGCCCCTGGAAAATCATTTCTATCCAAATTGTTGCTCCCAGTCTACCATTAGAAACCATCAGATTATAAGGTCAATATGGTCCAAACATTACTCACATAATTATTTGGCAGGGCCGACCGCTCCCGCTCTCTATCCTCTCCATGCGCTCGCACTCTCGAAAATTTTATTAGTTTAAAATGTTTGTAAAAGTGACGCACGCGCATTATGTAACTAAGATCTAAACAATGCAAATAAACTGCCACCAATTTATTCCCAATTGGGAGTGGATCCTTACCCATCGCTGTTCCGGACAGATGTTGAATTTGTCTCACAAAGTTTAAGTCATACTAAAATTCTTTCAAGAAAATAATCTTGCAAAGTGAAAAAATGTTCAACAGTTCTAGAAAATTAGTCAGAAGAGTCATACAGTTATTCTCTAGTCATCTCAATTCCATTTTGTTGTTTAGTTTTTGACTTTTGCATGTTCCAAAATAGTTGTTCACCAAAGGATTTGACTTACAAAATGGTGAATTTGAGAAAGTGTCATCTCATTTGATGCCAAAGAGGTGTAAGATATTCGAAAAATCCAGAACTTATCAATTGTGATCTTGCGTCCGTTAATAATCCATAACTCTGAAATTCAACAAAAAAAAAAAAATGGGACTAATGGAGTATCTGGTTTATTACTTCCATCACCTTGCAAAAATGGCAAAAATTCCGATATCAAGAACTATGAAGGAAAATCCAGGTTTACAATCTCCCTAGTAGGATTGCCGGGGTCTAGGGGCATTGCCCACGGGGCTCGGGTCAATCAAAGCAGTTAAGCTGAAATTAGCATAGGCCAGTCGTCATCCACAGTCAACCAAATGGAGACATATTCTTGATAGTCGTTAAAACAACCAAACTTGACCTTACCCATATCCTTGGGTCTTGACAGTTCATTTCTAAACAACCCGCCCCGGCCTCAATTACGTGACTTTGGAGCCATTCCGTGGCGCCGTTACGACCGCACGAATGCTAACGATTACACCATCACCAGTCAAACAACAGACCATGATGAATAATTTGAATGGTAATGGTTGGTTTGTTAATTAATTTTTGTTTTCTATTTTTAAGGTGGACTTTTATTTGAATATATAGTATTGTTGACGAAGGAATTTTTTTTTGGTGTCATTTGTCATGAATATAAGAGAGTTTATGTGAATTTTTGTTTTGGACATTGAAAAACTGAGATTGAATGTGTTCATGCGTGCCTCTAGGCATGAGCAATCTTATAAAATGGAGGCTGATTGCACCGGCATTTGAAATTATGAAGATTGAATGAAGCGACCATGGTAAGGTTGAAATTATGAAGATTGAATGTATTGTTTCATAATCAGTAATGACCCGACTTCTCTGCAAATTAGCCCAAAAAAAAATCAATTAGCCCACAAATCAAGTATCGTTTCATAATCAACAAATGACCCGACTTCTCTGCAAATTAGCCCACAAAAAAATATTTGTTGTTCCATCTCATCCATCCATCTTGACAATCATGAATCTATTTTTATCAGGAAAAGACCTTTCAAGAAATCTATGCGTTCTTATGAACTTAATTTAAACTTAACATAAATTTGAAAATTTTGTCCTTATTTGAATTTTTTTCGCATTTTTTAGTTTTGCGCTAAACTTTTGAGTTATTAATTCAGCTCGATGAGAGCAATTGGAAAAGTAAAAGTAAAAAAAATTTATTTTTCCTATTCCTCTCATCAAGCCGAATCAATAACTCACAAAAATTTGACGCAAAACTAACAAATTAGAAAAAAATTCAAATAAAGACAAAATTCTCAAATTTAAGTTAAGTTCATAAGAACGCAGTAAACCGTTAAAAATACTTTTAGCCGATGTTATCTCAACTATTCGCTGCTGAGTTCGAGTCCAAGCATGTCCTTGACAAGTATTAATTATTAAAACACGTCTTTACCGTCATTTTCTCTCGTAAAAAAAAACCAAACTTGACCTTCTCCTTGGGACTAATAGAGTCCTTTTCTAAACAACTACCAGGCCTTCAATTCCGTGACGGAACAATTCGGCGCGGTTACCGATTGCTCTTGACACCAGTCAAAACAACAAACAAACTACCGTCATCACCACGCAAGCAGATCACCAACCACAGGCGGGACCCACGCGCATCGAAGTGCACCGGCGTGCTCAAACCTCTTTAGCACCCAATAAATTTTCTCTTTGGTGGGTCCAGTTAGGATTCTTGCCATCGCCATTTTCTGATATTTAAGTGGGACCAGGTAATCTAATTCCAAAAATTCTCTAACTACGTCCAAAATCGCACACTCAAATACACACCTTCTTGGGGCATCTTCAATCCATCTCTATTTCTCCAAAATAGAAGATGGATGTGACACATTGAGAAGAAATTTTATAATTTATTCCTTTTTTTCTTCATTTTTTGTACTTTTTGGGAGAATTTTTGAGGGACCCACCGTCCTTTTTAGAGTTTGGTCCTCCAAAAGTAAATTTGGTCCTCTAAAAATGGAGAATCAAAAGCAAATTTGGAGTATAAAATTTCTCCAAACTCTAAAAATGTAACGCCCCGATTTTTCGGGGGCAAAATAAAATACTTTTTACGAAAATATTTCTAAATAAATAAATTATTTCAGAATAAAGGTTTATCTATTACAATCACAAGATAAATTTACTGATTTAAAATACATTAACTTCAGAGTTGACTCTAAGCTTGACACGAATCCCGAGCATACTCGATCTCCATCCCTGGTATTCTTCTTGTGTTTGACTGCTCCTCCATTGAATCTTGCGCCCTCTGGCAAATTAATCACCGAAGCAATCGATTTACCAGGATCCAGACGTATCCGTGAGTGATAAATCACCCAGTAGAATAATCCAACCCAACTACCCCTCTTACTATACAATTAGCACGCAGTAGGATAAATATGGTACGAAGAAGTAAAACAAAGATTTTTCACATAAATTTATTTAGAGCCCGTTCCAAAAACGAAATAAGAACTTATTTTTTGTGTAATAAGAACGCTTGTTTCGGAAAATAAGAAGGCTGCTACTTATTTTGGAAGAATTTATATAGGTACCGACCGGCCGAGGAGGGAAATCGTACTGGCAGCCACGTCGGGCTGTCTCCGGCCACCGGACGGCCGATCCGAGCCGTCCAAAAATTCTATAAAAAAAAACGAGGAGGCCCATGCGGGAATCAATGGCATCCGAGGTGTGTAGGGTGCTTGATCCGAGCACCCCTTTTCCTTGTAGGGTGCTTGATCATATATACACGAAAAAGGGGTGCTCGGATCAAGCACCCTACACAGCTCGGATGCCATTGATTCTCCCGGTGGCCCCCTCGTTTTTTTTTATAGAATTTTTGGATGGCTCAGATCGGCCTTCCGGTAGCCGGATACGGCCCGGCGTGGCCGCCAGTACGATTTCCCTCCGCTGGCGCCCATTATCATAACAACAGTCTTATTTTTTGTATAAGGCAATTTCAAGCTCAAAAATTATGTGTTTACGCAAATAATCTTCCTACCACTATGGATCTTGTTTGATAGATCTCATTGAGATCTTTAATACGGTGCAAAAAAAAATTGAACTTTTTTTTTTCATGTGCATTATTTGAGTTTGAAAATGTGAAAGAAAATTTTTATTAGAATTTTGTGGAATGACCCTTCTTATTTTTGAATGAGAAGTGGCAAAATAAGTACTTATTTTTTAAGAAAATTTTCGGAACGGAGCCTAATGAAGTCGTTTTCTAAACAACTAGCAGGCCTTCAATTCCGTGACGGAACAATTCGGCGCCGTTAGCGATTGCTCTGACACCAGTCAAAAGACTCAAAACAACAAACAAACTACCGTCATCACCACGTAAGCAGATCACCAACCACAAGCGGGACCCACGCGCATCGAAGTGCACCGGCGTGCTCAAACCTCTTTAGCACCCAATAAACTTTCTCTTTGGTGGGTCCAGTTAGGATTCTTCCCAGCGCCATTTTCTGATATTAAGTGGGACCCAGGTAATCTAATTCCAAAAATTTTATAACTACACCCAAAATCACACTCTCAAATATACATATTCTTACAAAATACAATGGTCCCACACACACTATCTGTGCAGTGTGTGTGGAACCCTTGTGTTTTATGAGAGAGTATGTGTTTGGGCGTGTGATTTTAGGTTCAAAAAGTACAAAAAGTGAAGAAAAAGTGGAATAAATTACAAAATCTCCCCTCAATGTGTTACATCTATCCTCTATTTTGTATGGATTGGAGATGCTCTTAAAGAAGGAAAAGTAGGGACAACATCATAACAAAATAGTACAGTAAAATATATGTAACTTGTGAATAGTGGCTCGTGTAAAGCTGCGAGCGACTGCAGCAAAAATAAAAATTTTGCAAAGTAGCGATGATGTATCGCACAGGGGTTTTTGCCTCCCCCGATGTGGGTGCTATTAGCGATTGCTCTGACACCAGTCAAAACAGCAAACAAACTACCGTCGTCACCACGTAAGCAGACCACCAACCACAGGCGGGACCCGCGCGCATCGAAGTGCACCGGCGTGCTCAAACCTCTTTACCCCCCAATAAATTTTCTCTTTGGTGGGTCCAGTTAGAATTCTTCCCATCGCCATTTTCTGATATTTAAGTGGGACCATGTATGGGTGTAAACGAGTCGAACCGAACCAAATATTGGCATGTTCGAGCTTAGCTCGATCAGAATTCATCTAGCTCGAGCTCAGCTCGAGTTCGAATCGAGCTAGAAAATCTTGGCTCGAGCTCGGCTAGACAAGAATGTACAAAGCTCGAGCTCGGCTCGTTAGTATTCGGTTTGGACTAAATGAGACGGCTCGGCTCTAATTCGAGCTCGAATTCGTCAACTTTTCAGCCTTAACATTGAAAAATGGCTAAACGAACCGAGTCGAACCTATATATTTTGAGTCGAGACGAACCTGTTCGTGAACATGTTCGAGCCCAGCCTTGCTAGGTTCGAGCTCGGCTCGTTTATCAAACGAGCCGCAAAATCGAGCTCGAGCTAGCTCATTTATCCTTCGAACCGAGCCTTTATCGAGCCGAACTCGCGAGCTGCTCAGCTCATTTACAACCCTTGACCCAGGTAACCTAATTCATGGGAAGAGAGCACTCTTTTTTTTCCTGGCTTATTTTAGTCAGTTTGAAAATAAATTTAATTTTCCAAGAATTTTTTTTTATTTGTTTCGTGAGAAATTCCAAGAAGTAAGAAGAAGAAGAGAACTAAATTTGAAAAAATTCATTGAAGTAGAGTAAGAAAACAAGCCAAAGTTTTTAAATTTGTTGCTTACTTTTTATTTTTTCTAATATTCTTCGGATTTATAAAATATATATGTATTTTGATTTACCTCACTATGTAATGATCTAAAAATATTGACTAAAGTTAAAAATTGGACTACTATTTAGAACAAAATCCAAGAATTAAGCACATGTTAAGAAAGAGAAAAGGGCCCTCGTGAGTCATGGGCCATGGCCAACCCTTAAGGTGTTTTCTTACATGACGTCGACGGAAACTTAACATCGATTAGTTTGGCGATTCAAGCCATGCTTTATGTAAGTTTTGATACGTTTATTATCAATGCAAAAAATTACACTGATCGATTTTTGATATTTATTTGAACTAAGCATTTTTTTTTGAACAAAATAAATAATCAGACTTCGGCCATTAATTTCACTTTGCAAATATGATTCGACGAAGCTTTTTATCGCTGCTCATTCAACTTAATTTAATAAAAGATAAACACAAAGAATCTTAGAAAATGAAAGAACCGAATTATTATAGGTAATTGTGGTAACTCCACTTTTGCAAGAAATGAAACTCAAGTCAACATGAAAAAAGATGTCAATTTCTGATTACAAAATTAGAAAAAAGAAAGGGTATTTTAATACTCCTTCAGTCCAGATTTGTTTGTCCAATCTCGGATTTTCAACTTATTAAGGAAATCAAATCTAATAAATTTACATAATCTCATCCATTGATTTTGAAATTGGACAATCAATTTAGGACATATATAAGTCAAAAATCTATCTTATAAAACAAGAGAGTCTTTAGGAATATTCCTAACAAAATATTCTCTCAATGGTTCGATTAATCTCAAACAAAAGTTTTATCTACTCATACAAACAAATCTAACGGTCCAGATTTCTCCCTCTTCATTCTCACAAATTAAGTTCTGGATGGCATGTTTCGTAAATAATGTGCAATCGTGGGCTTATAATTTGAAAGAAAAAAGGTCTACTTTCAAAATTTGAAACACACTTACCCACGTGGCTTACTATACTCATTCTCTCACTTTCCCCTTCTCCTCTCTCTCTGAAAACCCAATTGCCGCCATCAGCCAGCGACATCTCAGAGACTTCCATATGGATTATCTCTTATGCATATAGTATGTAGAATTGTTGAATTTGAAGAGAAAAAGAAACAACTTTGGTGGTAATTTCGTATATTCTGTTTAGTCAAAAATTTACATATTAATTAGTTTTTTTTGTAGCTAGCTTAAATGTATAGTTGGAAGAGTGCTGTAAACACGGATAATTCTCTTTCCTGTCACTGAGAAGAGGATCACAGATTACACACTAATGAATCGATTTAGTATTTGAGTCACTAGCTAGCAAGTGCTGTAGGCACGGGTAATTTCAACCGGGGTGCGTAGTGCCGTAAGCACAGACAAGTATTAGTGGACAAATCAATTGGGACGGAGGGAGTAACATGGAAAACAACTTCAAATGGCATTCGGAGTGGAGTACAATTAGTGTCCCACTTATACTTCCATACAAATGGACATGGTTTGATTTTCGTAAATATTTATTCACCTTCTCGAATTCTCGAGATAGAGTTAATTAGGATTAACAAATAAAAGGAGTAAAAAACAACTCCAAATGAAAAAGGAGTTTTTTTGATTTCCTTAATTGGCTTCAACCACACATCAATATTGAAATGGGACCAAAATAATCAACAAACTTAAAATGGGATAAGAGTTGGTGAGCTTGATCATTATGACTCAACTAGTGTAGGAAGTTTGCAGGTCACCGTCTCACCAACTTTCCTATCTCTCTCTCTCTCCAACAACTTTTCATATACTCCGTACTCTCTGCCCTCTCTCGGATGATGCTGTACAGTGATGTTTTACGCACTTTTGAGCCGTCAAATTATGCATTCGATTACTTGGATTTTATCTTGGCAATGAACGGCTCTCAATTGATGATTGGCAAGATAAAATTTGAGCCATCAAATACATAATCCGACAGCTCGAAGGTGTGCACCTCACTGCTAAGCACCAACCCTACATACTCCCTCCATTATCACTTTCAATTTTTTTTTTGTTATTTTTATCTTTTAATTTATAATATTTTTTTATGATTTTAAAATTTTGTATGATAAAATTAATTAAGATCCAACGAATAAAATTCATATTAGATATTTTTTAATATTATAAATTAAAATATATAAATTTTTTTTTAAAATGTTTAAAATAATAATATGAACACCCAATATGAAACGGAGGAAGTATTTATGTTTCAGAAAGTCTACACACACAGCAGATCTGTGCACAGATTGTGCACAGATTTTGTTGTGGGGCCCACCACGGGTCCCACACAAATCATCCGAGCCGTTCATTAAATGTAAAACATTTTTTCAAATGTTCCCGTAAAAAATAAGCTCAATCCAATACCTATAGGTGCTCGATCCAACCATATAACTTTTCATTATCCGAAAATCTGAATGAAAAGTTAAATGGTTGGATGAAACACCTATTGGTATCGGATTGAGCTTATTTTTTGCGGGAACTCTTGAAAAATTATTTTATATTTAATGAACGGCTCGGATGATTTGTGTGGGACCCGTGATGGGCCCCACAACGAAATCTGTGCACAATCTGTGCACAGATCTGCTGTGTATGTAGCAGGACTCTTTATGTTTTTTCTCCCTTCCTCTCTCTCTCTGTGTCCATTATGGGCATGTAGACAGAGAAATTCCTGTTTGTGACTCTGTCCCTGGTCAATCTTAAAAGTTTTGAAAAACCTGTGAATGGTGTGTCGTTTGGTAACTGGTTATCTGCTTAGGCGCGGTAGGTGGGACTAGAGACTGCCTACACTTTTGGTACGGAGTAATTTATTTAATGCGCTAGCTGTGTATAAATTTCCAAGTTCTCAACCCACTCCACTCCAAACCAAATTCAAAACCAAACTCCACCATATCAAAAAAAAAAACCCCCCACTCGTTCTCCTTCCTTTCTAATTTCCAAACCCTCAACCTGCAGGCTGCAGCCCGTGTTTCCGGCGCTAGTTAGCAAGAAAGAGCAGAGGCGCGAGTTGTCGCCGCGGCTGAGTTGGCACGAAAATGAGGATCGAGGTGAGGGGGTCGACGCTGGTGCGACCGGCGCAGGAGACGCCGGCGCGGCGGCTGTGGAACTCGAACGTGGACCTAGTCGTTCCCTGCTTCCACACGCCGAGCGTCTACTTCTACCGTCCCAACGGCTCGCCCAACTTCTTCGACGCCGAGTCGCTCAAGTCGGCGCTCAGCCGGGTCTTGGTGCCGTTCTACCCCATGGCGGGGCGGCTGGCCAGGGACGAGGACGGCCGCATCGAGATCGACTGCAACGCCGAGGGCGTTCTCTTCGTCGTAGCGGATACCGGCGCCGCCGTCGATGATTTCGGAGATTTCGCGCCGACGCGTGAGCTCCGTCAGTTGATCCCGGCCGTGGATTATTCCCTTGGGATCTCTTCGTACCCTCTGCTGGTGTTGCAGGTACAATTTGCTTCATTCCTTTGCTTGTTTTTTTCCCTCCTTTTGTGTTTGAGTTTACGCAGCGCTAATAAACGCACCGAACGAGCCTCCTGACTGTTAATTGCAGAGGTGGCAATCTAACCCATATTTTTTTAATCTGTTCGTATCCGTCCACATATAATTCAATTCAATCCATCCATATTATATAATGGATTGATATGGTTCAACTTAGGAGTAGCAAATTGAATTCAAACCCATTAACAAACCCAAACCCATCAACTAAAAAATAGACCCAACCCAACCTATTTATAAGATGGTTTAGAATGGGTCTCAACCCATCTAATCCATCTATTAATGGGTCTCAATTAGACATCAATTGGGTCAACTTAAATGACCCAACAAAGTATGCATATAACCCACTAAAAAAACAGTGCAATACCTCTCCGCATAAAAAAAAATTTCTGAACCAAATTCTCTCTCTCCTGAGTTGCTCTCTCTCTCTCTCTCTCATAAGTTGCAGAAAGCTTCTCTCTCTCTCTCCTCGTTCGTGGTTCAAGGGAAACAGAGTAATGTGATTGGGGATTGTGACGATTTGTATTTACGTTTGTGATTAGTTGTAACAGTAATCCGATAAAAAGTGGAAACAATTGTGAGAGAGGGAAAAGGGCAGTTAAGACGTACGAGAAATTTTTTAGTGTCGGGTGGGCATGGGCTACGTGGTGCCATCACCATCTCAGCCGTCCATTGAAGTTTTGGATCGTACAGATCTGTTCGGCTAATTTTAAAGTGTGAAATGACTAAAATACCCCTCGGCAGCCAAATAGATCTCAGCCGTCCAAGACTTCGTTGGACGGCCGAGATTGGTGCACAGCACCACGTGGCCCGTGCCCACCCAACACTGAAAAATTTCTCACGACGTACAAATGCAGATTTTGTGACAGAAAGCTCGGATCAAAGAGTGATAGAGAGAGAGACGTTGGAGAGAGAGGTATATAGATAGGGGTAATATGGTCATTTAAATGAATATGGGGTAATATGGTTATGCCAGTGTATATGGGTATTTTAGTCATTTTAAAATTTTAGTATATAGTATGTAATTGGGTTAATGGGCGGGTCGGTTTTGATTTTAAATAAATTGGTCGGGTTGGGTATGGGTATGGGTAAATAAACTCATAATTAATGGGTCTAAATGGGTCAATGACCCATTAAAGACCCAACTCACTTACAATTTGCCTATTTTGACCCAAACCCGTCCATTTGACACCCCTAGGTTCAATTCATATCAACTCATATTTACATAGATTTAGGTGAATTTAAAATTGATTCAATATGGGTTAAAAGTAAAAACCCAAGTGCTTCACGTATATGGAAACAGTTCGCTCGATCTTCGATCTACTGCTTAGGCCCCGTTTCAGAACTGAAAATAAGTACTTATTTTTTAAGAAAGCAATTTCAAGCTCAAAAATAATGTGTTTACACAAATAATTTTTCTAGCAATATGGATCTTGTTTGATAGATCTTATCGAGATCTTTTATACGGTGCAAAAAAAATAAAAAAATAATTTTTTATTTATATTATTTTTGAGTTTGAAAATATGAAATAAGTACTTATTTTTTAAGAAGGTGTTCTGGAACGGGGCCTTAGTGCTTAGATACGGTGTCATCTCTTTCCCATCTTCTCTCTCTTGTTGTCGGACGAAATTGCCCTTCGTGATTGTGGTGTGGAAATGTATTTTCGCGTCACGTGAGGCCAGTCGAAACGGAAAGTTGTTTGGGACTTTTAATTTAATTTAATTTAATTTATTTGTTTGTTTGTTTTTAATCGGAGTTGGAAGTTTTTATTCTCTTTCGCCTCTTTTTTGTCAAGCTCGGTTCCTTTCGAGTTCGACTTTTTACTAAATAAACCGAATACGAACATGAATATGATATGACACATACCGTAAATAAATGAATTGAACTATGTTCAAATATGAAAATCCAAAACTAGGCATGTTCACTAAAAAAAATATTAGGGTAAAACTAAAAAAAAAAAAAGAAGTTAATTAGGCATGTTCAGTAGAAAAAATATTAGGGTAAAAGTAAAAAAAAAAATTCAGTTAATTGTTTCTTCACATAAAATATGTTTGAATTTGGCTTGTTTATGTAACTAACTGATCTCGAATGAGCTTTAATCGATGTTGAATGACTTTAATTTTTTAAGTTTCATAAGCTAAACGGTAGTTTGTTTGACCTAAGTTTGCTGTGTCAAAAATAAAATTCAATTTTTTTTTTAAAATTTGGATTGTGTATATTACAAAAAATGTACAATAAACTTTTAACAAGAGGACACAAGCCGGAGTTTGGTTTGTTTATTTAACGCTGCTACGCACACAACAACTGTGCATAGATTGCGGGGTGGGGTCGGGTTTCACACAAACAAGTTGAGCCGTTCATTGAATGTAAAAGTTTGAGCCGGTTCATTGAATGTAAAATATTTTTTTAAGGGCTTTGGCAAAAAAATCAGCTCAATCCGATATAAGTGCTCGATTCAATCATTTAATTTTTCATTCGAATTTTAGGATAATAAAAAGTTAGATGATTGAATCGTATATTTATAGGTATCGGATTGAGATGGTTTTTCGCGGCGGCCTTTGAAAAAATATTTTACATTTGATAAACGGTTCGGATCATTTGTGTGGGACTTTTAGTGGGCCCCATACTGCAATTTGTGCACAATTGCTTTGTGAGTATCATTTCTGTTGTTTATTATTAGCCTTATGTTTACGTGGAAAAAATATAGAAAAAAGAATATTTGTGTGAAAATGGTGGAATGAAAGTGGGTCCACCTACCATAAATTTACGTGGGAAAAATATAGAAAAAAGAATATTTGTGTGAAAAAGGTGGAATGAAAGTGGATCTACCTACCTGACTTTGAAAATAAAAATAAAAATGTGGATCTACCTACCATAAATTTCCGACCTTATCTAAGTGGAGGTCTCACGAATTTTCGACCTTATCTAAATGCCACCCGTCGCGTGGAATGGTGGTCTTTTGGAATGAAAAGTGAGTACTCGGCTAGGTTTTTTTTTTTTGATCCGCTACAGGGCTAGTTGATTCTGACAAATTTTAGCATTTAAATTTTAACAATGTTACGGAGAGAGATAGATCTAAATTGACATTAGATATTATAGTGCGCAACAATATGAGTATAGTAGGTTTGCGTGAACAAGTGGCCATTGACAGAGCTCAATGGAAGAAAATGATTCATGTAGCCGACTTCAAGTGATTGAAACATAAGGTTCGGTTTGGTTTGGTTAGACGACTATTACTGTTTTTTATTGGGGGGTAAATATAGCTGCTTTTTTTTTGGTTCACCTAACGGTGATATCAAATGACATTTTTTTCTTGACAAAAGCAAAAATATTATTGTCATAAAAGACAAAATCGGTACAATAGGAAAAGAAAAGTATGGAGCATCAAAGTGTACGACAAGTGACATAATACACGCTACCGTTCGTGAAAATTTGAAAAGAAAGTAGTTCGAAGCTTATGACCGAACGAGCCGTATTCGGTAGGATCGAATTAGATCGATGCTTGCACCATCTTTGGGTTGAATTTTAGAGTGCAATGTCAAAACCTAAAATTAGGCGTTCATGTATACCTACGCAAGCGCAAACTCATGCTAGTGTTTTCCCCTGTACAAGTCCGGCTAATTCTAGTTTAGTTTCCTCATCTTACGTTTATGTATACCAGCGGCTTCGTGGCTATTGGGATTGAAATCCTTGAGGCTTGAATTCAGGGCCTCCGGGATGAGAGGTATAGGCCGTGGCCAACTAGATAACCGGTTGGTTAAAGTTTCTGGCAGAGCGGTTTGTTTGATGAGATTTAACAAAATGTGTTGGTGGTGTATGGTTTGGGTTTACATTTTCTGCGTTTCTTTCTAAAGAGCTGCATGGGAATGTGAGAAGGTTTGCATCCTATGGTTTTGTCGAATAATACGGCTAACTTTTTTCTTTATTTCACCCCACTTTATCTACTTTATACTTATATAGAAAAAACTGGAACAAGCCACAATGGTAACCACAACGGTAAAAATGGGTGAGATCTGATGCCATCACAAAACCAAATTTTGAGTGTGGTACTTAGACATTCAATGGTCATCATGTAATTTGCCAAAATGGCATGTATTGAGTGGCATCGCCACCAAGTAACATTTTGGCACCATAGGATCGTAAGAAATTTGACTAGATTGCCATCATGCCACAAACAAAAGGAACTACAATCTTGGACGAGGCAAAGGTTGACACGTGTTTTTTTTTTAGCACCAGAAATTTCATTCATGAAGCCAAATGACACTTACTACAAAGCAATTTTATCACGACAATATGTTAAGAACTCAACCACCTATACCTAGACGTGTGCATTTCACGGCTAAATAGTACGAACTTCAATAACACATACTGCAAGCAGACCCAACTTCAGGAATAGTGGCACACACTGCAAGCAGATCCCAAATTACGTGTTCAATGTTGTTGTTTCATGTGCTAATTTATAAAGAGCTCTCGCATGTGTGAAATTTGATGCTTACTTGTCTTCTAAACTCACCACATTTTGCATTTAATTACTCAACTGTAGTTGTTTCAAAGTAGTTTATGCATTCACGGATTCCATGTGGAGGGAATCTTGAGTAGTTTTTGTGCAATCTAGGTATATGATTTTATTCTTAGTTGCACGTGCATTCCCTGTAGGCTTGACATTTTGTTCTGGGCTGGCAACAGGCTGGAACTAGACAGGTCCAAATCGTGTTCACATTGACTTGGATATAAGCTCTTTAGAAACAGGGCTGGCATAAATAATTTGTACTCCAGTAGTTAATTATGACAATCTCGTACTAAGGAATTTGTACTAGTAGTTAATTATGACAATCTCGTACTAAGATTTTACCCCATTGGCAGCGTATGACCGAACTCGATCTTGAAGGTTTCTTTTGTTTAATCAGCTAGTTATCAGTAGCGGAGCCATGGTTTCCAAATAGGGGGTGCCGATAATTAGAAGTTCAATCAGGAATCTTACTATACTAGTCCAAATATGGGGTTTCCGAATGATCGTGTTATTACCATTTTCAGTTGAAGTCAGATACATCAGTTTATGATTCAAGTCATAAAAAGGACATAATTGATCTCACAAATTTGTTGTTGAAATCTAAATTAATTTCCCAGGCTTATGGAGTGTGCTTTGGCCCTGTGCAGGTGACATATTTCAAATGCGGCGGAGTCTCACTCGGCGTTGGCATGCAACATCATGTTGCAGATGGAGCTTCTGGTCTTCACTTTGTCAACACATGGTCCGACATGGCCCGTGGCCTCGACGTCACGATCCCACCATTCATTGATCGGACTCTCCTCCGTGCCCGAGACCCACCGCAGCCTGCTTTCCGCCACATCGAATACCAGCCCCCTCCCGCCATGAAATCCCCTCCTCAATCAACAAGTCCCGACTCTACCCCTGAAACCGCGGTTTCCATTTTCAAACTAACGAAAGACCAACTCAACACCCTCAAAGCCAAGTCAAAGGAAGATGGCAATACAGTAAGTTACAGCTCGTACGAAATGCTCGCAGGCCATGTTTGGCGCAGCGTGTGCAAGGCGCGTGGACTTCCAGCTGACCAAGAGACCAAGTTGTACATTGCGACAGACGGAAGGTCCAGGATTCGTCCTGCGCTTCCTCCAGGCTATTTTGGTAACGTGATTTTCACCGCCACCCCTTTGGCCATAGCCGGGGATCTCCAATCAAAGCCGACTTGGTACTCAGCCAGTAGAATCCACGATGCTTTGGCGCGAATGGACAACGATTACCTAAGGTCGGCTCTTGATTACTTGGAAATACAGCCTGACATAAAGGCCCTTGTTCGTGGAGCCCACAGCTTCAGGTGCCCGAATCTTGGGATAACCAGTTGGACCAGACTTCCCATTCACGATGCAGATTTCGGGTGGGGGCGGCCAATATTTATGGGACCTGGGGGCATTCCGTACGAAGGGTTAGCATTTGCATTGCCAAGTCCAAATAACGATGGAAGCTTGTCGGTGGCGATTTCTCTTCAAACAGAACACATGAAGCTCTTTGGGAAGTTCTTGTATGACATATAAATAATTTAAGTCGAATTCAGATATCCCAAAATGTTTTTACTTTGGTGATCGTGTTTCATTGTTTTTTCAATTACTTTGTTCATTACATGTTATGACGCTGGACCTCTATTATTACAGTTGAAAGTTCAAACCGTGTCCGAACTAGAACACAGAATGCAATTTGCATACGAGGAACTTGAGTTCTCTGTAATACTAATTCAAATTTTTACCTTGTTTCTTTGTCAGATTTCATGAAATTCGTTACAATTTATGAATTGGAGATGAATGCTTTGGTGAACTAATGCTTTAAATTAATATCCCCTGATAATCTGCTCTAATCCTTCACAAGTTATTCGAACTGTTCATTTCTGTGATAATTCTTCGCAGCCAGTTGTTTATGGAAGATGAATTCCATTGCTTTCGGATGATCAATACTGCTAACATCTTGGTTTTCAGACAAAATCGTCATAGATGAACACATAGACTAGTACAAATTCAGCTGGAGGGATCAGAAGGGAAAAAGAAGGATCCAACTGAATCCAGCATACAGGATAGTTGTTGAGAGGATGAAGAACAGGGATCTCTTCGGAACTGATGCTGCACTTTTTGGGGAAGGACGCGGGTTACGATCTATGTTCGCACCGCCGTAAGCTCCATTCCCTTTCTGTGCCTTTCTTGCGTAAACCTTTGGTTGCATAAACACCAATACTGCTCTATCACTTCCTCCACGTAAACTGGTTGTTCTGTTTACACCTGCACATATATGAACCTCAAGCAACATAAGGAGCAAAGTAAACATGAAACAAAACCAACTTGAACCTTTCTTGCAAAAATGGCCAACTAGTGTTCTATCTTTACCTTTAGCCTCATGTTCTTGCAGATGGGGTTTTAAGAGAACAGAACCTCTGTCTCTTGTTGTGGAAAGTGTTGCAAGAGCCAAACTTGGTAGGGCTTGAGCACATAGAATGATGATGAACAGCCATGAAAGGAACTTCATCTCCTACGATATAATCCCCAGCTTTGGGGAGGGGGTTGTTGGATTTTGTTCTTGGTTAGGGGCAACCTGTATGGTTGGCTTTGAGAGTATTTATGCAGTTACCTTTTCATGTGGTGAGAGAATCAACATTGCGCAATATTTACGAGAAGGGAACCTGAATGAGTGGCCTCCACTCCATTACGACAGCCTAATCTTAAGTTTGAAAGACAAATCTCAGATTCGGTAAGAGACCTACAGCCATACTATATTCAGATCGTGTCTTCAGGAATAATACACAGTAGCCACAGAAAAAACTTGTAACTCTAGGGGTTGTTTGGGTACCTCCTACTTTATCTTTAAAAGCCACTTTATTTATGGTAGATTTGTGTAGGCCGGGTTGAGATCCACTCCTGTAATTATCCCGGACAGTCCAACATTTTCTCACAATGCAGTAGTATCTTACTGGGAAGATTTTATTTGGAGACTTTTCTAGCAGCTGTAAAAGGTAGTATACTGTCTGACTTTTTCAGGTGCTGCTATTGGAAAATGTTGAAATTATGGTGGGTGTTTTTAGCACAAATGACATCTCTCCACATAGATAGGTGACAGTTAATGTTGGTTCTTTCTCCTTGCTTCTGGGCATCAAAAGAATCTCTCTCTTTTCCTTTGCTGCTATTTGAAGCTGAAAAAGGGTTAGAAGATGAAAGTGGGCAGACCAAATCTATGGTTTAGTGGGTGTAGAATGAAGGATAAAGCTAAATTAGTGAGGATGTGGGTCACTATATTGAGTATTAAAGTGGTGCTTCTTGATTAAGTTATAAGGGAATAGGATGCTAGTTTTCATTCTTTACCTATCGTGCTTCGCAAAATCAATTGTAAAAGGGGCCACATGATGCACGCTATAGACATGGTAATAGCAGGAAAGTTCAAATTTGGATCTGTATCTGTATTGCATCTCCTGCTTATTTTGAAGATACAGGAGAGATAATAAAAGTTAAGGGAAGTGATGCCCTCATCTTTCACGGAAAGACTGATTCTCGTGACTTAAACCATGCCAATGGTGACCCCAAAATGTTTTTACTTTGGTGATCGTGTTTCATTGTTTTTTTCAATTACTTTGTTCATCACATGTTATGATGCTGGACCTCTATTATTACAGTTTAAACCGTCTCCGAACTAGAACACAGAAATGCAATTTGCATACAAGGAACTTGAGTTCTCTGTAATACTAATTCAAATTTTTACCTTGTTTCTTTGTCAGATTTCATGAAATTCGTTACAATTTATGAATTGGAGATGAATGCTTTGGTGAACTAATGCTTTAAATTAATATCCCCTGATAATCTGCTCTAATCCTTCACAAGTGGTTTGAACTGTTCATTTTTGTGATAATTATTCACGACCAGTTGTTTATGGATGGTGAATTCCATTGCTTTCGGATGATCAATACTGCTAACATCTTGGTTTTCAGACAAAATCTTCATAGATGAACACAAAGACTAGTACAAATTCAGCTGGAGGGATCAGAAGGGAAAAAGAAGGATCCAACTGAATCCAGCATACAGGATAGTTGTTGAGAGGATGAAGAACAGGGATCTCTTCGGAACTGATGCTGCACTTTTTGCAGACGGACGCGGGTTACGATCTATGTTCGCGCCGCCGTAAGCTCCCTTCCCTCTCTGTGCCTTTCTTGCGTAAACCTTTGGTTGCGTGAACACCGATATTTCTCTATCACTTTCTCCACGTAAACTGGTTGTTCTGTTTACACCTGCACATATATGGACCTCAAGCAACATATGGAGCAAAGTAAACATGAAACAAAACCAACTTGAACCTTTCTTGCAAAAGTGGCCTACTAGTGTTCTATCTTTACCTTTAGCCTCATGTTCTTGCAGATGGGGTTTTAAGAGAACAAAACCTCTGTCTCTTGTTGTGGAAAGTGTTTCAAGAGCCAAACTTGGTAGGGCTTGAGCACATAGGATGATGATGAACAGCCATGAAAGGAACTTCATCTCCTACGATATAATCCTTAGCTTTGGGGAGGGGTTGGATTTTATTCTTGGTTAGGGGCAGCCTGTATGGTTGGCTTTGAGGGTATTTATGCAGTTACCTTTTTCATGTGGTGAGAGAATCAACATTGCACAATATTTACGAGAAGGGATCCTAAATGAGTGGCCTCCACTCCATTACGACAGCCTAATCTCAAGTTTGGAAGACAAATCTCAGATTCGGTAAGAGACCTACAGCCATACTATATTCAGATTCGTGTCTTCAGGAATAATACACAGTAGCCACAGAAAAAACTTGCAACTCTGTTACCAAAAAAAAATACTTGCAACTCTAGGGGTTGTCTGGGTACCACATCATCTTTAAAAGCCACTTTATTTATGGTAGATTTGTGTAGGGTTGAGATCCTCTCCTGTAATCATCCCGGACAGTCCACCATTTTCTCACAATGCAGGAGTATCTTACCGGGAAGATTTTCTTTTGGGACTTTTCCAGCAACTGTATAAGGTAGTAGACTGTATAATTTTTTCAGGTGCTGCTATTGGAAAATGTTAAAATTACAGTAGGTGCTTTTAGCATATAAATGGCATCTCTCCACATAGATAGGTGACAAAGAATGACAGTTTAAAGTTAAGTTGATGTTGGTTCTTGCTCCTTGCTGCTGGGCATCAAAAGAATCTCTCTCTTTTCCTTTGCTGCTCTTAGAAGCTGAAAATGGTTTAGTGGGCGTAGAATGAAGGATAAAGCTAAATTAGTGAGGATGTGGATCACTAAATTGAGTATTAAAGTGGTGCTTCTTCATTAAGTTATTAAGGGAATCGGATGCTAGTTTTCATTATTTATCTATAATGCTCCGCAAAATTAAGTGTAAAAGTGGCCACATGATGCACGCTTTAGAAATGGTAATAGCAGGAAAGTTCGAATCTGGATCCGTATCTCATCTCCTACTTATTGTGAAGATATAAGAGATGCCCTCATCTTTCACGGAAAGACTGATTCTCGTGACTTAAACGATGCCAATGCTGACCCTGAGTGCAAAGAGATTACCCAATTCAGTAAACTCCCCACACATTTTCCATCCTCCAACAGCTGTTACTCTTAACCCATTTGAGCAGGCTTAGCTCACCAATAAATACCTGTAACTGTTGGTCTCTTTTTAGTTTCTGGATGAGATTTTGTTAGATTATAATGGTAAATGGTTAGAATGAATGCTAGGATGAGATTTACATTCTAGTATTCATGAGTGATGCTTTTGGTGGCCTGGGTACTCTATAAACGAATAGGACAGAGGCTCATTTCTCCTGACTTAAACCCAAGTGTCAATCGTGACTCCGATCGCAAAGAGTACAACTTAGCAGACTCTCCCTAACTCAACTTTCCCACTTCTTATTCACTCTCCATTCATTCGTCAAGAAATTGGTGCGAGAAAATTGTTCACGAGAAAATTTTAATGAAGTGAAGTAAAGAAAAATGAAAAGTGGTTTCTACATGTGTTCATTTGATAAAAGAAATTTGTAAAAAGGCTAAAAAGCAATAGGTTAGTCATATAGGAAGCTAATAAAAAAAATAAGATTTCTGTAAAATCTTGTGTTTTTTTTTGAGGATGAGTTTTTAGAAAAAACTAATCATACAGGAAATGTTAGAGATGTGGATCAAGGATTTTGCTTGGTACTTGATCACCCAAAAAAATGTAGAAAAGTCACACGTTCCACTATTTTTCTTTCATTTCCTTTCCTTGCAACTGAACGGGTTTCTTGGAGCTGATCTCTCGAGACTGTCACAATCATTTTTTCCCATACTTCCATGGTAGTGCTTTTAATCCATCTGTAAAGGCTTGGTTCATCAACAAACACGCAATCTCTTAGTCTTTTTCTCCCTTTTGTAGTGGTCTTGATAAAAAAATAAAATTAGAACGACAAAGTAAAATCAAGGAAACAATGTATAACAAGTTCAATGCTAAGGTGGTCCCCCAAAGTTAATTTAGGTGCACATAAACTAGCCCGATAGTTATCAAATAAGAAATCAATAAACTAAGAGATGTGGCCCATGTGGAATCACACACATAACCCAACGGAAGAACTCAATTTCAAGCTTGGGAAATCGAGCCCGTAAGCAATATGGTTGCCACCTTAGCTTTTGGACAAAAACAATCAACTTGCTCTTCCTGAAGTTTATTAGTACTATTTTGGCTGGAATTGCTTCAAATTTGACTTGTAGTCGTATTCTTGAAAGGGTCATCGATCTCGACAATGACTGATTGAGATATGGTTTTCAATTTTGACCGGTAAGAAATAATTATTACCTGTCATAATTGAATTTTAATTTAGACCGTTGATTGATGAGATCGCCGACTATGCACTCCATTGCAACCGCGGAGCAGGAACTTTGAGTTATAATTAGCTTGTGTTTGGACTAAAATAATCTAATGTAGCAGTATTAAGGACTGAACTTTTGTTGTTAATGAACAGCTTTAACTTTTGGTCAAAGTAAAAACTAAACAAAGGAGAGATTATTCCTTGCCCCTGCCGGTGCCCCATTTTCAATCATACATTGAATGAGATCTACACACTTATTTTATTTTAGGTCCCACACCAAAATGTGTAATGGAAGAAGGTATTACACTTATCTTGAGTCCCACACCAAAATGTGTGGCTGGAGGAGGTCTTGGGGCAACACGTGACAATGCCCAATGACATTAGGTAATTCTTCCTAAACAAAGAGAATTAAGAACGAAAAGGAGGCGGATTCTCTACGGTCCAACTGCCGAGAGTCCCTGTAATTCAATCACAGTCGTTCATCTTTGCATCCAAAAGTCCAAACTTTAAAAAACCTTCTGGAGAAAAATTAAACTTTTTCCGAAATTTTTTTTCTTAAATTTCGACTATTAAAAATATCATCTGACGATTGCAAACACTTCAACTATACCTCTGCGGTTGAAACATGAACAGCAGACAAGCATGGTGCGAACCAGAATTATATAAGCCCACTTAGCTCAGGTCAAACATAAGGCACCTGTCTAACTAGAACAGCGAATTTGTGATTGGCTAGATTCTGATGCACTGGCAAAAGACTTTTAAAACCTCACGTACACGAGCACTCCTGCATGACATGACCGTTACTTTCGTTAAAAATTGAAGCTTCGATACCCTCACGAGAGAAAAAAACTGCTTGTAGTAATTAAAAATAGAAAAAATTCTAAAATCAGTATAATGAGCTGACAATAATAAATTTGTGAATATGTATTAAATGGTGTAAAAAGTGCAAAAAAATACGTATTTTTCTTATCTTCTAGAGTGCTTATCGTGGGATGACAATAACAAAATCAATTAAAAAAATCTGAAAAAACAAAAACAAAAACAAAAATAAAAATAAAAATGGAAACCCCCCAGATTTGAAACTTCAGAGGAACCATGCCGCCCCAGGACTCCTCCTCCAAACCCTAAAATATAGGACTAAGTCTCATTCCCCACAAAACCGTGTCAATTGATCAGGTTTTAGCTTCAGTTCCTCTCAAAAACCCTAGACCATTATTTCCCTATTGGACTTGGTCTCTCCTCTTCTGTTTATCATCATTTACCCCTGTGTGTGAAATAGAGAATAAGAGAGGCAACCCTAAATTCAAGAAATCATTTGAAAGCTGTAGACTTTGCCGCAGTAAGTTTATTTCAGAGATACAGAGAGAGAGAGAGAGAGAGAGAGAGAGAGAGAGAGGGATGAAGAGGAAGAATGAAGAAGAGGGTAAGCGTGAGGGGGTGAAGCAGAGGAGTGTGTGTGATGCTTACGGTGGAGATGGGGTGGCCTGGTTTAGGGGTGGAATGATAGGCCAAGGAAGTTTTGGGTCTGTTTATTTGGCCAATTCCAAGAAACCCAACTTCAAATACGGCTGTTTTCCGCCTCTGATGGCCGTGAAATCGGCCGAGGTCTCTGTTTCCGGCACAATTCAGAAGGAAAGAGAGGTTTTGAGCAACATTGGAATGCACCCAAATATAATCAAGTGTTTTGGGGAAGAGATCACCACGGGCGAAAATGGTGAGATGGTCTATAATTTGTTGCTGGAGTACGGGTCTGGGGGAACCCTAGCTGATTTGATCAGGAAATCCGGTGGCTGCGGATTGCCTGAGTCTCACGTGAAGCGCTACGCCAGGTCTGTTCTTCTAGGGCTCAATCACATTCATGGGTGTGGTTACGTTCACTGCGATTTGAAGCCGGATAATATACTGCTTGTGCCTAAGAATTGTGGTTTTGGTGGTACCGAATTCAAGGCGAAGATTGGAGATTTTGGGTTGACGAAGAGGGTGAAGCAGAGTAATAACAAGAAGAGGAAGGTGGATCCGTTTTACTGGAGAGGTACTCCTATGTATCTATCACCTGAAGTTGTGGTTGATAATGTACAAGAGCCTCCTTCTGATATTTGGGCTTTAGGGTGTATTGTGCTTGAGATGATAACCGGAAAGCCTCCGTGGATTGGAAAAGGAGATTTGGATGGGGAGGAGCTTCTTCGTCGGATTGGCAAAGGTCACGAATCGCCTAAAATTCCGGATAAGTTATCAAAAGAGGGGAGGGAGTTTTTGAAGAGTTGTTTTTCGAGGAAGACAATGTTTAGATTGACGGCTGAGATGTTGTTGAATCACTCATTCCTCGAAGGGTTAGTAGATGATGTTGATGTAGTTGAGGAGGAAGATGGGTTCTTAGATGCGGGTGATATTGATTCCTCGTTTGTGTTATACGAGACTGATGGTTCCTTGCTTTCTGATGATTGTGGCTTTGTGTATGAAGAGGAAGTCTTCCTTTCTTCTTGGTTTGAAGATGGGCAGGAGATTGACAGTGGAGGGTTTTCCAGTTTTGGAAAAGAAGGAATATTGGAAGTTCAAGACATTGCAGGCTCCACTGTAGTAGATGATTTGGTTGATATGTCAACACAGGTTCCGGTGAACACCATGCAGCAGCGCGCCATTGGTTTTACCATTCCAGCCGGTGGTTAGCGGCCTACCATATGTTGGTTAGGGAAGTATACTATAGGTATAGTGATCATTTACATGGATTCTTTTGTTGTAGATATCATATACAGACAGCTATTGTTGAATGACATCTTTGTCTCAGACGTCATTTTTATTGACTAAAGGAACTATTTGTTACGCAGTTCTGTTCTGCTGATCATAATAGATGGAAGCATTGCGATATCTTGTTACCACCGTAATAGTAGGGACAATTGGCAGAATCGTTGCGATATCTCTTGGCGATAGTAATAGTAGAGTTATGTTCGATCTACTTTTTTACACTTCTCCGGTGACAAAATTCTATTCCTTGCATCCTAATTTGAATAGCAGCATTTTGGTTTTCCCTGCTGCTTTTGAAACACTTTCAAATTGCAGTATTGGCCTTTATGAGGATTTTTATAAACTGGAATTTGAACTTTGGTTCCTATCTTGTCTGATACATCAAGTTAGATAGATAGATGGTTAAAGGAAAAGAGAAACGGCTAGGCTGGTTTGGGTTTGTTGAGAAGGCACAATAAAAGCTATTCCTTTATTCATCTATGAGGATGTAAGCCGAAAGACGATTCTGCAGATCTTGGACCCTGAACCTCTATTTAAAAATAATAATAATAATCATGCTAGCTTTCTATGTAAGCGAAATGGGATCCTGTTTTCTTGCAGTCACAAATGTGACTTGTAACTACTGGAAAAAGTACAATATATAGGGCGATTTTCGGAGAACAATTCCGCTACAATAACCAAACTGGAAATACTGATCGCGTAAACAGAATACAAATAACTCTACGAAATAGAGGTACATAAAGTGAGCCAAATGCTGTATTTCACGCAATTTCCTTTAAACAGATTCGCCGGCTGCCGAGATTGTTGAGGTTGCACCGGTGTCTGTCTCTGGGATAATTCAGCAACAACAACAGCCTACAGAACATCACCATAGACTGCCATGGCGAACCGAGCTTCGTCTATCTCTTTCTCTCTCACACAGGAACAATATCAGCATGCAGCTATAAGGAGTTCGTGGAACTGGTGAAGAATACCGAAACGAGATGCTGATTATACAACCAAGGAGGCGACTATCGAGCTGCACACCAGGAATTGAATTCTGAAACCGTTGGAAATGAACTCTGCCCATCATTCCTGCAGATGGTTAAGTCATTAAAACCGTTCCTTGCCCAGCTTCCAGTTTTTTAATGGTAATGTAGAGTGTCCCGGATCAGCTTGCGCGCACCTCAAACTATTCTCTACAGCTCCTCTCACAGCTATTTCATACGTTTACACGTGGGGTTGAAGTGCCCCTAGAGTGCTGGCAAGGAGAATAAGCCCGAGACCCAGAGCCAGCCCTGACTTTTCAGGAGCTTAAAGCGAATGTTAAAAATATGAACCCCTTCTGTTGGACTATTACAAGGGATAAAAGAGTAGGAGGGGCTCCTGAAATTCAAAAATTCTTGAAGGCCTAAAACCGCCGCAACTCAAATTTTAGCTCAGGACTGGTTCTGCTGTGACCTTTTGAAGAAGCAAACTCCTAATTACGTAGGAGTTAAAGTAATTAACATTATTTCAACGTACGTAGTTGATTCACTGTTACAGCATTGAACCCAGTCAATTATACTAGTATGTAAGCTTTTTCTGCACGTGTTCAATGAGGTTTAACATACGATAGTTGCCAGGGTGCATGGTCAAACATCCCCTACACTTCATCCCAAAGACTCACTTTCATGCACCTTTTTGGTCAACTTGATTAGTTCAATTTGAAAGTGGTTAACGTGAATTACAATGGGTCAATCTGACTAGTTTAATTTAACATCTCGTAAATGAACTCTGACTTCCATTTAGTAAAGTAAAGGCTTGCTTGAATTGGTAAAGTTTTTGTTGAAAGATGAAACCCTACATTAGACCAGCTCAAATAATGAGTTTTTATGACTGTGTCTTGAGGAAAATTATTAAGTGCTTTTGGAGGATCGTCATGTAGTGATCTAGGTCATTTTCCAACACATACGGGCGGGGATTCTGCCAGTGTCGGCCCTTGGCTTAAACTCAAGGTGCATGCAAGACAAATAGTCAATCTGATACCACAAGTTTTTCATCGTCTTGATGAAGAAAGTTAAACTAAAAGTTGTGGCTCCTAGCACATTGGTAGTATTCCTTGGATTCCAAGAGATATACTTGAGGTTAAAGTCTATGAAGAGACGTCGAACCTTTTTTTCGTGACTTAGACTATGGGTTCCCATAGAGCGTTACTGCACTACGGGGTATAATAATGTGCACTGGTGTAACGCCCCGATTTTCCAAAGAATTTCGGAAGCATTAACCCTAAAATACACTGAATTTTACAAAATATTAGGCCCCTATTTATCCTTATACAAAATTTACAATTTCAAAATAATACAAAAATCTATGTACATTTACTTAATAAAAGCAACTCCAGAGCGACTCTAATTTTGATACGAAATTCCAAGCAATGTTGGCCCAGACTCCGTTCCAGGGGGTCCCACCTGTATCAACTGCTCCACTGTGGAATCCTGCACACTCTGGCAAATTGAACGCCGAAGCAAACGATTTGCCAGGATACAAACGTATCCTGAGTGATAATTCACTAAGTAGAAATCCTAAAACCCAATACCACAATATGCAGATCAACAATATAATAATTCATAATACACCGAAGGTACAAAATAATAACACATCGTCTTTTTCTTTACTATCCATCATCTTACATGTAATCTAAGGATTCTCTCCGCGAGATCCTTTCCTCCCACATCCACTAACTACAATCGTCTCATGGGTCCACCCTTCCTCTTGCTTGTCCTGCACCAGGGTCCTAGGTGAGCGCATCTAAGTTATGTACCGAGTATGTTCTCACTTAAGACCATAACAGGAGGATTGAGTCATCCCATGACGTATCGTACATTAGAATCGGACATCCACTACCCCACGCTAACTATAACCGTCTCATGGGACCCATTCTCTTTCTCCAAGAGAAACTTCCCATGACGTATCATACATTAACGTCTCACTAACTATAACCGTCTCATGGGACCCATTCTCTTCCTCGAAGAGAAACTTCCCATGACGTATCATACGTTAGCGTCACAACACCGGGCCCCTCAGGTAACCCATTTCAACACAGGGCCCCATAGGTTACCCTTGCCATCACCATGGCTCAAATCACAATCCACACAATCACACTTCCAACACTTTATCAATTTCCATTTACTTAACATCGTCTACATGAATCACTACTCGTAACCACCCTGTGAAACCTATTTGTCCAATCTACAGCCACAACAAAATATCACACGGTTCAACATTTCAACTAAAAGTACTAACAACACATAACCATGCGATAAAATTAATCATGTCATAGAATTTATCATGTGAGTAACAAAATAATATTCAGTCAAACAATTAATTACTACACTTAAAATTAAGTCTATTTCTCTCATTTAGAAATTTTATAAAACATTTCTACTATTTATACATTTTTCTTTAACTCTCATATTATTCATAGATTTTACAAACAAATTTTTATTGAAAAATACTTATTGTTAAATTTAGTATTTACTAACTATATTAAATATTAATATGAGATTTTTATAACAACAAAATTATGAGAGGCCATTCTAGTCAATATTTATTAGAGTTAAAGATTAACTAATATATAATCTAAAATATTTCTTGTTTACAATCTAAATAAATTTTTACTTATAAAATATTCTTGTTAATGTTTCATAAATATTTATTTACCCCAATAATTTATTAGACACGTAAACGTCCACTCAAATACAAATTAACAATGCAACATCAATAATAATTTCACAATCAAACACTTGTTAAACGATCATAAATTTTCACAGGGTATAACACTAATCATTCCAGCACAGCCGAACTGAATTTTAATATAAACAGAACTAAAAATAAATTAACAATTTAACAGCAGATCATCATCTTCAATAAACTTTAAATCTAAGTAACTCCATTAAAATGCAGATAAAGGTTTTGGGTTTTCGGAAAACTACCTCAAACGCGATTCTAAGTTCGGATAAGTGTTGTACGGTGTCCGTAGATCGCCATGGTGGTTTTGAAATCTCGGGGCAGCGTCCGGCGGCATTCCAACAGGGCCCGCAGCAGCGGTGTGCACACACCTACGGCCACAACTCTCTCTCTCTCTCTCTCTATTCTAGACTCAACAATATAATTGAGAGTAAAATAGTATACTGGTGTTCAATATTCGGATTTATGTGGGTATGTATAATGAGAGAGAATAAGGTAGTGAAAAGGTGAGAGGATAAGTGTAGAAGTGGTGGAATGAGGAAGGAGAGTGATACTGATAATGATAAAAAGATGGGGGACAAGTGCCACATTTGGGGGGTTTTCAATTATAATGTATGTGGACGCATGTATGTACATGGTGAGAATGTATCTAGACGCTTTTATGTATAGGATGAGAGATAGAGAAGTGGAGAGTTAGTTTGAATAGAGTTCTACTTAGGGTTTAGATAGGAAAGATAAGAGATGAATATGAATCACTGATTTTCTGTATCTCTAAAGTTTAAATACATATCTTATATAATAATGCAAATAATATCAATTATACACATAATAATATATTTTAATTATTCAATCTAATTAATTATTGAATTAAAAATTTAACAATATAAATTTGTATTAAAAAAAATTGGGTCAAAAATCCGGGTCGTTACAACTGGTATGCTCCACCGAGGTCTCATTATCATGATCCTTAATCGTTCGGTACACTACACCACATAGTGCGCGTCTGGAAATCCTTGTACAACTAACGCACCATCTAACACACAGTGCTTATGTACACAACGTAGATAAAAGGAATAAAAAAAAAGGGGCCAATTTAGCTTAGGTCAAGGGTGATAAATGATCGAGTTGAGTAATTTGTTGTTCAAATTACTTGAATTGAAAACTTAATGAACTTCAAAACATGTTTTTTTGAGGAAGGACAAGAGGGTAATTTCACCTACCAAACTCACCTAGGCAATTGCTGACTAGGGAGTAGGGGTGTTATCGGTTCGGGGTCGGTCGGTTCGGTCCACCGGTATGGAAGACCGATCGGGTTCGGGGAAAAAATTGGTAGGACCGATCCCGACCGAAAATACAATCGGTCCAATTCGGTTCGGGGTGAATTCGGTCCGGTCGGGAAATTCGGGGAATTCGGGCTGCCCGAATTGGGCCTAGTTGGGCCAAAGGTAAAAAATTCAAAATGGGCCAATTTAAAAAGAATTAATAGTGGGCCAAAAATAAGCCCATTGCTTCTGATTTTTTGATAAAGCTATTTTTTGTTTGTGGGCCAATTTCACCAGTTTTTTTGATAATGGCAAAAGAAGAGTTTTTGCTCACAACAAAGCTTTCTATTTCTGTACTGATACAACAAAGCTTTTTGTTGTGAATGTTAAAAATAAAAAATAAATAAAAATCCCCTCTTTCTGTATTGAATTGAGATTTTAAGAATTGAGCTTTCTATTTAAAGTAGAAGATTTGGGCATGGATTGCATTATCCGACCAATGAGAGAATCCCTATGCTCATCACAATAAAAGTGGGTTATCAAAGAAAAAAATCTGGCTTAACCCGATCGATTCCACTATGAATTAAATCTTCCCATACAAAAGGAAAAACGGCCGAAGAAAAGGAGAACAAGATATATTACTCTCAAAACATCCATTCACCAAAATATTCTTGTGAAAGCACAATCGCAATACGATACAGTGCACAATTTCAAGCTGCCATCTTTGGAGCTCTAATGACAGCTATGAGGCCAAATCATCTTCTGTCTCTATGCCTCACGATTTATTCAAGAGCTGAACACTGAATCTTTACAACCTTTGAACAAATAACCCAATGGAGAGTGAATATAGTTTGAAACCAACTACTTAACTTTCGCAATACAATAGCAGTAGCATACTTGCATCAAAAATAAAAAATTACACCCAGAATCCTAACTTTGCGATCCTTAGCACCACTGTTATATGAGTTTTTGCAACATCAGAAGCAGCCATCCCAAATTTCAAAAAACAGAAACAGCCATCACAAAAACACAAAATACCAACAATCTAGCAGAATACAGTTAAAGTGTCCGTCAGAAAACAACACCACCATACTTCCAAGTTCAAGTTAAAATCTACCAAATTCAAAACACTAATGTCAACAAAATCCCATGAAAATCCCAGTCATTATTATCACAAAATGCTACGAAATGCAGAACCAGCAGAATATAGAACCATCCCCAGCTTGAAAACTGCACCACCATACTTCAAAATACGCCAAGTTGCCAACAATCTAGCCCTCATTTTGAACATAAAAAATAGTAAATACTAAGAAAAACGAAAAGTAGTAAAAAAAAATTACAACAAACAAAAAAAGATGTATATGTGATTAGGATTTACCTCAACCATGAAAAAACAATTGCAGCATGCAACGGTTGCCACCAACTCCTTAATCGTTATCAATTGATTCCAAGACAACTACAAACATAAGAAGAAAAAAACAAACAAAAACAAACAACTAAGACATTTAACGTAAAAGATATTTAAGAACCACATAACATAAAGAAATCAAGAACTAAAAAGAGTAGTACCCGAATCTAATTGCTCCAACTCATCAAGTTGTTCTTTTATATTGATTTTAGTTGGTTTCCTTATCCATTGTTGCGTACAAATAAGAGCTTCCACGGTCTTCGGAGAGAGAGAACTTCGATAAGGATCAATCACACGTCCGCCCGTGCTAAAAGCGGATTCGGAAGCAACCGTGGACACAGGGATAGCTAGCACATCTCGTGCCATTTGAGAAACAATTGGATACTTAGAGGAGTTTAACTTCCACCAACGCAAAACATCAAATTTGTCACTATCATCCTCACTTGCTTCCGCAAGATACTTTTCCAATTTGATTTGCATGCCATGTTAGTTTCCTTTTGCATGTGCATCTTAAATTGAGATTTCAAAGATTTATGACTACCAATCTCCATTTCAACTCCATCCAAATCTCCTTTGTCCGATGATCCCCCAACCTCTTGACTACGCACATTCGAGTTTGCATTATTCTTCACATACCATTCAAATAAACGGGTAATTCCATTTGTTATATTATCCGTCAACTCACCAACCACCGTCTTATCATATCCCAAAGTATTTCGAAAGCAATATTCAAAAAACCCAATTTTGCAACGAGGGTCAAGAACAACCGCAAACATCAACATTTGATTAATCTTATCAAAATCTCCCCAATACTTATCAAACTTCTCACGCATACCAAGTGCCATATCACGCAATTCACTATCATCGGTTTCACACAACTTCACAATATCTTGTTGAATCAACACCATTTCATCAAAAAAAACATTGCAAGTAACATACAAAGAACCCGAAAATTTCAAAGTTGCAAGGTAAAACACTCGAAGAAACTTTACATACAACTTGATTTTTCCCCAATCACTTGAAGTTGGAGCCCCAACATTTTCCTTCCGCCCTCTCCCTCTCTTTTTCTTTCTTTTCTCAATTTCAATTATTCTACCCATACCCTCAAAACCATCAACATCATCAAACGCCTCATCAATCTCTTCCTCTCTTACATTTAATTTGAAGGACGGGTCATCACATAAACGATCAAAAGCCTTTTGATAAGTTAAAGCCCTCTCCAACATAAAATATGTATAGTTCCAACGAGTAGACACATCCAAACAAGGTTTAAGTCTACATGTAATGCCCTCCTTTTCAACACAAGACCAAAACTCTGCCATTCTAGAAGGGGAAGACCTCACATATCTTACAATATTTCGCACCCTTCCAATTGGGTCATCAATCTCTTGCAATCCCTCACGTACGATTAGATTCAAGATATGTGCTGAACATCTCACATGCAAGAACTCGTGATTTAAAATTGTGGTCTTCCTATGTTTGGTCTTTCTCTCCAAGTAAGCAATCAAAAGACTATTCGATGATGCATTATCAACCGTAACAGTTAAAAACTTATCAATCCCCCAATCCAACAAGCATTGTTCAACCATCCTACCAAGAGTATCACCCTTGTGATTAGGAACTACGCAAAAATTCAGAATTTTCTTTTGATATTTCCAATTGTCATCAATAAAATGTCCCGTAAGACACATGTAATTCAAATTTTGGACTGAAGTCCAAGTGTCCGTTGTAAGACACAACCTTTGATGCTTAACTATTTGTTTCAATGCCATTTTCTCCTCCCCATAAATAAGCATGCAGTTCTTGGCCATCACAAGCCTACCAGGAGGCTTCCACATTGGTTGAACAACTTCAATAAACTGTTTGAATCCTTCACCCTCAACAAATGAAAATGGCAATTCATCAATTATTATCTTTTTCGCTAGTGCTCTTTTACATGCGTCAACACTGAAGGTCATAGGCACAAGGTCTGCACTTGTTTCGCCATTGTGTTCCTTTTTTTGAAAACTAAGTTGTTTTTGCCTACTACCCGTGAATTTCTTGCTCATGGGATAATTCAAACACTGAAACTTTAGATGATGAGTAAGTGATTTTGTACCATTGAGCTTCGAATGACATGCATAATCCTTTCGACACCATTTGCATGCAGCCCTAGGTTTCGGATGATTTTCTGGGGTAATAAAGTAAAAATGTTTCCAACAAGCAGCCCTCTTATTACTAATACTACCAACAATCTTTTTCGACTCAATCTTAGTTTCAATTTCAGGCACTTGATCATCGTTTAATTCAGCATTCTGAGGAATATCAAACTCAGCAGCATCATCCATAACATCATCATCATCATCATCAATATCATCCATCTAAAACAGATTACAATGAACATAATCACACTCTAATTTTCAGGCAGTAATCTGATGAAATTGTATATGAACTTATAAACTGTGTTCTCATGCTCCAAACTCTAAAGTTCATGCATTAATCTTATTTTCAGTCCATCACCTCATGCTCATACGAAAAGTATATTGCAAATACTAATAAACTAGGATTTTGAGATTGAATACCTCAAGCTCATAGTCAAGCTCATGGTCAGACATTTTGTTGGCGTCGTCGAGGTTGAAATTCCACGTGAGCCTAAAGCTTGGGCTCAGCCAATGCCAGTGTGCCCCTACACCTTTGAAAAATCTCTCTCAATAGCTGCAGACAGAAAACGAAAAATCAGGTGATTCGTAGCTTCACGGAACTTAGCCCAGTATTATCTAAAAATCAAAATGGAAAATCTGTTGGTTCGAGATGATCAGGAAAGAATAAAAAATCTGCTGGTTCGAGCTCAGGAAAAAATTTACTGATTTTTCTTGCTGGTTCGAGATTTGGAAAAAAAAAATGATTCTTTACAATTTACATAATACTAAAATCAGGAAAAAAAAAAGGTATCGGTAGGTTGGCCATCAAGCATATATCGCTTCAGCTGGCAGCCGGCTTATCACAAGGTGTTTGAGGCTTGTCTGGTCAGCCCCACTAACCATTTTTTAGAGGCATTTGACTAGGACATGCCTATTGTTTTGATAATTTGTCTGGACTTTTGACCTAGTTGATATACTAGGGCCCATAAGTATTTCTAATAACCTAACCCGAAGCAGGGGGTACAAGGACAAATAACATATTTTTTGTGAAGGAAACGAAATTGGATACAATGTTGGAAACAGAAAGTAGAACTTCTCAAATTATGTCATCCACAAAAACCCAAAATTGGAGAAATCCAAGCTTGTTGGACGTGATTATGGGCCATCTATGCTCAATTCCTGAAAAATAAAAATGTCTCCTGAATTTGAAACTGTGTTCATTCCCTCACTGGTGTCCGATCTCGCCATCCAAGTGAACTCACAACCCCAAAAGGCGCCTAATACCTTTGGTGCACAGGTAGTCGGGTTAAAAAAAAAAACAGTGTAAAATGATTCAAAAAAAAAAACGATAGAGATCGGATAAAAAAAAAAACAGTGTAAAATCAGGAAAAAAAAAAAAAGAAACAGATCAACAGGCAACATCGATTTTCAATTCGGTTTTTCAATTGGTCTCACCGAAAATTCGATTTTCAATTCGGTTTTTCAACATCGATTTTCAGGCAACAAACAGATCAACAGTGTAAAATCGGATCAAAATTGGTCTCACCGATTTTCAATTCGGTTTTTCTGTATAAGTTTTCTAGAAATGTTATAAAAAAAAGAAAACGGTTTTGAGAGAGAAAAAAAAATCACTTCTTGTTTACATATTTCACTCCCGTAAATGATCTCCGATTTTCAG
This sequence comes from Rhododendron vialii, assembly GCF_030253575.1. Lineage (NCBI taxonomy): Eukaryota > Viridiplantae > Streptophyta > Magnoliopsida > Ericales > Ericaceae > Rhododendron > Rhododendron vialii. Next base: position 31,381,683 of record NC_080564.1, on the reverse strand, counting down.
TTTTGGTCTTCACCCTCGAATCTTGCACACCAACAGGCAACATCGTTTCTTCTTCTTTTTCTTTTTTTCTGATTTTACACCGTTACACAGAGAGAGAGAGACAGAGAGACAAAGAGAGAGAGAGAGAGAGAGAGAGAGAAAGAGACAGAGAGAGAACATATCTGCTTATCGAAGTGGTGGCGGATGGAGATTGATTGCGGTGCTGATGTTGATAATCGGGGATGGTGGACAAGGCGCCGTACGTGATGGGGGCGGCGGAGGCGAGGACGGCGCTGGTGGAGCACGGTGGTGCAAATCGTGGAGGTTTAACGTTAGAGAGAAGGGAGAGAACTGAGGGAGTGAGGGGAAAATGGAAATGGAGTGGCTGCGGGGACTCTTCTGATTTTGGAGGAGTGGAAGACTGAAGGAGTATAACAGAGTAGGGTTTGGGAGGAGTGGATGGTCACGATTAAAGCTCTAATAGATTGACGGTCAAGATTAAAAGGATTTAATAATTATATATAATATATATTATTCAATCGGTTCGGTCGGTTCGGTCCAATTTAGGTTCGGTCGGTTCGGTCGGTTCGGTCCGTAATCGGTTCGGTTCGGTTTGGTGCGTATAAATTTTCAGAAAACCGAGACCGAACCGAACCTAGTTCGGTTCGGTTCGGTCCACCCCGAACCCCCAAAAAATGGCCTTGGACCGACCGAAGACCGAACCAAATATTCGGTTTTTTCGGTCTTTTTCGGTCCGGTCGGGTTCGTAACACCCCTACTAGGGAGAGGTAGAGTGAACCCTTTTGACTAAGGAGAGGTCAAGAGGGTAACTTCAAAACATGTTCAAGTATAATTTTTTATGAGACAATCCAATTTAAAATAAGCTTTAATTAATCAAGCATAAAATAAGCTTTAATTAATCAAGCATAACTTGAACATTTTATACGACGAGCTGAAGTATAACTTATTCGAGTTTGGTATGAAAACTTAACGATCAATCTTTTACGTGCTTTTAAATACTAACAAGAGCCAGATCATACTCGAGTTGCTGATTCGTTTATCAGCCTAGTTAGGTCAAACAAATGACACCAGTCTAAAGGGGTTGTTTGGCCAGAAGTGCTAAGTTGTGATTGGCTAGATTCTCATGCACAGCCAACATCACTCGTACACGAGCACATGACCGTTAATTCGTTAAAAAAATTGGAAGCTTCGAAAACCCTTGCAAGAAACGACGGCTGCTTGCCTGCTTGTGGTAATAAATACGAAAAAACAAAACTAAATTAGAAACTTCAGAGAATACTCCCCCTCCTTCAAACCCTAAAACATGGTCTCATTCGGTCTTTTTGCTCCGCAAAACCGTGTCAATTGATCAGCTTTCAAAAAACCCTAAACCTGTTCCCAGATGACTTGGTCTCTCCTCTTCTATTTATCATCATTCACCCCAGTGTGTAAAATAGAGAAAGAGAGGCAACCCTAAATTCAAGAAATCATTTGGAGGCCATAGAAGTTCAGTTAAGGACTGAATTTGAGAGAGAGAGAGAGAGAGAGAGAGAGAGAGAGAGAGAGAGAGAGAGAGAGAGAGATGAAAAGGAAGAAAGAAGAAGAAGACGGTCAGCGTAAGGAGGTGAAGCAGAGGAGTGTCTGTGATGCCTACGGTGGGGATGGGGTGGCCTGGTTTAGGGGTGGAATGATTGGCCAAGGAAGTTTTGGGTCTGTTTATTTGGCCAATTCTAAGAAACCCAACTCCAAATATGGCTGCTTTCCTCCTCTGATGGCCGTGAAATCGGCCGAAGTCTCTGTTTCCGGCACAATTCAGAAGGAAAGGGAGGTTTTGAGCAACATTGGAATGCACCCGAATATAATTGGGTGTTTTGGGGAAGAGATTACCACGGGCGAAAATGGCGAGATGGTCTATAACTTGTTGCTGGAGTATGGGTCTGGTGGAACCCTAGCTGATTTGATTGAGAAAGCCGGTGGTTGCGGATTGCCTGAGTCTCATGTGAAGCGCTACGCCAGGTCTATTCTTCTAGGGCTCAATCATATTCATGGGCGTGGGTACGTTCACTGCGATTTGAAGCCGGGTAATATATTGCTTGTGCCTAAGAGCTGTGGTTTTGGTGGCACCGAATTCAAGCCGAAGATTGGGGATTTTGGGTTGGCGAAGAGGGCGAAGCAGAGTAATAACAAGAAGAGGAAGGTTGATCCGTTTTACTGGAGAGGTACTCCTATGTATCTATCACCTGAAGTAGTAGTTGATAATGTACAAGAGCCTCCTTCTGATATTTGGGCTTTTGGGTGTATTGTGCTTGAGATGATAACCGGAAAGCCTCCGTGGGTTGGAAAGGGAGATTTGGATGGGGAGGAGCTTCTTCGTCTGATTGGCCAAGGTCACGAATCACCTAAAATTCCGGATGAGTTATCAAAAGATATGAGGCAGTTTTTGAAGGGTTGTTTTTCGAGGAAGACCATGTTTAGATTGACGGCTGATATGCTATTGAATCACTCATTTGTTGAAGGGTTAGTTGACGATTTTGATGTAGTTGAGGAGGAAGATGGGTACTTAGATGCGGATGAGATTGATTCCTCGTTTATGTTATACGAGACTGATGATGAGTGCAGTGACTCCTCACTTTCTGGGGATTGTAGCTTTGTATCTGAAGAGGAACTCTTCCTTTCTTCTTGGTTCGAAGAGGGGCATGAGATTGACAATGATGGGCTTTCTAGTTTTGGCGAAGAAGAGATATTGGAAGTTCAAGAAAGTGCGGACATTGCAGGCTCCACCGTAGATGATTTGGTTGATACGTCAAAACAGGTCCCAAATAACACCATGCAGCAGCGTGCCATTGGTTTTACCATTCCAGCTGGTGGTTAGCAGTCTATCGTATGTGTCTGGGGAAGTATATACTATAGGTATAGTGATCATTTACATGAATTCTTTGGTAGATATCATATAAAGATAGCTATAGGATGGCATCTTAGTCATCTCATGTCGTCGTTGAAGTTCTAGTAAATTTAGTTACTTTTGCTATATTATTGATTGAGCGGGAATTTGTTCGTCACTCAGAACGGATTCTGTTTATGACCAAAAAAATCATTGCATTATCTTGTTACCACAGTGATAGTTGGGTTATGTTTCATTGTACGGTGACCTAGTTTCTCGAGAAAAACATTCTATTTTTGCAGTTTTGTTCTGTTGGTAATTTACAGAATCGTTGTGATGTCTTCTTGTCAAATAGAGGCAAGTAAATGCACAAGTTCCATATGAAAAACCTTCATAATCAAGAGGTGGCAACATGGAAGTAGAAACCCCAGACACTTTGGCCTCAAATCCAAAAAAAAGGGAGTGTTCTTTGAAATTTGTCAGTAACAATCCTAGCATAAAAAGCTTACTCTTCTAGTGAAGAACAGTAATGTACACAAAATTATTGAAACCCGGATGCAGAATGCGGCTAACGCATCTCTATATAGCACTGCTTATATGAACCACAATGTCATGAATGCTGTTCAACTAATGTACTCAGTACAGGTATTCTCATTCCAGCAAATGGTTAATCCGTCCTAATCGTTTCTCGCCCACCTTCCAGTTTGTGAACACATATGCATAAGGTATCAATTCGCAGATGAGCCAATATCTAGGTCATTTCCATTGTGTATAAACAACATATTATAAACAAGTGCTGTTGTTACAGAAATCATGGCACTTGCGTTGAGGCATTCTACTTCCAAGCCATGAAGAAAAACCATCTCTAGATATTTAGTTCAAAGTCTGGGTTGGAAACTTACACACAGCAGTGACAGCACTAAGGTGGAATGCCCATCGCCTAAGGTAACCTGATTATTCATAACCATTATTCCTTTTGGCAAAGGCCCCAAATTCCAACGACTCAATATGAGCCTCAAAGAACCTTGGGCCGCTATGTAATCATGAACAGTAGTTCAACGCATTCGATTCACTGTTACAACATTGAACTGAGTCAACTATAGTGGCCTTTAGAATTCAGTTGAAGTTGCTCTTTCAGGACCGCATGCGCGTGTTCAATGAGGTTTAACATACGATGTTTCTTGGTTGAGAGTTTGTAGGTGGTGGAACATCCACTAGGAAAAGGGATTGCACTGAAACTTGAATGTAAACTTTATTCCAAAGACTGGGCCTTAGGCCTCACTTTCGCCCGTGGAGCTATTAATAAACTGAAAGCAAACTTATGTTCAATCTGATTAGTTTAATTTTGAAGTGGTTAGCGTATGCAATACAAAGGGTCAATCTGATTAGTTTAATTTAACATCTCATCAATACACTCTGATGCTGACTTCCGTGTATAAAGGCTTAACTTGAAATGGTAAGTTTTCCTTGAAACCTTACCTTAGACCTATGTTTTCAAAGGCGTTTTCTAGGCTCGCCTCGGGGCGTTGGGGCGGTGAGGCAATGCTAAAATGCCTTAAGGCGTGAAAATTTGGGCGGTGAACCACAAAGTCAGTCGCCTAAGGAAATTAGGCGCACCGAGGCGTATGCCTCAGTCGCCTTTTACGCCCCAATAGGTGAGGTGTAAGCCTCAGAAGAGAAATTTTCCTAATCTAATTTTGGTAATTTCGTAATTCAACACCCCCCCCCCCCGCTCTCTCTGTCTCTCTCCTGCCTTGTTGAAGTCGATCAGCATCTACAGTCGTGCTCTGTTAAACAGTTGTGCTATGTTTTCCTTTACTAAGTGTAACTAATAAAGTGATAAGTTAATAAGATAAAATGTTAATAACTAATAAAGTGATGTTATAGGGTTTCTCAATTAGTTATTAGCTAATAAGGTAAGTCATTAACTGAAATGCACATTTTTTTTTGTATTATAAAGTTATTTTATTAATTTAATTATTTGAAAAATAAAAAATCTAAAGGCTTGCGCCTCAATGCCTCGCCCCATGGAGGGTCAAGCGCCTCACCCCTGAAAACTTTTCCTTAGACTAGCTCAAATAATGAGATCTTTATTGCAGTGTCTATGAGAGATTATTCTCCAGTCAAATTAGTCGTCTTTCTTGTGATGGAGTAACTACGGTATGAGAATACTTTTTCCACCTTGGATTGACAGTGTGATTTTGATGTCATGTTTGTGTAAAATCAGCACGAGTGATATTGGCTTAAAGCTTATTCCCTACTGCAGTGGATGAGTTAGTTTATTCCCTGAATCGAATTCAATGTATATAATACCAAGTATGAAACTTTATAACATCAGAAAGCACATACATAAAGGAAATCTGCCCAATTATCAAGAGTTCTATTGCAGGAAAAAGTCGCACGCGTTTCTTGATTTTGCTTGGACCATGTAGTTTCTTTCTCACTTTTGTAGTGGTTGCTCACAGACCATAAAGCATTAAGTTGAAAGCTATATATGTTTCATAGATACTAGGGAAGAAATGAGGTTTAAAAGTTTTTTGTTTAACACCACCCTGCGCCTTTCTGTGGCTATATATACACGTAACTGAATTGTCTTTTGTGTCTTAACAGCAGAGGAAGATGAAGGCACTCATGGTTAATGCTTTGTTTCTCATTTTTTTCTCTGCTTTTCCTGAAACTCCAGCAAGAACTCTACCAGGTAATGTATCTGCCGTCAACCATATTGGTTCCTGCCTATAGCTGGTGCTTGGATTTGATGGCTCACTTCACTTGCTTAAGTGACAATTCTTCTAACTTAATAACGGCATTGTTTTATTTGGTCTTGTCTTTATTTTTATTTTGTTAGGAGAGAGGAAAAGGCCTTTTCGTTCCCCATGTACCCCATTTTTTCCCTGGTTTAATGAAACCTCCCCTACGCCTCTGAGGTTGGAAAAAACTCACTCACCTATGAATTTCCCCAACATCAAGAAAGCTTTTACGCAGACCGTATAATTATTAATTTCAGAAGTTGTTTCACTACATGTTGACTTTTGTGGCTCCAACCCACGCCTGCATTTCCTTCTGCCTCCTTTGTGGAAAATGAAGGGAAATCTTTGACTCTTACTCCAGTATCCTTCAGCCTCTTTTGTGGAGTATCCTTCAGCCTCCTTTGTTGAAAATGGCATGACAGCCATTCTTTGAATGGCCTATAAATGGAGACCCTTTGGCTCAAAGTTTTGTATCAGAAATCAGAGAGAAGAGAGTGATACACGAGTAGATTGTGAGGCAATACTGTGTGAGTCTGAGTGATTGTTGTAATCCTCCTCCAGTAAATATAGTGAATCCGCTGCCCCTCCGTGGATGTACCCGATTATTGGGGAACCACGTAAATCCTTGTGTTTCTCTGTGTTGTGTGTTTGTGTTTGCTTGGTTTGACTCTGGTTTAGCACTACAATTGGTATCAGAGCAGTGTAGTGGCAACCAAGAACACAAAACACCATTGTTGTCTCTGTTTCAGGGTCTCTGTCCGAAAATCACAGCACGGATTTCTGATCCTCCACTCAGTTTGAGCACTGAGTCTAGTGCATCTCATCGAGACGATTCCAACGCACCAAGGCCCGTCGACAACGGAGGTCCACAGTAGCCACACGGTCCGTTCGACGGAGTTGCGTGTACAACGAGTTCTGTCCAGAAATCGCAGAACTGGAAAGTGATCGAAAAATAGATCTGATCATTAAGTCTTGTGCACCTCGGCGAGACGATCTCGGAACAGCCATCGCCGTCGCCGTTCTTTGTCGGAGCAAGCCGCACCTGCGGTTTGAAGTTGGAACCAGAACAGTGCGTGCTTAAAGGAAAAGAATAAGAACAGTGGGTCTTATCTTTTGTTTTTCTTTTATATATCTGAAGAAGATGGTTCTGTGAACGTGGGGTCAATTTTCTTGGGAGAAGGAAATTATTCCCTGCTTCTCAAAAGGAAAACCAGGTGCTGGTTTTTTGACTAGTCAAAGCCAGGGAAAATTATCCAGTGCTACTGGCTCCCCTAGAGACGCTGATGTCAGCTTGACATCATCGATCCAGAAGCTTCAGAAGGCCAGAAGGTTACGCCCAGTCAGCACGACACGTGTCACCCAGTCAGCAGACACGTCATCTGCCACATCATCAGAGAGGATGAGTCATCAGCCACGTATTCAGCCACGTGTCTTTCCACATCAGCGCCAGGTGTGCGCCACATCAGCAAAAAGGCCCAGTCATTAGCGCCCAGTCAGCATTTATTGCTGAGTCAGCAGGTCCAGTCAGTCCTAACCAGAGGGAATATTCTCTGATCCAAGGAATATTCCAGAAGGTGTTATTTTGCGTTTTCGGAGCCGTTTCAACTCTGATTTGAGCAAGTGAGTAGTAGTTCCTGACTATTCTCGACGTTCCGGATCCAACGCCGCACTCCGTTTTCCGTAACTCAGCTCCGACATTGGTGTTTTGTCCGTTGGTTGGCTAAAAAGCGCGTTTTTGGTGTTTTTTGTGCACCGGATATTCACGTGGGTGGAGTTTAAGGAGTTCTAATGGCGGAAGAAGAGTTTAAGGAGACCTCGGAAGTTTCTTCATCTGCAGAGAAGAATACCGAGCATCCCAAGGTCACTTCGAGCAGTTATGGGCAAAGGAATACGGTTTCCAATGCTAAGTTCGAGGTGGAGAAATTTGACGGAACAAGTAACTTCGGCATGTGGCAATGCGAAGTTTTGGATGTTCTGTATCAACAGGAGTTGGATATTACGTTAGAGGAGAGGCCGAACGACATTTCAGACAAGGATTGGATAAAGCTTAATCGCCAAGCTTGTGGCACCATCAGACTTTGTCTTACGAAGGATCAGAAATACTTCGTGATGAAGGAAACGTTAGCTAAAGAGCTATGGGAGAAATTGGAAAACAAGTACATGACGAAGAGTATTGAGAATCGGTTGTATCTCAAGAAGAAGCTCTACGGGTTCCAGTTCGTGCAAGGTACGACTATGAACCAACACTTGAACAATTTCAATAAGATTTTGGCTGATTTGCAAAATCTAGACGTTTCCATAGAAGATGAGGATAAAGCTTTACTGTTGTTAAATTCATTGCCTGATACTTATGATCATTTGACTACTACTTTATTGTACGGTAAAGAAGAAATCAAGTTTAATGACGTTTCAAATGCTTTGATGAATAACGAGGTACGGAAGAGGGATCAGCAAGCTCACCGTGACCCGTCCGCATCAGCTTTGACAACAAGAGGCAGAACCGACACTAGGAGGACTGGTGGTGGAGGGCGAAGGAGGTCTCGCTCAAAATCAAGGGGGAAGTCTGTAGAGAGAAGATTGGGGAAAGACGAGTGTGCCCTTTGTCGTCAAAAGGGGCACTGGAAGAAAGACTGTCCGAACAAACAACCAGCTGCAAATGTTGCAGAGGAGACAGAGGATGATCTAGAGTCAGCATTATTAGTTTCATCATCACCTGACCATTCAGATGAGTGGATACTAGATTCGGGATGTTCCTACCACATGTGTCCCAACAGGGACTGGTTCTCGAGTTTTCAAGATCTCGATGGAGGAGTTGTTTTGCTAGGCGATAACACCGCTTGCAAAGTCCAAGGGATAGGTTCAATCCGTTTGAAGTTGCATGATGGGACGATTAGGGTGCTAACAGACGTTCGGTATGTTCCGGACTTGAAAAAGAATCTCATTTCGCTTGGAGCCTTTGATGTGAAAGGATACAAGATTACGATGATGGGTGGAGTGCTAAAGATAGTTCGAGGGGCGCTCATTGTCTTGAAAGGTAGCCGAAAAGGAAACTTGTATTTCCTAGACGGTTGCGCAGTCATAGGGAGAGTGGCCGTTACTACTAGCTCAGACGAAGACGATGCATCCAAGCTATGGCACATGCGTTTAGGGCATGCTGGCGAGAAGGCCTTACAGGGTTTAGTAAGGCAAGGCTTGTTGAAAGGGGCCAAGACAGGGAAAGTTGGCTTCTGTGAGCATTGTATATTGGGCAAACAAACTCGAGTCAAGTTTGGCACTGGAGTTCACCGCACAGAGGGGATTCTTGACTATGTTCATTCAGATGTTTGGGGGCCGACCAAAAATGTAACTTTGGGAGGCAAACGATGGTTCGTGACATTTATTGATGATTTCTCCAGACGTGTCTGGGTTTATACCATGAGGCACAAGTATGAGGTCCTTCCAATCTTCCTTCAGTGGAAGAAAATGATGGAGACGCAGACAGGAAGGAAAATCAAGAAGCTGAGGTCAGATAACGGTGGCGAGTACAAGTCAGATCCTTTTCTCCAAGTCTGTCGGGAGGAGGGGATAGTCAGACACTTCACAGTTGCGGGGACGCCGCAGCAGAATGGAGTAGCAGAGCGCATGAATCGTACTTTGGTGGAGAAAGTTCGGTGCATGTTGTCAAATGCCGGGCTTAGCAAGGCGTTCTGGGGTGAGGCTCTCAAATATGCCTCCCATCTTGTCAACCGTTTACCGTCAGCAGCAATCGGAGGGAAAACTCCGATGGAGGTATGGTTTGAGAAACCAGTTACAGATTATGATTCATTACATGTTTGGGGTTGTTCTGCTTACTATCATGTAACTGAGTCCAAGTTAGATCCACGAGCCAAGAAAGCTGTTTTCTTGGGTTTCACTTCAGGTGTTAAGGGATACAGGCTCTGGTGTCCCGAGTCCAGGAAGGTGATTCTAAGTAGGGATGTTACTTTCGACGAATCTGCTATGTTACAGCAGGTTCCTTCCAAGGAGAATGTGGAGCCGAATGCCCAGCAGCAGGTGGAGCATTCAGAACAGGCGGAGGTTGAGACTCCCCTTGTTCCAGCCAAGACTGTTCAGACAGTCAGCCGTCCTGAGGATCAACCCGTTGATCAGGATGTCATTATTGAAGAGGAGGCTTCATTACAGGAAATACCACAGCAGCCAGAATCCATTGCAACCAGCAGACCGAGGCGAGAAATCCGGAAACCTGCTCGATATGCTGATACAGTAGCTTATGCACTTCCAGTGACAGACGATGATGTCCCCTCCACTTACCGGGAGGCAGTGCAGTGTACAGATAGTAACAAGTGGAAAGAGGCGATGGATGAGGAGATGGGTTCACTCTCCAAGAATCAGACATGGGATTTGGTTCAACTTCCCAAGGGCAAGAAATCTATTGGCTGCAAGTGGGTTTATGCGAAGAAGGAAGGTACAGGATCTGAGAAAGTCAGGTTCAAAGCAAGATTGGTAGCCAAGGGTTACGCACAGACAGAGGGGATCGACTACAACGAGGTGTTCTCCCCTGTCGTCAAACATTCGTCGATCAGGATCTTGCTTGCATTGGTAGCACAGTTTGACCTTGAGTTAGCCCAACTCGATGTCAAGACCGCTTTTCTACACGGAGATCTGGATGAAGAGATCTATATGGCTCAACCAGATGGTTACAGAATTGCAGGAAAGGAGAATTGGGCTTGTAAACTGAAGAAGTCGCTATACGGGTTGAAACAGTCGCCGAGACAGTGGTACAAGCGCTTCGATCGGTTTATGATGGAGCAGGGGTACACAAGAAGTCACTTTGACCATTGTGTTTACTTCTGCAAACTCCCGGATGGATCATTTGTCTATTTGCTCTTATATGTAGATGACATGCTGATTGCATGTAAGAGCAAGGTGGAGATTGACAGACTGAAGGCTCAACTCAGTAAGGAGTTTGACATGAAGGATCTCGGGGAGGCAAAGAAAATACTCGGCATGGAAATTCAGCGGGACAAGGCGAAAGGCACAGTTTGTTTGACTCAGATGCAGTATCTGAAGCGAGTGTTGCAGAGATTTGGGATTGACAGGAAAGCCAAACCTGTCAGTACACCTTTGGCCGCTCATTTTAAACTTAGTGCATCGATGTCGCCGCAGAAGGAAGACGAACGGAAGCAAATGGCTCAGGTTCCTTATGCCAATGCTGTGGGAGCTTTGATGTATGCTATGGTTTGTACGAGGCCGGACATTTCACACGCAGTTAGCATGGTCAGTCGATACATGCACAATCCAGGGAAAGAGCACTGGCAGGCTGTGAAATGGATTCTACGGTATCTTCAGGGTACTGTGGATATTGGATTGAAGTACGAGAGAAACAGAAAACTTGGTCAGCATTTGGTTGGTTACGTGGATTCCGATTATGCTGGTGACCTAGATAAGCGACGGTCGACTACAGGGTATGTGTTTACACTTGCTGGAGGGCCAATCAGTTGGAGGTCAACGTTACAGTCAACGGTGGCTTTGTCTACTACAGAGGCAGAGTATATGGCAGTGACAGAGGCTTTCAAGGAAGCTATTTGGGTACATGGTTTGATTGAGGACTTGGGAATTGCTCAGAAAAACGTGGAGGTTTTTTGTGACAGTCAGAGTGCCATTTGTTTGGCGAAAAACCAGGTTCACCATTCCCGCACCAAGCATATCGATGTTCGGTTTCATTTCATCAGGGAGATTGTAGAGGAAGGGGATGTTCTTCTTCAGAAGATTCCGACTGCAGATAACCCTGCGGATATGCTCACCAAAGTGGTTACAGGGATCAAGTTCCAACATTGCTTGGACTTGATCAACATCTCTCGAGTAGTGCGCGCCTAAGGGCGCAGAGGGCAGTGTTGATTCAATGATTGTCGCCAAGGTGGAGATTGTTGACTTTTGTGGCTCCAACCCACGCCTGCATTTCCTTCTGCCTCCTTTGTGGAAAATGAAGGGAAATCTTTGACTCTTACTCCAGTATCCTTCAGCCTCTTTTGTGGAGTATCCTTCAGCCTCCTTTGTTGAAAATGGCATGACAGCCATTCTTTGAATGGCCTATAAATGGAGACCCTTTGGCTCAAAGTTTTGTATCAGAAATCAGAGAGAAGAGAGTGATACACGAGTAGATTGTGAGGCAATACTGTGTGAGTCTGAGTGATTGTTGTAATCCTCCTCCAGTAAATATAGTGAATCCGCTGCCCCTCCGTGGATGTACCCGATTATTGGGGAACCACGTAAATCCTTGTGTTTCTCTGTGTTGTGTGTTTGTGTTTGCTTGGTTTGACTCTGGTTTAGCACTACACTACATTGGGTTCCTTCATTTGTCGTAGTATCTGCTTAGATTTAGTTTCACTTTGTCATCTAAACTACATTTCTCGTTATGCTGTAGAACACCCACTGGACAAATTGATTCAGTTAATCCAATCTCCATGCATAGAAGAGCAATCCTGTAACTTCTTTGGAAGGAAGACTGATCATGGGACGAACCCTAGTCGACAACCTCCATCTCCAACATCACCATCAGGTCCATCGCCAGTCAAAGCGATGTCAAGAGACTTTCTTTGTGGTAAAATGGATAAGTACGGAAGGACCTCAAGTCCACCTCCTCCTTCTCCAACATCAGCAGCACCGACCAAAGAGGGATCATTTACGATGGCGGGGTATGGCAGGGCAGCCAGTCCACCGCCTCCATCTCCAACATCAGCACCACCAACTAAAGAGGGATCATTTATGATGGCTGGCTATGGCAGGGCAGCCAGTCAACCGCCTCCATCTCCAACATCAGCACCACCAACTGAAGAGAGATCATTTACTATGTCTAGCTATGGCAGGGCAACCAGTCCACCGCCTCCATCCCCAACATCAGCACCACCGACTAAAGAGACATCATTTACTATGTCTGGCTATGGCAGGGCAACCAGTCCACCGCCTCCATCCACAACATCAGCACCACCGACTAAAGAGACATCATTTACTACGGCCAAGTATGGCAGGGCATGGATTCCACTGCCTCCCCCTCCAAAGTCATCCCCACCGACCCACCAAGTATCAAGCATTGGACTGTTGCTTGAAAAATCACCATCAAATCCCAGCTTGGCATCAATCTGAGCTGATATCAAGTATAGAATAATGTTGATTAGTGTTACAAAACAAATTTATTCGTTTCCTAATGCTGAGAGTGCATTATTAGCTGTTGTACTACTTGGCTTCATCAATGAAAGCTCAAAGTCAATGGCCTTCAAGATATGTACCTCTAGTTTGGATGGATTTAGTATTATGACAAAGTGATATTGTTGCATTTATTTCTGTTTCACCATAAACACGTACGTACATGCAGATTGAGATTTTCTTGGAAAAAGCACACCTTTGTCATCGACGCACACTTGTGCTCCTCTCGGACCCTATGAATTCTAGTTTTTTCTTTTATAAGCTTAATTTTTGAAGTATCTACTAAAAAGACTTAAAACTTTAATCTAGAATACGTTTGGTGTAGCTTTTACAAGTTTGTATAGAAGTTCAAACAGTTTTGTTTTTCCGTTCGGAAATCTTGGAAAGGATTTTGACAGGAGCATTTTAAATCTCATGTCCACATGAAGAACACAAAATGGAAAGGATCTTGACTGACTTTTGGTGGTGTTAGAAACTAGGAGTAGAAAGTTCATCTGGTGAAGATATGTTCGTATAGAAAAAAAATGTCAAACGCAAATATAAACTTCTTCTTCATCTTTTTTTATAGGTCCGGGCTAGTTTATACGCACCTCGACTGATCCGGGGGTCCAATCCTACGTGCAAGGAGCCCAAGTAAATCCGGAGCAAAGCTATGTATGAACTGTCCCAAAAGAATTTTATAGCACCTGAGAGGTTTTTAATTTGAGACTTTAGGAAAGAGCAAACTCTTAGTTCCGGTGCCTAATTCATGTGGAACCCCTAATATAAACTTCAATCCATCCATTTAAGAAGCTTCACTTGAAATGGTCAAATTCATGTGGAACTCTAAATTCAACCTGAAAGATTTTCAATTGCGTGATATATTGATGATGAAGATTCTCAAGTCAACCACGGTATCAGAATATATATTTTGCTCACGTTGGGTTGACGTAAAGGAATAAAAGCAGTGTCACGGGTAGACTTTTATCTTTTGATAACTCAAAGTATCCGGATCAACTTGCCTCAGACTAACTTTCGGGGGACCAATCTCACTATTCACTGGCGGGAGCCAAAATGTTGCGGGTGGACTTACTAAACAAAAAGAGCTAGCAGCTAGGTGAGTTTGAATTCGTGTTTGCTCATTAAAAACTCGTTCGAGATCATCTTGTTAGGCAAACAAATAAAGTTTGAACATTTTTTAAGCTTGTTAAGCATTAAACTTTATTTGTTCAGAAAGTTCAACTAATGAAAAAAGGCGTAATTATTATGGGATGTACCATATACCCCTGTTCTTAACTTCAAGAATATGTAACTGTTTTACCATAAAACTTCGTAACGAGTGAGCCAAAACAAAATATGTACCATACACCAAACACACTCGTAACAGACTCAAAAAATGCGCATAAAATGACTCGTACCATTCTAGCTCCAAAACTACCCTTACCATATTTCTAAGAAAAAAAACACCTCTTTATAGTAATTAACAAATAACTTTTGTAACATACACCCAAAAAAATACGTAACATTCTATGGTGCACTCTATGTGCACGATAGCTTTCTCCGTAAGTCAATACTCATGGTATTGGCTTACGCACGTAGCTTCAGTGGAAGTTAGTAGTTTTTTATTGGAAGTGTAAGTCAACGTTCAAAAAGAAAAAATGTAAGAAACTTCATAAAATTAGAAAGCCTATTGGCAAATAAATTTGACCACTTGCCATTAGTTCTATTGGGGTGGAAGTAGCACATGTTCTTGAATTCGCTTTGGCCAACAAGTTCGTTTCACGCTTTAGAAGTGGATGGACAAAGAAAAAAAAGTAGAATTGAGGCAAATCATAGCTGGTATAGAAAATTTTTAGAATGTTGCTACTAGTTTTTTCGGTTCGTTTTTGCAGTATGTAATAGAGAGCTCGAGGCTCGTGCATGAAAGACCTAAGTTTTGGATGGAATTCTTTGTAAGTGTCGTTGGGCTTCTTGAATGAGAATCATTGATGTGTTGATCAAGATAAAAATACTAATAAATTTATGATTCTATCAAACACCTTTTTGTGTAGCTATATGTGGAGGTGTTAAACGGGTCGGGTTGGTACATGCATGACACAGCCTGAGTACCATTTTAGGCAGATTGGGCACAGTCACTGCACGACACAGTCTTAGACGCGCACAACACAGAAGTGGGTTGGGCACAGCACGAAAGTGCATAGGCACAAGGCACGACAACAAATACTAAGTTGTTAGTTGTTACACAATTTTTTTTTCCCCCGACGAAACTCGGTTGTAGATTGGCCGTCAGGGACGACATGATTAAAAAACGGCACGGCACGGTACGATAAAGTAAACGGGCCGGGATGACATGGCACAAACAAAAAAACGGCACGGCATGACACGATTAAAGAACAATTAAAAAAGGGCCGGCGTGACACGAAGAACAATCAGCACGAAGCTAAATGGGCCGGGCTTGCCGGCCCATTTGACACCTCTATGTATATATACAACTTAAGTGTACTGTCTTGTGTGTCTTCAAATGCAGAGGAAAATGAAGACACCCGTGAGTAAAGCTTTCCTTCTTGTTCTTCTCTTTGCTTTTCTAGGATCTGAGGCAAGAATTCTGCCAGGTAATGCATCTGTCCTCGACCACAGTTATAGCAGTTTTTGTAACAGTGATGGTCTTAGTGTAATGGTATAATTGGGGTAACAAACGACGCGTAGCGAGACTCGGATATAGCGATCGTGAGTTTCGTTAAATCATTTTTTGCAAAAGAAAAACTACTGATCAATTGAAGGTGCCGTAGCGTTCAAATATTCGCTGTTGCGGCAGTGAAGCAGGCAGGGAATCTGATATGACCCGATACGTTTCGGGGCTGATAATTGTTCAGTACCCCTCTACATGGGAGATTGATGGTATAAAGTTATCATACCATCTTCAAAAAATGACCTGATTTAATATCTCAGTTGTTTCATCTCATTTTGTTAGGATCTGATCATGATTTGTCATAGCATCTTCTTATGTTAACTTCAAGCATTTCTGCTTCCAACCTTTTTCCTTTAATGCTGCAGAAATACAACTTGACATATTGATTCAGTTTGTCCCAACAGTCTCATCTCTACCCTCATCACCACCTAGTCAAGAAACAACACCAACCGACGATTACGGAAGGCACGGGAGGCCGCAACCGCCCTCGCCAACGTCACCTTCAGCTCCGTCGCCAATCAAAGAGGTACTACCAAGGCCATTGCTTAATGCTAAAACAACTACTTACGGAAGGCCCTCGAATCCACCACCTCCGTCTCCAAGAGAGGCACCACCAACCGACGAGGTATCTGTAACGATGACCGATTGTGTCTGGGCAGCCAGTACTGGACTGGGGCTTGAAATTTCAACACCAAATCCCAGCTTGGCCTCAACCTGAACGGATTTCTACTCATTGGAGTCAAAGGCATATATTGCTTGTGGTATAAAAAAGGAGGACGTACTTCAGTTGAAACAGTATTAGTAGTTGTGGCAGGAAACAGAATATGTGGATTAGGTGTAAAATTATCAGAAAGGGAGTGAGCTTTCTAGTTCATAGAGGCAATATTGTAAGAGGTAATGTAAACTATTGTACCAGTACTTTTTGAATGGCTTGAAAAACCACTGGCCTTGTAGGCCTGTATTGAAAGAGGGGTGATTTAGCCAACGGGGCTTTGTCCGAGCGGTATGGGAGGGACCGAGGGGGGACTAAGTGCCCAGGTGAGAGGTCTCAGGAGTAGATGGAGCTACGGTCAGCCTGGGTCGTAATTCAACTACTAACCGAAGGCTCAGCTCCAATCACTAGCACATCATATTTTCCTAGATCATTCTCGCAGGGTTTCACTAGCACATCAAGTTTTCCTAAATCATTCATGCGTTGTTGGAAGTAACCTCCTACAGTTGACCTCAGAACATATGCATTTGAAGAACATGAGGAACAACAGGGAAAGGTTTTGACTGATTATTTTTGAAAACTCGGTTTCCGGCCAAATGAATTGACTAATCTCAAGACCAATCCAACCGTTCACTGGCAAGAAGCCCTGTTAAAATAAGGCAATGTTCCGTATGGACTGAGCCCAAAATAAAAGGCTTCATGAGCTCCCTTTTTGCAGTGTAACTATATACTACTACTTTTTAGTTTCGGACCCGAACATAGGTGCGGTGAGGTCTCCTCCAGATAGTGGTGTGGGGTGACGGGGCAATAATTCCTGGCGGGGTGACGGGGTACCATACGTGCGCTTCCATTTTATTTATAAAGAAAAAAGGCTTACTTGAAATGGTAAGATTTCGCAAGTGCAGTTCTGGCGGATGGCTGAGTCAACCAAACCCTTACTTGCCTTGCCCAGCTTCTAGTTTATGAAAATTTTATAGAGGGTATCAATTCAAAGGTGAACCAATTGCTTGACCATTTCCTGCTTCAATTTTTTCGAATTCCTTGCTTATAAATTACTACTCCATCCCACTTTAAATGTCTCCAACGAAAATCCGTGCATTTAAAACTAATATATATATATATATATTTATTTATTTATTTTTATTTTCTTACACCAAATTAAAGTGCTCTGCCACGAGGTGTGCCACAGTTACCCAGCCGGCCAGATATTGCATTCTCCCCATAAGGTCGGATTCACCAGGGTTGATGTCAAGTTCATGTATAAGATCAACACTCCTTTGAAGTTCTACCTAATAACTGGAAATAAATTTATAAAGCCACAGCTTTTAAGAAACTTTATAAAAAAAAATTAGAAACAATATAAATAAAACAGATCTGACCAATTATCAAAAAGCTCCCTTTCCCCCTTTTGTAGTGGTTGCTCCTACACCATAAATAATTGATGTGAAATATAACTTTCATGGGAAAGAAGAAAGAAATGAGGTCTTAAAGTATGAACTGCTGGGTTGGCCTAGTGGTCAAGACTTGAAAATTTGAGTGTTGCTCCCTTCTAAGATCGATCTTAAGTATGAAATCTTTCTAGTGTTATCAACTCATTTGGGGCCAATTCAGCTTTAATTGGGCTTCCCGCAAGTAGGCAGTGGATTGATCACAGAAATTAGTCAATATGCGCGTAAATTGACCCAGGTTATAAAAAAGAAGGTCTTAGTGTTTATGAAATTTAATTAATTAATTACCAGTTACAAGTTAAAAACACCTTTTTGCATCTATATATGCTCTTTTAAGTGTACGTCTTCTTTGTTGTATATGCTGAAGAAAATGACGACACTAGTGATTAGTATATATATACTTGGTTTCTCACTTTTCTCTTTGCTTTCCTAGAAACTCAAGCAAGAACTATACCAGGTACAGTACATGTCCAATAGATTCTTATCCACTATATTGTATCTAGGGCTTGCTGATAAACGAATTAAGGTACTCGAGTTCGAACTCGTGTTCGTTATCAATTTGTACAAATCAATCTTGAACGCTTTTATACCAAGCTTAAACAAGTTACTCAACTCGTTGATCAGTTTATATGATTATGATCTAGACAATTTGAGTGACTCGAGGTCTACCCATGATCTGCTCAAGTAACTCCTTAGATTGGCTCGTCTAATCAACAAGCCAAAAGTCTTAAACATATTTTTCAAGCTCGTTATTTGTTTTCAACATAATCCACTGATTTTCTCGTTCGGGTGGTATATCATAGTAGTACTATTTTTGCTTGTACTTCATCTTTCTAAACTACTACTCATTTTCCTCATACTGCAGGAACACCCACACTATAAACTGCTTCAGTTTGCTAAAGTGACTCATTACGAAAGGAACCCGAGTTCACCATCAGGTCCATCACCAATCAAAGCTAGACCAAGGCCCTTAATTTCCTTGTGCTGCAATGATTAATTAATTACGGACGTCGAACCTCAAGTCTGCCGTGGCCGCCTCCAAAATCAGCATCACTTAGTCTAAAGAGACATTCACAACAATGGCTGATTGCGGCAGGCCAGGCAGTTCACCACCGCCACCTCCAAAGGTATCGATCGCCGCCAGCCGACTCACGAAGTGTCAAGTATTAATGGACTTTCACTTGAAAGCTAGATCACCACCAAAGCCCAGTTTAGCTTCAGCTTGAAGTGTTCAATTTCTAGGCAGATTTAGTTAGTCATTTTATGGTGGTGAATAGAATATGTAGATCATTAGGAGGAGCATATATACTATGCATTGTTCATATTGTACCACTTGCCTTCTAAAACAAAAGATGAGCCATTAATGGCCTTTTAGGCCTTCTTTAAAATGATTGTATAGATTTCTCATCCAAGTTGAAGTACAGTATGAGTTTTGATCATAATTTTTTACTTTTTCTATTCCTCTTGTCGAGACAAATCAATAATCCACACAAATTTGATACAAAACAACCAAATGTGAAAAAAAATAATGAAGAAAGAAAGAAAAATAAGTCTAGTGGATTATTAAGCCCTACTTGTTTATGTTAACATAAACTGAGGGCCAGTTTGGGGAAAAAAACAGATTTTTATTCTCTATTCAATTTTTTTCACATTTGTTAATTTTGTGTCAATGTTTTATGAATTATTGGTTTGTCTCGATGAAAGAAATTTATAAAGTAAAAAATTGTGAACAAAATATTTTTAAAAAAATTCACTATGGACAAAATCAATTCAAAACAAATAGATTTTTTAATTTTTTTTGAATTAACACAAAAATAATCAAGATTCAAAACATTTAATTATTTTTGTTTTAATTCAAAAAAAATTAATCTAATTCATTACATTTTACTTTTTAAATTTCTCTTTGTAGAGATGAACCAATAATCGACGAAAAATAGACACAAAACTAATAAATGCAAGAAAATTTTGAATGAAAAAATAATAATAATCCGGCTTTTTAGGAAACACATTTTTTTTTAATAAAGTAAGGATGAAAGCGCGAGAAGGAAATCGGAGGTGAGACACGCTTCTTTGAAAGCGTGATTTCCAACATGGTTTCTACACAGGCTTTTTTGGTTTCTCACGAGTTTCGGGCCAAACAGGGAAAACAAAACATCGCGGCCATGAACACAAGTAGGCGGTCATGGTTTCAATAAAAAGCGTGTTCATGTTTCACGCTTTAGACATTTTGCGGCCGGGAGCAAATTTGTGCGGCCAAAAGCAAAAGTCCGCGGCCAGTGTGTTACAAAGAAGAAGCGAGTTTGCAGTTCATGCTTTCCTATCAATACAGCCAAGAGTTTAAATTTCACGCATCTTGATTCTTTCTTCTGACGAAACCTATGGAGAACCCGAGCACCGAACTCGATTCTCGATCATCTCGTCACCCAGCAGAACACCATAATTCCTCATTCAAACTATTTCCCTCATTCAAGTTCTATATACCTTTTGTAGCATAATTCCTTCACACCTATTTCGAAATACCCATCCCCACCACAACTCGACCAGTTACTTCAACTTTGCAGCAAATCTGAAGCACTAGACCAAGGACGAAAAACGCATCATCGTCTCATTCTCCATGGGCTAGGCTAGAGCAACACCCTTTCATGATCACAAAATTAGTTCAAATGTATGCGGATTGTGGGGATTCGGAATCAGCCCACGTTCTGTTCGACAGAACGCCGCAACCAAATGTTTTTGCTTGGACTGCAATCCTTTCGGTTTATTCGTGGCGTGGAATGTTGGGGTTTTGTTGTGAGATGAAAGTGAAGGGTGCATTTCCTTACAAGTATGTGTTTCCTAAGGTCTTACGGGCATCCCTCTCCTTCGTCAAGTTTCAGATCAAACGCTTCTCATAACCACACGCTGCACTCCACTGGCGAAGAAGGTGAATCCATGGCAATGGGCAAAAGTCCACTATCTGGTGTTTGTCCTTTGCTTCAAAACCGTAGGTTGAATCATTGCCCAAATGTAAGAAATATGTAGCCTTCTAAATATCATTTAACTCCACAAGTTTTTCAATGCAAACTGCAAAACTTTTGTCAAGATCGAGTAACTTTGCATGACCTGTGAAGCAGTGGACTACCCTAATGTTTTGTTGGAATCCTCAACTTCCCAATATATGTCACCTATTTCCTTCTTGATGAGTGTTTATCAAGTGGAAGATGTTTTAGTAAGCTATTAGGCACATGGCTCTCGTCGTAAGTGGCGGGGTTAGTCGAACTTACATGATATGAAGAGGAACTGACCATATGATTAGTAGTCCTTGTATCTATGACCCAAGGTGTAGAATGAAAAGAGGATGTTGCATTGAGTGCAATACCTGAGAGGTTGCAATTCGACTGAATGTTATCTACAGAATTTGTGTGTTGGGAGTTATGAAGCAAGTCAGTAATTGTTGACAGTTGACTCTGCTCCGGCATGAAAGGAAAAGCACCTGGTGGAGCAGAGGAAGAAACTTGATTCTTAATGGCAGGTGTTGAAGGATTTGATACACCCTTGTGAGGTCGATGTCCCGGTGGATACCCATGCAATTCATAGAATTTTTCGTTTATATACACAGTCCAACCAGCAGAGGTAGGTCGCTCTTTCTTGGGGTTTAGAGGCTTCTGAGATTGATGGTCAGGAATGAAGTTACTCCTTTAACCAAAAGCGATGCAACATCTGATAATGCTGGTGGAGCAACAATGGATTGTTGCCTTTCCTCTTGCAAGATAAGTGAAAAGGCCTTGCTGACAGAGGGAATGAGATCCATGAGAAGAATTTGGCCTTGGACAGAAGTGTAAGTGTCATCGAGGCCCATAAAAAATTGGATGGTGCATGTTCTTTGTTGGTAATCGTCTAAAATCTTCACCGTCGGCATATTTGTTTTTGGCACTTATAGCCCCTTTGGATGGTGAGAAACAGTGAGATAAGAAAGGGGAAGAGCCAATCAAAAAATTTCATGAAATCCCTCAAGCCAAATGAATGATTTGGCTAGAAACCACAACCATTTTTTTTCTTTTCTCAAGAAATCCCTCCATCCAAAGGGGTTGTCAAGGCTCTGATCATGGCTCACATAGTTGTCACCAATTAATGGTGATGAGTCTGATGACACTAGGAGAGTACCAGGGTTATCTGATGGGTGTTGGATATAAACACTGATAGACACATCATTGCTGTTTGGACACTTGGACTAGATAGATCATAGATGTACTTGATCATGAGTTCTCTGTAACAGAAATTGGAAGAATAATCAAACTTCAATAGAAAATAAAGGAAGAGTTGGATGAACTGATCCCAATTCAAGTTAATTGCAGCAATGGAATGATTGCTAGCACATAGTTGAGAATTACATGCTTCAAAAGAAACTTGTTAGGGCAAAATTCTGAAGATTTTGGATAATGTAAACGTGAAATGTATTTGACTAATTGATTTTATGGCTGCATATATCTACATATACATCAACACTATGTGCAGAATAAGATAAATAAGGAAAGAATTACAGCAAATCTCTACAATCTTGGAGTGATTATAGTGTATCCCTGGATCATCGGTTTAACCTAGGCATTGTGATTTTAGCATATCCTAGGCATGAGACATGCCTAATAGTTCTTCAGAAGCTTTGTTGCCCGACACATCTACTTTCTTTTTTTCTTTTTTTTCAGGTGATAGATCTCTGTTTGATAGGGGGATCCACTCTTAAATATTATGGGGAAGGTACATTATTTTCCTGTATATTTTCTTCTGCCACTTTCCCCTCTGTCAATGGATTGCACTTCTTAATCTGGGTTAGCTGTTCCCTGTATCCATATGCCAGAATGCAGCATCTCGTGGGCTTAGTGATGAGACTACGAGAGTCATGAGACTTTTAAACTCTGGAGGAACATGAGATACCATCATACCACACATAGCTAGATAGCTGGCGAGACTTATAAACTCTGGAGGAACATGAGATACCACTCATAGCTGCATTGCTTGTGCTTTTGTTTGTCTTCTTCTTTCACTGTGTTATTTAATTATCTCGTGTTATTTCATCTCCTATTCTCCTTGCTAACACTCCAGACAAGATTTTTCCTTGGGGACATGGGGAATGGAGCTGCAATGGAACTTGTTGTCAACATGATCATGGGAAGGTTCTGTAGACTGAGTCTCTCTCTCTCTCTCTCTCTCTGTTTGTGTGTGTGTGAGTGTTATTTAGTTGTTTTTCTATTTTCTTCCTTTCAATTGCCCTGGATTTTTTCATTTGCTCCTCTCCTCTGTAAAATGGTTAGGTTTGTAAACTAAGTAAAGGATTTTTTTTCTTGTAATACACTTTATGTATGGACGCATCCATTAAAAACTTCTCACCATAAAATGCTTGGTACCTTTTATTGTGATGTGTGTCTATCTAATTGTTGCTTTGGATGGGTATTTGAGAGGTATGTAGATGTTTCCACAGTTGTTGGTGCCACTTCTAAATTCATAGGTACACGGATCAACAGGGGTGCTTTCTCTTTCTAGCTACCCCCATTAACCTTCTATAGCGCTAAAGTTGCTTTATATGTGGCGTTTCCTATAGGCACCCGTTTCATGCTCCAAAAAGCCAGCAGGAGATGGTAGCTGATATTTCTCACAGCAAGTACCCACCTTTATAGATGATTTTTAAATTATCCTGATTTTCAGTTTTAAAGATTTCACTCATTGATTTGGAAACCAAAGAGAGATGTTTTTGTTTTACATTTTTTGTATGCAAGTCTTATGTACACTCTTGTAAAGCATAATGATTCAAGTAGAAAGAGCCCTCCAAAAACTAATAGTGTAGCTTTTTTTTGTTTTTCTTAAGGTGATAGTTCTCTGTTTGAGACAGTGGCTCCACTCTTAGATATCATGTTGATGGTGTTTATTTTCTTGTATGTTTTCTGCTGCCACCTATTTCTCCTCCTTGCATCCATAATCTCCTCTCTATCCCTCTTTCAAAACACCTTTTCCGTGCATGAACAGAATATACCCCATGAACATGATAAATCATGCTTCTTTTGGTTTTTTGGTTTTTTTACTTAGTAATTTACTTTTTGTTTTCTTTTAACATATCCTTCCTATCACTTTAGTCAAATTTTTTCCTTGGAGATGTCGGGGATGGAGCTGCAATGAAACTTGTTGTGAACATGATCATGGGAAGGTTTGCATCTCTCTCTCTCTCTCTCTCTCTCTCTCTCTCTCTCTCTCTCTCTCTCTCTCTCTCTCTCTCTCTCTCTCATATTAGTATTATTTCAAGATTTTTTCTTTGGATTTTTTGGGTTGGTGTTCGGCTTCGAAATGGCTCAAGGACTGAGTGGGCGTGCCAAGACTTGTCGCGTCTAACGTAAAGGGCTGAGCGTCCCTTTTCTGACTTCTTAACCGTGAGGGCAATAGTGCTGCAAACCTAAGGGCTGGATTGCAGTGTTGGTTCGTGGTTTTGCCTCTACGAGCGAGGACTTAATAATTTCCTAACCGTGTAGGAAAAGAAGTAGCAACGTAGAATGACTTTATTATATCGTAATAATAAGGTCGGGGATACAAGAGAGATATGAATAACTTTATTATGTCGTAATAATAAAGTTGGGGTACAAGAGATAAAAAACTCGAACTACTTGGAGAAGTAATTGAGTGACGATGAGAAAAGTGAGATAATTACTTCGCTGGGAAGGCTTTGGTTTTTTAAGCGTTGAGCTTGATTGGTGTGTGTACCCTTTTTTCTTCTTGTCTTCTAATATTTATAGGCCAAGAGTCTTCGAATTTTCTGCATGCAAGGAGCTTGTTGTCCTCTTCTCGTGATGACACGTGTCCCATGTCTCCCGATTCTCTCTCCATGATGCAACGGTTGTGGGATGGTGGCTGGAAGTGAAAAACTAATTACCCACATGTTAATTCTTGATCATGGGTAGTTGAGAGAATAATGGGCCATGTAATTCTCCCACACTCCCTATTTCCGTGGGTAATGGCCAAGTAGCGGGCCACCTCATTCCCTTTTTCTGTGGGCATTAACGAATAATGGGCCAATTTGACTAAGTCAAATAGCCATGTGGCAGCCATTCCCTATTTTTCCACCCTAATCTTGCTCCTCATGGGTCATGGGCCTTCAAGAATGTAACAGGCTTTGTCAAAGGCTAGCTGGGCCTTGTTCATTCTCCAAACAACGTAGCCCACAGCCCACGACATTTTGATCCTACACCCGGTTTGGACTAAAATTGAACGGGCTCAATTGATATTGCCTTGGCCCATTAATCTTAGCCCAACGACTCTTCATTTTATGGCCCAATTTAACTGAATAATAATTAAATGGTTGTCCAACGCTTGCCCAGGACTGAGTGCGAAAAACGGGTGTAAACAGTTGGGCTTTTACTTTGCAAGTTCCTCTTAAAGGTACAAGGACATGTACAAGGTTCAATCAGGATAAAAAAAGAAGAGGGTACTAGCAATCCAGAGGGTACAAGATACAAGGTATAGGCTCTTCTGTTGGGTTTGAACATGAGTTGGAATGGATGATCCAGAGGGTTTGCCATGTTTCTGTGCTGAATTCCTTGATTAAGTTGGCCTTTTCTGCTACTGTTTATTGCATTTTGGGGGAAAAGAAATGCCAGAATTTTTCAAGTTAGGAGGCAAGATAGAGCTATTGTGCTAAATTGTATCAAAAGAGATATCAGGGCTTGTTTAAGTGCTTGGTCAAATATCAAGCAAACTTGTGAATGACAGAGTATTAAGGAGAGATGGTTCGTCTAATGGCTAGGTTTTGGAATGTTTTTTTGGGTGTTGCCGGTGTTATTCTTTGGATGGAGTTATGGAGCCGATGCGGTGTATTCTTTTGGGTTCAAGGCCATCCCCTTGCCTTCCTTTTTTTGTTTTGTTTGAAAATTACATTTCTGATTGTAAAACAGCTATATACTTTGTTTGATATTGAATCCCATTTTCACATAGATTATAACTTCATCTTTCTTATCTTCTTTCTTTCATTTCTTCTAGGAGGACTTCTCTGCTATTACATGTATTATGAAAAGTTAAAAATGTTATCTAGTGTCCCTTGATAGTGTAGTTAAGAAGTACTGTAGCATTGCTAACAAATATTTCAGGGTACTAACTAGAAAAGATCGAAGGTTATGTGGAAAGCCATGTAAATAAGGAAAAATATTTAGTGGTCTTGAGACACCGCCACGTAATGCTCCGACACCCTTGTGCACTACATAATTCTGTGGGGTTTGGTACTAATTGAATGGATCCCATGAAAATTTGTGGTGGACAAGGACGTTGGAGCAGCATGAGGCCATGCCCCCAAGACCATTGAATAATTACTTGTAAATAAGGTGTTGTCTTCCAAATGTTGTTCCATAGTTTTTTCTTTGAAAATTGCATGTCTTTCTGCATGAAACACTTAAAAAGAAGGGAAGTAATGAATATAACTCATGCTTTTGGGCCTTATAATTCAGTCAAAGGTTGTGCTGGTGATCATTTAACTAAATTAAAATGATGCCCCCGTTGGAATCGATTTAGAAAAAATTAAGATATTCTGTAAATAGTGGTTATTTCTTGTTCTTAACAACTTGTTTTTTTATCTTTATTTAAAGTATTTCGGAGTAAGTATTTATATTGACAAGAGGAATGAAAAAAATTCAAAAGCACTATAAAAGTAGGAACTGAAATTTTAAAAAAGTTTAAGGAACACATATAAAAAGAAAAATAGATCAATCATCATATCACCACATATCTAAAACAAATGAATTTATTTGGTTATGTCGTGATTAAACTAATCTTGATCTAATTTGGGATATTGGTCATGGTTTGATTATACACAAATTCGGGTTGATCCACCTATGTAGTTGAATTTTCATAATTGACCTATTTAATTCAATTGTTGTTTGGCTTGTTTTTACAGTCATCTTGATTGATGAATTTGATTTGGTGTTTAATTCTTCGTTTGATTTTTATGGGTATAAAAATTGTTAATATGGCGATATCATCTATATTTGTCTAGATAGATAGAGATGGATTTTGACTTTCAGGTTTGGAAATATCTATGGGTAGAGAAAATGTGTTCCGTGATTAAAAAAAGAAGAGAAAACGAGGGCAAATTTGGTATTTTGAAGATTGTTTTGTTAAAAATGTGGGTCCAAGTGTTATACAATCTCACGAGATTTTAGAGAATTAAGGGGCATGCAATGTGATTTGAGTGAAATCTAGGAGTAATAATGCAGTTTAGCCTTAATTGGGCCTCCTGCTTGAACCCGCGAGGTTCCCTGCTCAAAAACGATTTCCAAAATGCATCCAAACCCATTATTATAAACGAAAAAACTTCATTTAACTTCTCGATAATATTTTTTTTGGTATCCAATAATGATGAATCTTACTAGGGTCAGTGTTCTTGATGATTTCTAGAACATGAACGATTTAGATCTTTGAAATATATCTGACATAAGTTCATATTTGACTACTAGTAGCCAAACCTATTGTTACATTGATTCAATGCAACCAAGCCTATTATTACAAACGCAAAACTTTATTTAACTTCTCGATAAGATATTGATTTATATCTGATTACAATGAATTTTACTAGGATTAGTGTTCTTGATGATTTCTACAGCATGCACGATTTAGATCCTTGAAACTAATCTGAAATAAGTTCATATTTGGTTCCTAATATGGGATGGCTGTGGTAAAAAGACTTCTCAGGTTCAGCCTGCGAAGTATTAATTAACTTAACTCGCGCTTTTCAAATGCGACTTTTCTTAATTAACTTAAGCCAGACCCGGTTCGGATAAATTAGACCAAATCAAGAAAAAAGCCCGCCTTTGATTGCTGCGTTGGCGATTGAAGCATTTCTGTTCCTCTCTCAGGTGTGAACTGAGTGTGAACTGACATTCACAAGCAGATACTACCATTCTCCTCAGGAAGGTAATTCATTTTGCTGGCTAATATTCTTGTTGTTGCATATAGCCAGGAATATATACGCACAAGTGCTTCTTTTTTTTTATAAGTAAATAATTATATTATATATGCACAAGTGCATGATAGCATAGGAGAATCTATTATTCTTGTTGTTGCATATGACACTGGGTTATAATCATCGGTGTGGTAGTATCTGGTGGTGATCGATGGACAAGAGAAATATGACCAAAAGTAGTTGTTAGCTGCGGAAAAAACTTGAATTGTTTGTTGTCAATTCGTAGGTTGCAGGTGTTTAACTGCTTGGTTCCTGACTTAATTGGGGTGTGATGTGTAAAAATGCTTTATGAACGGTGGATTAAGTACATTGTCAGGTTCTCGCCTTTCATGTCGCCTGTTTGATTACTTCCAATGATATGTTGTTATTCTTTCGTCAAGCTATTCACAGACGGTATGTTTTTGTCACATTTAGATGCTGTCTTTTTCTCTTTTACCCCCAAGGCATTTATATCTTAATGCAGTGAAAAACATGAAATCTTTTCTCTTCAAAATGATGGCTAGAGTCTTGACTAGTGGCTTCGTGTTTGATCTATTGGAAGAATGATTATGATTGTTTTCCCTGTGATCTGTTGGAAAACCAAGCTATGATGATATAAAGAATTAGCATTCCTCATTTGCTGGAGTCATCCTGTTTGCTTAACAAGTGAATCATCAAAGAACCATGAATTATAGCTGGAAGCAAATATCATGTACGTACTTTGCTGTTGATGTGCTACCATTGCATGCTGATGTATTTAGAAATAACAAAAATATGTATCCTTTGTTGGCCTCAACCATGTCCACTGAGGGTCGTGCATTTGTTTCCCTCAGAAAGCCCAAGTTGCCAGCATAATAAGATTAGGTTCCTGGTACTTGTCAAATCATAGACATTTTTCTCTTACTTGCCTCGAATTGTATACTACTTATCAACTCTACCTGCATATTCTGATGATGTTTTGTTGAACTCCAGTTAATTCGTGATGAAATTCGAGCTGGGAAATCTGGTAAAGATATCTACAAAAAGGTCGAGGATGATTTTGAGGAGACAGTTCTTTATGCCCCAAAGTTTGATTTGCAGACTGCAGCTTTGTGGCTATCGCCGGTCAGTTTTTTTTAGAGGACCACCGTAATCTTTTTTACTACCCCCTCACAAGAAAAAGTTCTGATTTTCCGTCATTTGGTTTTTGGATCAGCTTCTAGTTACAGGTGCTGCTGGAGGAATATGGGCTTACAACAAGCATAGCTGCATAGGCAAAATCCTAATGTGCACATCATGGCGTTGAACCAAGTTAGAGGTGTTTCACTAACTCTGAAAGAGAAACAAACCATGCTCGACCTCCTTACTCCTCCTCGTTGAGAAAGAAATCCTTTATCCTCTTGGTGGCGGAAGTGGCTTGGTCACTAACATTTCAGTTTCTTCTAGAGCTTTTACTTGATTACCAATGAGAAAATCGAAGGGAGAATCAGCTTGTTGATGAGTTCCATGGCTTTCACCTTCGCAATCTGGACCTGGTTTTTATGATAATGAAAAATTAGATTGTGATACAAATTTGTATCTTTAACAGTATTCAAGTTTACTGTGGTTAAGAAAATTTTCAGCAATTTGAGAACTTCATTGTTCACTGTATGTGCTGGTATTGTGTTTAAAATATTATTTCCTGTATATGAGCTTCAAATTCCTGTTTCATCCTGTGTGAACTGAGTTCCAGCTTCCTTAGTTTCATTGTCTCTAGCTAACCCACTGACCGCGTCGTACCGTGTCAAAAATATATTTATAAAAACTTGGAATTAACTACTACTCCGTAGAATAGTGGTTAAGACCGAGTGTCGATCCTCAGGGACAGTACGGCTAAGTTACGCTAAATTCGATTAACTTCTAGATTAATTCAGACAGAAAAAGTTGAATTGATTTGATTTTGAGAACTAATTAAATAAAGAAAACAATAAAAGTAAGAGTTGAAAAGTTGATGGGAAAAAGATTAGGGTTTCGAATCCACTCCGACCACGTAACAACAATATACATAGGCTCGGTTTAATTATTCGAATCAGAAGAGATTATCGCTACGACTTGCAAACCCTTTAGATAATCGTCAAGAAAATAATTGCGTTGTTAAAAGGCATAGACTATCCCATAGCACGGACCGTCTCAGTAACACGGTCAGGCCGCCTAACGGCACGATCCGTCTTACGAGCATAATCTATCTCAGAACTCCAATCACAATCAATGAAAACCATTGTATAACTCGTATTTGAAAGCGCGCATACAAATACTCAATAGATTAAAACCATTAAAAATCATTCTATTGATCAAAACAAAACGGGTTCTTAGTCATATAATCGATCCGAATAATAAACCAAAATCCTACGCATAAACAGAATTACTTGATACGAAGTTTCATCTTCCCCCTAGAGAATGGAATTAGCCGGCCATCGGAGCCGGATTCTTTTCCGTGATGTCGTGCGTCGTCGTGCTCGTCCAAGAACTAATTTTCCCGGCCGAGAGATCCTCTTTGCCGAAGTCACAGCTATATACTCCTTAGGTAGGGTTTAAAGCATTAACTACATAAGAGGTTCATGGGACTTTATGTAATTATTAATTGGCAATTGAACTTTGAGTAAATCTGCACTTTGACCCCGAACATCATTAAATTCTTGTTTTTATCCAAAATCTTGGACAATGAGCTCGATCAACCTATAAACAAAATAAAAGCCAAATTAATATCAAGCAACATATATAAATGGCTAACAAGTGTAGTTTAGAGGGCCAAAATATCAATATTTCGGCACTTATCACCCACCTTCATGGAACTGTTTGACGCACATGAGTTCCACATGACGCACATTGGTCACACATGATGCACGTGAGGCCCACACATCGGACGGTTGCTGATACCTCTGTGGTGGGATCCGTGTGCTTCCATCCATTCTGTTGATAGAGACACTTGCAGAATATTTGTGGTGGCAATTTTTCTTTCATGCCCCTGAGTGGTATGGGGGCATGGATGCCTCCATAAATATGAACCTTTAGATTGAGGATCGGTAAATCTCAGCCATTAGATCAAAACTACCCGTAAAAACTAGTTGGTTTTATGATAATTCTTCCCGCTCTGTGTGTTTGTTGGTTTGGCTGCTTTCTAAATAAGTCGTATGTGGTATTCTGTATTAGCCTATCTAGGTCCTTTTTTTGTCCCATCTTCTGAGTGGGCAAAGATTCATTTAGTCATTCCTAATTTCGTAATAGGTCTTTCCCTCCTACACTTTCCTCACCTAGCAAAAAAACGAAACAAAAAGAGCACAAAAACAAAGGAACAAAATAAAAGGGGAAGTAGCAAATTGAACATGAGTTATACAATCTGGGGATGCATCTAATATTCCAGAAAGTACCGGTGCAAAGGTCTTATTTGAAACTAGTCAGGGGTGAAAACGCAATTCGATCTTCTAAAATTCAACATCGCGTTCGAAGAGTAGACAATTTTGCTTCGATCTGTAAACCGAGAAGGAACAACAATGGAGAGGAAGAAGAAGATGCAGCAGCAGGCCGTCAATGGAAACGACGCCGTACAATCACCGTCCCCATCTTCATCGCCATGGCAAGCCTTTCTGGTGCATCTTCTATCCGGATTAGGGCTTGCGTCAGCTTTGGGGGTGGCCCACAAGTTCTACTCCGTCAATCTCGTCTCCGATCCTCTTCATACGCTCCGCCTTATATGGGTACTTCCATCGCATTCACCATCATTGTTTAATCCACGTCACTTCCGCACGATTCTCTGTGATTGTTTCAATTCGGAATGTGATTTGTTACTCTGAATTTTAATCTTTTTTTCCAGGTTATTGAAGCCCCAATTGTGATTCTTATTTACAGTATGTTCCGGAGTAATCCAAAACAATGCTCGGTAATCCCATTAATCTTTTGTTTTCCCTCTTATTTTGATGGATTCAATTCCATTTTCGTCTAATTAGTTGAAGTTCTTATTCTTGTTGTGATGCGACAGTATTGGAAAGCTGTAGGACGTGGCATTTTGGGGCTTCCTGTTGGTTTGTTTAAAATCTCAGCTGTAATTTTCCATTTGTATTAAACATTTATGCTATCAACATGACTAATGTAGCCATGTAGGTAAGGCTAAGTCACATAATGCAGGTGTGCGGGTGCGGGTGGGGGAGTGAGAGTGAGAAAGTGCCTTTCGTAAACATTATATACTACTAAAATTTGTAAGAGCGAGAATTGAGAGCGGGAACGTAGAGCAGAAGTGTGGGAGCTCGGAAGGATTACATGACCTTGTATGCGTATCTGAACAGTGTTTGTTTCTATTTGGGAAATCTATGTGGTGTTACTGGTGTATTATCTTAAAGAGGAAAACTATCATTATTATGCTAAGTGGAGTGATAAACCAGGTGTTATCGATGTCTCCCAGATAAAAAGTACTTCATAGAGTTAAGAGTCAGTAGCGTGATTCCTGAAAAGATCAATGAAGAGAATCCTATTATATGATGTTAGGAAGATGCATAACTTTTTCCTAAGTTTCCTATTTCATTGGAGGAATTGACTCTGTTTATACTTACCCAAAAAAAAATTATAGTAACTCTGTTTAGGCGTTTATTGTTGAAATTCAAACTTAGACTATACTTTCAGGGGATATCAAACTTGTACTTGTGATACACTGATTGCAATTTTAGAACTGGTTTATAGATCTTTGAAGTTTGATGCTAACTTTTCAAATGGTTCTTTTGGTTTTAGGAATGCTTATTCAATTTGTTTGGTCCTGAAATGGTAGAGTGCTCATTATGTGTTCTGTATAAACCTGTAGGGGCGGTAGTGAACGCGCTTGGAGCTATTGCGTTGGGAGCTCCTGTTGGCCCTAAGTATGTGAAATAAGGGGTAGTTTAGATATTATTCTTTTATATTGATTAGAAAGCTGAAGTCGAAAAGTTGGGATTGGAACAAAATGAATTTTCCTCATTCTGTCACCTAACAAAACAATCCGTTATGTGTCCAAAGATAAATAAATTGCTTTTGTTTTCCAAATCGTCTACTATAATTTTAATTCTTGCTTCCCGGTTTCTTTTTTGTTTTCCTTTCTATTTTTGAATTTGGTACAAGCAGACATGGTGATGAAATTTATTTGGGATATTAAAGTTCTAGACTAGTTGTGCTTTCCAATCTGAAGTTGGCTTTTATGACTTAGCTTCTGGTCACGAAGAAAAAACATATATAAGCAATCCCATTCTCTATCTTATGGCAACAATATTTTGGACAAAGAAACTTTGGTTATCATTACATAATGCATCCTACCCACATTTATTGATCTTGTATCTTTCACAGGTATTTCCTCAAGACCGTTAACTGGTCACTATTGATGTCATTGTTTACTGTGAGTATTCATCCAGTTCATACCTCTTGTTATGCCACATCTCTTCACTTGTATTCAAACTCAATAGAAATTCTTCAGCTTCTACTAAGTTACTAATACCTGTTGTAACTTACCAAAAAAGAAAAGAAGGGTTTTTTCTTGTTCTGTTTTTCTTGTTTCCAGAAGAGTTCCAAAGAACTGCAAGGTCTTCCAACTTAACTTATTACTGGTGTGATTGAGCCAAAAGGTGTTACTAGGTTTTTAATTTCCATTGGGAGATCAAGCAATTTTGAGATGATGGTTCTTATTGATGTCAACTTCCTTACGACCTTGCAAGTTCATTTTGTTGTTGTTTTCATGTGCATGTCTTACTGTACGAGATTCCTACATGTTCGCAGGTTGTCCCTGCAGCTTCTGTTTTTGGTTCGTCATGGACAGACTGGATACGATTATTTGGACACACGAAGTAAGTTATCTCAGGGGTTATACTCATCCATAAATGTTTGCATTCCCATAGCTCCCCCGTATACAATCTTAGTTGGAGCCATCATTCATATTCGTTATATGGAAGACTCTTCAGTACTTCTCAAAGACAAGAACAAAAGAAGTGAGGAAGAAGAAATTTCATTATTTTGACCCTGTAATTATCATTCCCAGTTCGAATTATGTTTCTAACATCATTTATCATCAGATTTTGGAAAATGGATGTCTATTGTTATTCATTCCTTCATCAATTCAAATAATTACTGGAATGTCATGATGGAAAACATTGTTCACCCTCAGGCCAAGTGGATCTATTGATTACATGATCTGTCTACCTGCTCATGGAGCTGTTATTGGAGCTTGGTTTGGGGCTTGGCCCATGCCACTTGATTGGGATAGGCCATGGCAGGTATAGCTTAATATGGAACTTGTAAGTTTTGCCGAGCATATGTGATTTATGATCGCACTTTGAGTTTGACCGCAACCGGTTCTGGTTAAAACGAAAACATGAATGCTTTGAAGACTGCCAAAAACCGTCAGGACCGACACTGACAAAAGTTTATTATCGCGTAAAGCCATGTTATATAACAGCTCTCGTGATTTCTTATTGGCACTTTTGGTTTATTTTGTTAAGAGTTGCTCAACTGGGCTGATTCCCTAGCCACAGCAATATGTTTTTTCTCTTTGCCTTGTTTAATGAATTGTTGTTTTGTTATCCTTCGCCTCTAATTCATTGAAAATTTGAATTGTTGTTCATAGGAATGGCCTATTTGCGTGAGTTATGGGGCTATCGCCGGGTGCTTGATTGCAATGATGGCATCTTTCGGCCTTGTTCTCCTCCGTGGTGAACGGCAGCATTTCAAAGGAGAATAATTGTGTAAAAACTCAAGCGTGCAACGACAAGGTCAAGACTATGGCAGCAAATGCAAAATTCTTCCTACTCTGGTTATAGTAATCGATGCTTTCTGTGGCATAAGCACTGACACAGAGATTTTCATGCCTCAACATAATGGTCCTAACCAATTACAGTATACCCTTGTTGCTGGGCTTCTGAGATTCTCATCGATTTTTGAAGAGTTTTCACAGCTACCTTCGTCACGCTTTGTTATTTTGTATTCTTTTGACGCAAAACTAACGCTGACCTGAGTTTTAGCATAGGGTAATCTTTTCTCTAACAAGCCATTCAAAAAAATCTCTTCTCTAACAATTTACTCCGTCAGATCATACTCTTTAGCAGAATTCTTTGTTTGGTGATCATTGTTGTCATGCAAAACAGTACATTTCATGTTATGATTTTGGCTTGTTAATTAAGGTGACAGGATGGTTCTTTATTCTTTGTTTTTGTTTTTGTATACCTATTTACTCTGCGTACATGGTGCCTCCTTTTATGGTGGTTTTGGTGCTACTTCTAATCTGGGCTTAATTTTCAGTTTCAGATTTCCAACACCATAGACACAGGGATCGGAGGATCCTACAGGACGGGCTGCCCTACAGGGTTGTAGTGCGGCCGATTGGCCAACTCGGATTTTAAAATCCGAGCCGTCTTCCAAATCCTAGACAATGTAGTAGCAATTTTTCTCTTTCTTTGGTTTTCTAGGAGACTAGTGATATTCATGTTTTGAAAAGTGATTTTCAGAAGTTAATTACAAATTTATAAGTATTACTTAATTCTCCTATTTCTGTAAATATGTTTTTTATTTTTTATTTTCCATTTTTGAGCTCAAGCTGAGCCGGCCCGATCCAAACCCGTTATATTTTGCCCCGGAGTCCAACCACTCGAGGCGGGAAATTGACTCGCTGGTGGCAGTGACGCTTGGGCGGGACTCAAGTACAACCTGGTTCACTTACGCTCGCGTTATTACCTCGCCACGTCATGCTTTCGATGCCTGGCCCCACAGTCCCAATACCGTCTCTGTCCTCGTAATTTTAACCGAAATGCCGGAAGTGCCACTCGAATCACGATGGGCTCGCGCTGTCATTGGTTCATTGAGAAACAGGGCATCAGTATCGTCTGGACCTGATACCGACACGCCATCTAAAGAGCCCATGCTCGAAGGGGACCACTCGTGCCAGCGTGGCCGCTCCCGCGGAGCCACGTGGGACCCACACCGAACCCTTTAAAGCTCTCGCACAGCCCTAAATGCGCCAAACGCCACCAACGCAACTCTCTCTCTCTCTCTCTCTCTCTCTCTCTCTCTCTCTCATCACCACTCCGATTCGAAGCAGTACAGGTAAAACCTTTTGAAACTAAACCGAATCTACGTCCTGTATCATGCATGCTTACATACATACATACACGCAAGATGTAGATATGTGTGCGTATGATCAGAACTGGAATCTAAAACCCCCCCAAAATTTTCGTTGTTTATTGCATTGATGATTGGTGTGTGGAAGGTTTTTGTTTACGCGATCTATAAGACAGAGTTCTCTGGATTGTAAGCTCTAGGTGTTTGATTCTTTGTCTTTATTAAAGTCTTGAAAGTTGTAACTCCTTTTTGTGAGGGTTTTGTTTGTTCATCGATCTTTGCTTGCCTTTAGGTTTCTTGTCGATTTCTTTGCTTTCTTGTTAATTGATCTATGGCATCCTGGTATTTCTTCTTTTTATATTTTCATTGGATTTAACCTTGTTTACCCCGTGGTTTTGAGAAATCCTTGAGATTGAGTTTAGGGTTCGGCGGATTAGTTCAGCCACATAAATAGATGACTTAGTATTGGAAAACTTTACATTCCCTTATATCTCATCGTATACATGTGTAAACAAACTTAGAACATGATCAATTACAGAAGGAATAGCTGTTTGGTTTAATTTCTCAGTAGTTTCTAGTTTCTACCAACCCATTACAGATTTCTGCTGCATAAGAGATCAATGTTACATTGTTATGCACTTGTAATGGAATGATTGGAATGAATTGGTTCATCTCATCTTTTTGTTCAGAACTGACAGAGTAATGGAAGGTGATAAATCGAACGACAATGAGAATCCTCCTGCCTCTTCTTCTATTGTACAAGAGAAAGATGAATTTTCCTTTATCAATATGAATAATGATGCTTCTGATAGCACTGGTATATTTCACAATGGTAGCCCCGCTAGAGTTGATCCTCTGTCCTTTCCTTACATGCCATCTCCAATTCCTCCTTTACCTTGGAAAGCCATGCATGGAACATATCAACCTTACACGCACAGCATTCCTGAGACCCGTGGCAGTATGATGATTGATCTCAACCAGCTCTTTAACCAGCAAAATACCCTGGTTACCCCATATAGACAAGATGTACCTTTTACTGAAGGGAATGTCAAGCAAGTATCACACACTCATAATAAAAGTGGTGTTGCTGATGCCTCTATGATCGATTCACCTTTTTCTAATTGCTTCAAGATCTCTGAGATCAACAGAAATTATTCGTTGATCCTGGGTAATGCTGACGGAGGTAATGAAATGACCGGGCAGGGTGTAGAGGCAGATGGTAGCTATGGTAGTGGACCGCCACTAAAGAATTTTGTTGGTGTAGGTGGTAGTGAAACATTCAATTCCCAAAATTGTGAAGTACTTAATGTTGATAACCGTGACCATGCTTCTCAATTCGGTTGTCCAAAAAACACTTATGGAAGTTTTCTTTCTCTTGGAATCGGAGATCAAACAGATGCCAGATTTAAATCTGATCTCAGCCGGGGAGAAATCCCTGGTGAACTGGAGGGTGCTGTTTTTCCCCAGTTAAATGCTTCCCATGTTCGACAAGCTACTGGAAGCTCTTTGAGTCCAAGTCAGAACTTGTTCAGTGCATTTCCAAGCTTCCAAAATAATGTTGGTGGATTCACAGGTTGGGGAAATGATGCGGGAGGATGGGTCTCAACCAACACTAATGGTGGAGCAATAAGTGGTACTAATACCGGTCTCGAATCAAGGCCATTCCCTTTTTCACAAAATCCACAAGCTGATCTACAACATGGTTTTCCTAAATCCAGTGGCAGGAACCTAGGTTTTGAAGATAACAGAGTTTCTAGATATGTACATTCAGATCCTTATAAAGCGTTTGTAGGTGGGGTTACCACACCTTCGGTACCAATTAGCTGCAGCTCAGCTAGGTTATTTCAATCTGGACAAATTGGGGCTTCTGGGTTCGCAACAGAATCAGTAAATGTTACTGGGGCCACCACTCAGCCAACTTCAGATCAACTACAGAGACGGTTTATCAAAACAGTGCAAACTCTCTCACCGGAGTCTTCTATGGTTTCTTCTTTAGGTGGGGTCAAAGGAAGCTCTATGCGGCAAGAACATTCAGGTGAGTCAGTGGAAACCAATCACTTCAAATCCCCCTCCATATATGAGCACCTTGGGACACTGTTAAAATTACTGGAACTGAAGTTTCTGTGGCTAAGTGCTTATCCTTGTTTGAGATGCAACAACTATTTTTAGGGGTCAATTAGTTGATTTTTAATTATTGTTTTATCAGTAGCTTCCTCACGGAAGGAATCTTCTGGGCTTCTTACCTGAACTTTACAGGACAGCTATTTTCTCCTACCGGTGGTAATGCCCCTGTTGCTGCTGGGGGTGGTTTGATTCCCAAGAGGATGGGATTTCATGATAATAAGGATAGTGCTGCTCAAGCAGCTGGAAGTGGCCTTTTCCCCAAGAGGCTAGGGATTCAAGTTAATGAGATCAGTGCTGCTCAAGCTGCTGGACATGGTCCGTTTCCCAAAGGTACAGCCATTCAACTTCCTGGCGGTTATATGCTCCTTATGCTTTGAAATTGGATTTTATCCCAAGTAGATAGGGTTTCAGACATCAAGTAAAGGTATTTCTTAAATCTGACATCAGTTTCACATCTTCTGGATATCTGTTTTATCAGAAACCATCTTTTTCATTTTGTTAATGGGATTCGTTCCAGGAAAACATTGGTAACTTTACTGAATGAATCATGCCTTTGAAATTGACAAATTGGAGGAAACCTCAATATGCCTCATATCTAGGATTATTTTATTTTGTACAAGATAGTAGGCCAAGTTACATGATGTACTTCAAGGTGTTATGTGTTACTAAAACTTGGGGATAAGATTTGCCTTATTACCAAAGGGCAAAGGGCATTGATGATGAATGACCTCATTGACTTGCTCTTGACTATCTTCTGTAAATGAAGGGACCTTCATTAGGGTGCGTTGAATGGCTGAATTCATCTTGTTTATTGTGGTGGATGCATTGGTGACAAGGTTTTGGTATAATCGTTGGTTGCCTGAAGAGCATACCAGCCCAATTTCCCAAAAAATTCTGAAGAACTTTCTTTTTGCCTTCGGTATCTACATTTCAATTCAGTGTGCATTTTCTTGTGAATGCTCTTATGACACACTCAATGAAGGTTGGCGTAAACCTTTTTCTACAGATTTCTTTGGATCCTCTTTTACTACTGATATTCAGCATCTGGAGTCATACAATGTTTGCATTCTATGATTCTTTTATCATTTTTATATGATTTCTTTCCTGGTAATATATTTTGACAATTGTCTTCATGAAATAGGCTTTCAAGAACGTATGCCCCTTCAGTTCTCCAAAGATCTTCTTGGACCAACATCTACAGCAGGTATTAAGTAATAAAATACAGTGACGCACTTCATAGAAGTTCCCACAAGTGTTTTTTGTGGTTATGGTAGTAATTAGTGGTATTTACAATCTCATAGGTCCAGTAATTCCAACTGCAAAAAGTTATGGGCGCTCCCGGGCTTCTAATGCTCTTGCTGGACCACATAGAAGGGGTACAATTCGACCCCCTCCAGCTTCTCCCCAAGTTCAGTGTAAGAAGATAGCACTTCAACCTCCCATTCTTCCAATTTTGCCATCCAAATCTCAGCGCAAGAAGATAGCATTTCAACCTCCCATTCCTCCAATTTTGCCATCCACAGCTCAGCACAAGAAGATAGCACTTCAACCTCCCATTCTTCCAATTTTGCCATCTACAGCTCAGCGCAAGAAGATAGCACTTCCACCTCCCATTCTTCCATCTTCGCCATCGCCACCACAGACTGCTCCTGCTGCTGCTCTTCCTATTCCTAATCCTGCTCATGTTCATCGTATAGAATGGCAGGGTATGTCTTCTGCCTCTTTCACTTATCCTCTATTATTTAGTAACTTCTCGTTTTCAAATACCAAACTTTCATTAATTTTAGCTATGTAGCATTTTTATTGCATGTCGTAACATGATTAATCCGAGGATTTAGTGACAATGTACATACATACAACCTACTGTAATTTTCTTTTGGAAAAATTCTCTTTGTACCGTCAAAGTTAAGGCTCTTCATTAGACAATATCTGGATGACCATGTCTCTGGTCTAGTCAAGGTTTTTTACAGACTTTGTTTACTTTACGTTTTGTGTGTAGAAGTCTTGTGCTAGCCTTGTGTTTGGTTCAAAGAAACTTACTTGATCAACTTGAGCTCAATGGATAATCTAGCCAAGCCAGATAACCAAAACTCACAAGGATTGCAAGCAGGTGCAAACATACAAGCGAAGCTCAAGTATATGCTTGACTCGTTATAAAGCGAGCCTCTGCAAAGAGGTTTCTAGTCCTGACTAAATGTCAATTAGCACACTTACATAAGTTCTCTTACCCAGTACATTCCTGAGCACCCTTTCTTTCGACAAAAAGAGTAGTCTTTTTTTTTTTTTTTTGCTCAGCTGCCTAAGAGAATCTTACAAGCTATCTATCATCTTGCTTTCTTCTTTATATATTTGTATTATTTTTGCATCTCAGAACACACTGTTCTTATAGAGAGAAACTTTCATGTCTTCTTAAACCGAAATGGCTGAGGGGGGAAAGGTTCCCTTTTTTAGGCTACTCCCAGGGTAGGTTGAGGTGGGGGGTGATTGATGTTTTTCCCATTAACACCCAACATAAATGGAAAAGAAAAGGGAAAAGGACTGAAAATGGAAAAAAGGTAAGTATGAATGCTCTCCGCTATAAGAAATGATGGGCAATACGAGGCTCATCTTTAAGGTGCTTTTGTCTTTAGCAAGAGCCCAACCTCCAGTAGCTAGAGCTAAGCTCGAGAGTGCTCACATTGTATCAAATCGAGCTAGCCAATCTTGAGCTTGCCAAGCTCGATTACATATTCAAAACGAAAAGTCTATGAGTACATACACATAGGTCCATACATCGTGTACATACGCGTTTTGTACCCATATCAGGTCTTAAAAAAATGATCTGAGCCGCTCATGTTATTCAAAATGGTTTGTTTAGGGTCCGTATAAAAAATAAACTCAATCCAATATCAGTAAAAATGTTTACAAAAC
Source organism: Rhododendron vialii (assembly GCF_030253575.1). Taxonomy (NCBI): domain Eukaryota; kingdom Viridiplantae; phylum Streptophyta; class Magnoliopsida; order Ericales; family Ericaceae; genus Rhododendron; species Rhododendron vialii. The sequence continues at coordinate 31,341,007 of NC_080564.1, read as the reverse complement.
ATCTAACTTTGCTTCATAATCCAGGCCTAGCTTATGAAGAAAAGTAGATGTTTCGTATATGCCTTTACCGATTTCGGATAGAGTTTATTTTTCATAGCAGCCCTAAACAACCCATTTTGAACAAATTAAGCGGCTCAGATCAATTTTTTGGGACCCGAGATGGGTCAAAAATGCGTATGTACCTCTAGCAAAGCTGTATTCAAAAACTCCATTCGAGCTTGAACCGAGCTTGAGCAATATTCAAGCAAAGTGAGCAGAGCTTCAGCAGCCTAAAATCGAGCATTATTCCAGGTCAACGACCCAATCTTGAGCAGCCTGCAACTTGGCTTGACTCATCTCGATTAATCCCCCACATACATTGAGAAACCACAATGCCTTATAATTCTGTACTCTTCCGTGCTTGTATCAACCTCAATATATACGATACCTCATGATTTTCAGTTATTATGCTTTAAATCGTGTATGCTGTGGCCTTGTTTCTTTGTTATGAATTTGTGACCAGGATAATGTTCTTCAAGATCTTACTTGGCCGCAGTCGCACAGGTTTTTTGGCCAAATTTGATCTTAACCCTATTTTCCCTTGGCTTACTTCTTGTGAAGCTGGACAATACAATTTAGCAATTGTGTTGGACAAATTTGCCTTCTTGAATATGGTCTTCCAGGATTTGGAGTAACTCATGCATTAAGGCAATCCTGCCATATTTCCTGTACAAGTACAACTATGATTCTTGAGCTTACATATGAATAGAAATCCTTGTTTGGCGCCTTTGTTCGACTCAAAGTTAATATCTGTCTGTATTGCACTGTTAGACTGTTAGTCATAGTTGCAATGCAAGAAAATAAATTACCCTGAGAATATTGTGGCTCAATTGCAGATTCCGAGGGACTTCCTCAACCAAGTGGACACAAATGTTTGTTGTGCAAGAGGGATCTTTCATTCACAGCAGAAGGTCAAGTATACCAGCCAGCTATTCCACCGGCTGTCGCGGTTCTTCCATGTGCCCACACCTTTCACGACCATTGCTTGCAACTTATCACTCCAGAAAACCAGTCTAAAGATCCTCCATGCATTCCTTGCGCCATTGGCGAGACTTAAGTTCTGACTATTTTTTTTTCCCGTAATTTCCTAGAGAGCGGCCTCTACCATTCTGAGGCATTTTTGAAAAGAAGAGAGGAAGGTGACATTATGGAAGGGAGAAATTTCTCAGTGGGGAATTGCGGAGAGCAGGTAAAAGTCTAAAAAAAATGTACATGCGGAAAATGAGAATGACAGAGATGGTCCGAAAGATAGATAGTAGCTAAGGCTCTGAATGTGCATATAATTGTCATCACTCTATTCGTTCATAAACTAACTTTAGCCACATTGGAAGCTTATAAGCCCATATATGATTCAGAAATTGGCTTTGAATTATTCTACCAAACTCTTGATAGTTCCCAGTAACTTTTATGTCTTAGGCTGTACGTTCATGTTTCTATTTCACGTTTGATGGCCCTGTGATTTGGTTCTCTTTGATTAGTATGGCTAGCTGCCATTGCTCTCTGGACATTTTTATCTGTTTTCTTTCATTTTCCCTTTCTCATTTGCATTTGGAACCACTAAAAGCCTACGAAGGACTTGCAGTTCCTTATTGTGTCAATCAGCAGAAATTGTGACTTACTCTTGTACCGAAACATCACCATATTACATTGGACAGTTTCATATATACGTATATACGTGTATGTTTACTTAGTCCTCTGTTTCGACTAATATCTTGTATCCACATGTTCTTTACTTGGGAGTGTGAATGCGACCAAAGTTTTGGTAGCAAATTCGCCGTACTTTTGGTTACTACTATTTAGAATTTTCGAGTTGTCCATAATCTCTATCCACTGCTCTACAATGAAATGAGGGGGAAAAAATAGGATTGATGAAATTGTAAATTTTGATCATGTTTAGGTTTGGGGAACAGGGATACTTGTTAAGCTCGAAGAAATGAGAACAAAATAAAAAAGCTCGAAGAAATGAGAACAAAATAAAACGCAACAAATGGGTCCGTATATAAACAGATGTAGTTTTGATGAAGAAAACTCGTTAGAGAATCACCCAAACATTATCTGAATATTTACAAAATGGATCGAGCTTCTCTACAATTCAGTCCACTATGGACATGCTTTTGTGAATCCATTAGCCGCTGCAATTATATTGTCGATTTATACTAATGTCACCATATTTAAATCATTCCTTAGAACATTTAAATTGATAGTCCATTTTGAACGCCGTCATGTTATAGGAACAGTCTATTTTAAATGAAAATTGACTTCTACACTCCCCTTTTTACCACATACACTCCCTTTTTTGTTCTTATTTATGTGAATTTACCTTTTTACCCTTTCATAAGTTCACTTTTTCACACATTAAGGGGCATTAGAGTAAATTCACACCTAATAAAGACAAAAAAAAAAAAAAAAAAAAAGAGTGTATGTGATAAAAATGAGAGTGTAGAAGTCAATTTCCTTTAAATCATACTTTTTTTTTTGAAAGGCATATTTTAAATCATACTTAAGCGTCCACTTTTGTGAGAGGTAATAAAATTACGTAGTCATAATTTTTGTCATAATATTTTGATCATATTTGCAATAATTTTCATGAGTGATGCGTGGACGATGGGCTATTAAGGGAATAGACTAGATTATCAGATATGGGCCCCAGTGGACCCAAGCCCAAATATGTGAAGCACATATAATCCATTTCATTTCAAAACTTGAAGTGTGATATCGAGGAGATATAGACAAGCAAGGGGTGCAAACGAAACTTGAGCTCGAGCCTTAATGAGCCGAACTTAATCATTTACTAAATGAGTTTTTTTAATCGAGCCGATCTTTTGAGTTTACTAAATGAATAAAAAACTCGAGCTCGAACTCAGTTCGTTTACTAAACGAGCAAAACCGAGCTCGTGAACTGTTTGATTCATTTGCAGCCCCATAAGCAAGGCAACCAATAAGGGCTTGGTTTAGGGTGATGGAAACTAGGATAAGGTCAAGGTTCAATTCTTTGTAGTCCTAATAAGAGGCTAAATATACTTCTTAGTCCTAAGTTCCTAACATCACCTACACGTGGTGCGATTTTAATTTCCATCCCGACGTAGACGGGATAAATTTCCTCACAAATTGTAGTGTGGTGTGACGGGTACCAACTACCATACCCGCGCCCCCATCTTGTGCACCAGAAAAATAGACAAGCAAAGCGGGCCCAACAGAGACAGCCCGCCATTGCCTTGAAATCCTCCACCCACCACTATTTCCCAGACAAAAACACATGAATCTGAAAATCACACCCGCCAAAAAATACTCCATTTTTAATAGTCCTCTCTCATCCGGGTCTTGGGCTGAAGCAGAACCGACCACGTAATTGGATCTCTCTCTCTCTCTCTCTCTCTCTCTCTCTCTCTCTCCTTTGTATGTTTGCAGATTCTCTCCCAGTCCCTGAAATTGGAACTCTTATTTACTGTTTACAGCACATGCTCTGTTCAATTTGTTTTTAATTAAGGGGGTGTTTACAGATTTGTTAGTACTTTGTTCATCGATGGAGATACCAAACAAGAATGCGAGAGAGGAGATTCTGGATGGCTTCTCTCCCTTTTCTTCCTCGTCTACTCCACCGCTTTGGAAGTCTCGCAAGAGATCAGGTAGCTTGGCTTAGACAGTAGTAACCCACCACCATTTCTCAAGGCTCCCCTCATACTTTCCTACTTCAGTTAGACTTATATTTGTTTCTTTTTTTCTTGTACTTGTTCAAATTCGAGGAGTTTGTTGCATGCCCACCTCCTTCATTTATCTTTTCTTTCCATTTCTCACTCAAATTATTTCATAATTCATGATTTGCTCCAGTTATGGCCGTTCCTTTCTATCCCTGTGCAATTTGCTATGTTTTGTTTTGCTTTAGAAAATACAGCACTATTTGGAAGCAGAGCCAACCTTGAGCTAAAGCTCGAGGTGCGGCCTTTTTAGGCCCTCGAAAATTTACGAATTTTAGGGGCTTCCTGTTTTGCTACCCGTTAATCATCGTTTAGGGACATCTTCAATCTTCGTTTAGGCCTCCGAAAAGTCAGTGCCGGCCCTGGATGATCGACACCTTTTCTAATATGTAGAATTAATGCCTTCCCCTAAATGCCTTAATAATTTCTTGAGCAGATCACCGCTAAGAGAACACTTTAAAGTTTAACTGGGGCCACAACCTAAAAACTTAGCCCATAGTTTGTTTAGCTCTTTAATGTAGATGATTTCAGCAAATTAAACATTAGTTTCATTTTATATCCTCTGTTTCATATTTCTGTACTGTGGATGTGTCTACATTCTGGGTAGTTCGGATTTTCTAATTTTCGTAGCCTATGTTTGACTATGTGTTTATACAATAGGTGAATATGACTATGATCAGAATAATTTGCGCAGAACAAATTCCAGCTACGAATCGTAAAACCCACGTTGAGGAAAGTATGGAAGAGCACCAGATTCGGCTTACTTCATTCAACCACTGGACCAAGTGGTCTGAATTTAGGTTTTGAAAAATTGGTTGACTAGAATCTAAGAAGAACTTCTTCTTTTTTCTTTTTCTTTTTTTTGTCTTTTCGTAATGGTGTTAGGTAACTCTTTACCCATCAAATTGAGTTTGGATAGAAAAACTTTTTCTTTTGAAAAGTTACTTTGTATGGAATGGACACAAACAATGATTGATCATCATAGTCTGTAGCTGTGTCTCTGTGTGTCCAACTACTGATAAAAGTGTTCCATGGAGTGTAAAACAAGATAGTTGAAGCAAGAATGCAGTTGAAAGAGAAAACTATCAACTCCCTTGAATACTACTACTACTATTCAGTATTTTCTTTGGGTGGATTGCCAGTTCTCACAAATTAGTCCATTGCAGAAATTAAGCAACTGTATACTTATGATCTCTTCGAAGGCCGAGATGGCAAAGTTTGGCCTTTCCAATCGCATCTTGGATTTCAAATTTGATTCCGAACGCGACAACCACATGAGTGATTAGATTAACTAGGCATTTCATTGTACATACCAAGAAGTCTTTTGATTGTTTTGCGTTTCAATCCTAGTTAATGAACCAATTTACCAAAGCACTTCCACGAATCTTGATTGTATTTCCTTCTGATCCTAGTTAATGAACCAACTTACCGAAGTAAAATTCCAAGAATCTTGCTACTTGGATGGAAGGTGATTAGTTTTAGGCAAGTAGTTGAAGGTGATAAGAGTTGAATAAGTGTTCCAACTCTTGATTATGTGAAACTGAAATGATAAAATCTCGATGACAGCTAGCATCCGGAATGTTGACAAGGTGACAGATGAATCCACTGTTAAGACACCTGAGAACCATGAAGAATCTCCCACTGAAGAGAAGAAACAGGATTCAGCGATGACACCTGAACCACAGGCAACTCCAACTGAAGAGGAGAAACAGGATTTAGAAATAGCTGCTATTCTGTCCGAACGACGGAAGGCTCTATTTGAACCGTTGGAATCCGTCAACAATGTAAATGGTAAACGGCCGTCGGCTGATAACTTACTTCCACCTCCAGATTTTGACTCTGCAAGCTATCCGCGAGGCTGGCTTATTGGAAAGAAGCGAAAGCTTGTAAATGTGGATGTTGTTGAGAGCATGCGGAGAATCGCTGTACAGGAAATGAATAGAAAGGTGCTTTTCCAATCACCTCATCTATCTAATGTATTTGGGGAGGGGGGGGGGGGGGAAATTGCCCCAAATATCTGGGTCATAATGCATTGGCAGCCGCACGATCATGTCTCTGTGTATTTCCAGAATCCAACCATATGATAAAAAAGATCCTAACCATATTGTGCAGCGGCTAATGCATGGGAAGAGGGAGACAGAATTCTTGGGTCTCAAGAGAGAGAGAGAGATGTACGCACAACAATAACGATTTGATTGTGGGTGCAGGACAGGGAGATTGATGGACTAAATGAACAATTGGAAGAAGATGCACGGTGCCTTGAACACCTGCAACTCCAGCTACTAGAAGAACGAAGCAAACGCACTGATGTAGAGAGAGAAAACGGAATGCTGCAAAACCAAATTGCTATGCTGATGAACATGTTACAGGAGAATGAAGCAATGGAGGATGAATAGGCCACGGAACGTTAATATTTCTCGCATCTTAACCTATTTTATGCTTTCATATTTCCACATACGATCGTAAAAATGTCCAGAGTTGTTTTTAACTACCTTCCAATATACTGGTTGCTTGTAATCAAGTTGTTTAAGATATTTTGTTTTGGTTGTTTTAGGCTTTTATGTCCGAATATTTCTTTTTTGATAGCTCTATATCCGGCCCAATGGACTAACTAATCTCACCATCCACTAGCGGGACACTCAACTAAAGACGGGACAAAGTCTTGTGAGTATGTATTAGTTCCAATGCAATAATTGATAGCACAAGGGTGAGAGTCAAAACTTCAGACCAAAAGCTTCCTAGACACTGATTACTAAGCGACTACCACCATCGTGCAAATGCCAATCCATGGAGGTCAAGTTTAGAAGTTGAGCAGGAAGTGCGAATGCCAATCCATGGAGGTCAAATTTAGAAGTTGAGCAGGAAGAAAAAAAGGCATCTCACATTTTTCCACCAGATGAGATAATCCCCCTTCTAGAGGCGGATACGAGAAGAGTAACTTTTGAGAGAGTGTAATCTGTTTTATTTTTCCAGTTTACCAAAAAAAAAATGTCCAAACTTTCTCCCCAATAGTCTCTGAGGCCTTTACTAGAATTTGTTCCTTACATCAAAGGGCCTTCAAAAGAAAAATCTCCTCCGGGCAACTTAGTAAAGTACCACAACAGAGATGTGTATTCACAATGAGTAATGTTTTAAAAGGACTACATTTGAATGAAAACCAGAAAGACCAGCTTCCAAAATAAAGCATGTCAGGATTCTTCATCAATGTCCATCTCTGAATCCCTAAACTTATCACAGAATTTAGCACAACTTGCAATGAAATGCTGTATTTACAATCCAGGAGAGAAGAGAACCTTTCGGACACGTGCTTTTCACATTTTTTTTCTTTTTCAGGTTAAAAAGAAAATCACTATCTGGCTTGATTGTCAAAATCTTCAGATATGTTAAACAAGAACCGCGGTAGAGACGCTATCCTTGGAAGATTAAGCAGCAGCTCCCCAACTGAGTCCTTCCTTGTCATGGCAGGACCCTGCTTGGAATCAGAGTTAGATTCACCATCTGGCATGACAAAATCCTCCCCAACCTTGTTTTTACCTGAGTGTGGTTCACCTGTTCTCTTGTCAACCATTACGCCAGTACTGCTATCACCTTTATTAACCTGCGAGTTTTGGGCTGTCATAGGATCCTTCTGAAGAAGGCAGCAGAGGGAATTGACTCTTGACATGATGCATTGCTCGTCAGAAGTTGAGGCATATTGAGAATCGCTGAATAAGAAGTGGCTAATCTCCTCCAGGATCTCCAGGCTTTCTCGCTCTTCTGCAGAAAGGGTGAAATTGTTGGATGTTCTCTGCTCTGAGATTCGATGTTCGATGTGGCTCACTAGGTCACTCATTGACATAGAGGAGTGGAGCCCAGGCACTTTTATTTGATCTTGATCAATAAGCCCCTTGAGTTCTTCGAATCTGCTGTTCCTGATTTCTTCGATAGCATGTGTGTCCATTACTGAATTCAAAGACCGACTTGGTTAGAGGCTTTGATGAAAAAACAAGGGGGTTAGAGACTTAGAGCAAGTACATGGAAGCTTCTTATTATATTCAAGGTGGTTTATAAAATACTAGTGATTACAGAACAAGCTTTCGCATAAGTAGCAGATTGCGGGAGCTTTAAAGCAATTACCAAAATATGAATGGATTAAAAACCATCTTCAATTGGATCAAGAACGCCTAGGTTTCTAACCAAATTCTATGAAGAATACCCCAGTTTCTGACCAATTTGATGGCTCTTTTTGCTAAAGTGTATGGCATGCAAGGAATAGGACCGGAGGGGGGTGGGGGGGGGGGGGGGGGGGGGGGTGTGGAGGGATGAGATATGTTGGAATCTGTCTAAATTAAGTCAGGAAATGAATGATGACCAAGGGCACTTTCTTTTTCAGATGATTCCATTCACCCAATATTATACTTCCAGATGACAATCGCCATGTAGTTAGTACCAGTGGCTTTTTCAGTGTTGGTGGTTGTCTACATGTTTAAGAGTTACAAGGCACAAGGAACTTATCTTACAAAATGGTTGGATCTCACAGATTTATCTAATTATACGCAGGCGTGGGGAAACAGTTATGAGTTTTGGTCCATCAGGTGACTACTTTGTCTTCCATCAACGGAGGGTTAAATGTAGGGTAAGTTAATGTCTGTTACGACTTAAGACATCAATGAAATGGCAAATGAAAGTCAGCTAAACAGTACTCAGGGGTTGTCACCAGATAATTAATAGCTAGTCTAATCCATAGACTAGTAGTCTAACCATATCTGATTATAGGAGAAAAAACAAAGCAAGGTAAAAAAAATTTATAAGTTCCAAACATAGGGGATAAGCAAAAACATACGAACATGCATTTAACAAAGATCACTACTGCATGATAGATTACTATATCACATTCACGAATGAGTTCAAACCTGAGCTAGGTGAAGGTGTTTCAAGGGGAAATCTTTCTGCAGGTCTACCGAGAAGATCTTGCCGGTCATCGGACAAGGGGGAAGACAGACCTCCAGATGGTGATGTAGCATCCCGCAAATCAAGATAATTCTGCCCCTCCTCACCATTCAAATCAATCCCATGGTTTGGTTCATCTGTGTCGTCAAACACAGAAACTCTTGGTTCAAAGTATGGTGATTCTAAAACTATTTCTCCTTGCTGACTCAGAAAGTTAAGGCGAGGATCACATTGCATAAGCTTTTCAAAATGCTTTCCTAACAATCCTTGAGGGCACTGCAGAAAATGACGCCTGTGGGAGCAAAAATAAGAATCCCAACTCAGTTTCCCAAATTACACTTCAGTCACAAAAGTCAAGTGCAGACAATATCTAGAAATGGTGATAAGAATGTCTGCACTGTCACATGGTACACTATGGCTAATGTATACAGTGTAAAGAAGCAGGGGAAAGGGGATCAAAATGTCCCATATTTCAACTGGCCTTCGGTTTAAAGAAAGATGGGCAGGGTGGAATCATATAGAAGCAGGGATGCAGAGAATAAATGATCCAATAAAATTCTAAAATTCACTTCAAGCATGAATAGAAGAAGCTCCTAATATTACCTATTTATCGTTGCCTGTCCACCAGTAAAATCTGATGTTGCTTGCCATAAGGTATGCTTTCTGGGTTGCGGATTGGTCTCCCTGAAGAACAGAGGTTGCCTAGCAAGCTGAACCAAGAGAAGAAAAACACCCCATTGTCACATCAGTTCAGGTCATAGTGCCAGCAGCAGTAGGAGAAGCAGCAGTACTACATTACTAACAAAAAAAAAGGCAGAACTAACAACATTCCAAAAGGGTCTAATTCAATAGAAAGAAGTAAATTACCACAACGTCCAAAGTCCCAGGTCCATCATCCGGGTAATTTGCCTTCAAAGCCACAATATCAGACCACTGAATTTCGATCTTATTCTTCAAACCGCCATCAAGGACTTCCCACACAAGCTTATGCTTTGCAAAGTAACACTTCCCAACCAAATCTCCTTCGTATCTTGATTTGTACTGCAATCCATTAAGATTACATTGAATATCACGTTGACAGCAAAGCGTCGATTACATTACAAATTTACAAGTAATTCAAAGTAATTGCAGTAGTACCTCCCAGGTCCCGATTCTGAGAAATGAAGCTGGGAAATTCGAAGCCTTGAGCTTATCAGAAGCAGTGGTACCCTTGTGCTCTTTCTTGGCATGAATTCCAACCTTAGAAGAATTTCCTTTCGCAAGCGTCATTTGGATCAAGTCCAAAAGTGATGGGGTTTTCTTGAGCCGCAAGCCCAACGGGCTAGGCTCATCCAGTGGATTGTATTGAGATGGTGGTATTGGGAAACTAACAGATCCCATATCACACTGCTGCAGCAGAAATAACCATTTGGTAAGTTAGGCTATGACTTATCATTACACAGCAACATATCTTCAATCATCATATAAACACAAGTTCAAAAAAAAACAAATCGAAGTATCGAAAATCAACTTGAGAATAAGATAGCTAGGGGAAATGGTTCATCTTCACTGTCCACTAAATATAATGAATCCCCTAAAGAGTCACAGACATTAGTGGCACTGTCAGCTGCATAGACCCAAAGGAGTTAGGTCTTTCCACCCTTGCTCAATTTTTTAGCCTAATTTGAGTAAAACGAGTAGAAGCTTCATTTGGCATAGAGCACTCCAATGGCCAAATTCGAATCTTAAGCATAAATTTGAGTAAAAGCTTCATTAATGGCATAGTTGTAAATTCGAGGAGGAGAAAATAGCATTCAAAAATTTGACTAGAGATTTTAGCCTCCCTTGATTTGGTTAAAATTTGAGTAAAACCCACTTTGATACAGGTTTGAGTCAACGGCTAGAGCGAGATTTTGGGGGTTTTACTCAGATTTTAGTTGTGAGTTTAAAGTTGAGTAAGGGCTCAAGATGGTCTAACACAAGTCATCCCATATCATCGCGGCACCATTTGTTTGTCTATTAAACGGTATTTCGAAACGAACCCCAAGGCTCAAGGGGTTGGCCTAGTGGTCAAGGCTCGGGACTTATTAGGAGTTTTCTCCCTCCTCGAAATCCATCAGGTGCTATAAACTCCATTGGCCCCCTTGCAAGTGGGCAGTGAGATTGGCCCCAAGATTAGTCGAGATGCGCGTAAGTTGGACACCTGAGTTGTCAGGAAAAAAAAAAAGTGTTTCCGAACGCAGAAAATAAGAACCGAGCCTAATGAAATCATTTCGCCAGAGTTTGGCTCAAAGACCATATCCCCACTCGAACCAAACAGAACCGATAGAAACTTTACTCACAAAACGAACTCAAGTATAAAACTTATTGCCACTCACAGTGATTTAAATAAATCCCGAACATAATCCTTAATCTATGATTATAAACAAACAAGACACATCATTTTATTTATTTAGAGAGAGAGAGAGAGGGGTCAGACCTGAAGAGAAGAAGAGAGCTTAGATCGCTTGTTGAGCGGGCCGTGTTGGTCTTCCAATGAATCCTCCACCTCCATCTTCACCGGAAACATTTTCCGGCCACCGGAACCCGATTCCGGCGAAGATTTTCCGGTATTCATCAACTGAACCATAGATCAACTGAAAAAATTACAACAAAGAATTAAAGTTTGTTAACCCTAACCGAGTCGACTCGGAGAATCTGAGCGAACAGAAATCCCTAGAACTTGCGTCTGTCTGTGTGCTCTGTTACCAGACAACTGATGGGTGCTTTCAAACCAGAACAAAGGGCAACTCGGTCATTTTACCCCACTGAACTGACGTCGGCAAATTTGGCGATATTCGGCGGAGATCGAGGTCACGTGGGGCACGTGAGCGCTGCGGATAAATTCGTGGGGCCCGCGGGTCGGGAAGCTTCCGGACGCCAGCGGCTGCGATTGGCTGGAGGTGACACCTGGTGACATCAAGCGGAGCGTGGGGACACGTCGGAAGCTGAATGGGGAACACGGGGCGGCTGTAGTGGGTAAAGTCCTGTGCTTTGGAGTTTGGATAATGCAGATCTTGTCGTCTTCTGACCGAACTTCGAAGCGCGCGTGGCCGATACGGATTCTTTTTGAAGCTTGAATGCCACGCATTTGAAAGCTCGAAAATTTATTCAATGTCCTAGGAGCACCGCTAAGTGATGCTTCAAACTTATCATCCATCACACATCTTTGTGGTTTTCTTTTTTCTTTTTTTCAATCGGAAATTTCCTTCTTTCTCACTATGGTGAATTTGTGATACATCTTTGCGGTTTTCACCACAAAATGTATAGAGTCTACATAAATATATGATAAGAAAGAATTTAAGACACCGTCACATAGTATCCCGGGGATATGGATTAATTACTCCTAAAGCTTTTGGAAATAGTTTTTTCTTTCCCTTTTTATTAGCGGTTTTCTAACCTCCGCTCATTAGGCAGAAAATAATATACATATAATTTCAAACAGTTTTGGATATCAATGCATATAGCTTACGGATATTAATACACTTTTGCAAATATCAATACACTTTTTTCGAATATCAATATACCTTTTATCTGTTATCCTACATTCTTTGGGTGGAGATTAGAATAATCCTTTGACTAGTTGTAGTAGGATCAAGCTTTTGTAAACGTAATTTGAGTATTTTTCTTTTTTGGAGGGATTACCCGTTTGAACTACCTCAACTATATTTTTTACCCGTCCAGACTAAACAGACCAACTTTTCACAAGTTTTTTTTTTTTTTTTTGTACCATCGTTGTTTTATCTTAATTTTTAGTATTAGAATTAGGTACAATAAAAAGTATTCTAAACCATACCATATTTCGACTTTTAAATACGTTGATTAAGTTGCAAAGCATGTAAAATGCTAATTTCAATTTCAGTAGTGGTACGTCATACTAGCATTTACCCGCCTGGACAGAAATGTCTTCTGGCCTCTCTACTAATCTACCAGTTTTTATGTAACTAAAGTAGTTGGTTTTTGAAGAGTATATTCAAACTCCTTTCCCATGCCAAGAACATAATTGTGTTTAGGGTCCATCGTTGTCAATGATGAATTACTACCATACTATTTGAGTAGATGGAGGAGACCATGTTGATGTATATACACTCTTCCATGCAAGTTGCTCACATAAAGGAGAAATCCTTTGAAGCATTTAATAATGGAATTTCAATTATTGTTGCCAACTTGTTCCTTCAACTTGATCTGAAAACTGTACAAAGCAAAGTTGTCAAATCCGTTCCGTACCGGCCGGTACCGGCCGGTACGTACCGTACCGGTGCGTAAACGGAACGCAAAAAGTCATGTTCCGTTCCGGTTGAAATACCGGCCTGTTCCGGCCAATACCGGGTGTACCGGACAATACCGGCCTGTTCCGGACATATTCCGGTGTTCCGGCCGGTACAAAATTACCCTCTTTTTTTTTTTTTTTTACATTTTATTTATGTTTATACTTAAAATATGGTAGATATATATTAAATATATATATAAAATATTAATTGCGGTAAATCCGGAACGGTACCGGGATACAGCCCGGTACCGGTACGTACCATTCCAGTAGTGAAAACGGTACGCTGGCCGGTACGGTATTGACAACTTTGGTACAAAGGTATTAGGTAGTACATTTTTAGGCCAACGTCACAAGGTGGTGGGTCTTGAGCAATATAATTACTAGTATTATCTTTAATAATTAATGTTTGGTTTGGGATAAGGTTGTTTGACGTGGAATTTGACCTTAGGAGTATTAATAAATCTCGAAGCATATTGTGTATTCCTTACTTAGAAACAAGGATGCTTCCTATGCATCTGAATTCAAATTTAAGTTGATGTAAGTTAGCCACCTAATTATGCCCATGGACTCTAGTCCAGCTAGCATTTTCTGGTTCTTCTCATATGAGAGGTTAGGGTTCGAGCCCTGTTGTGGGCGTTTGGGATTCGGGACTATGAATAATTTCTGTTAGACTGAAACTATTGCAGGACTAATCTGTTAACTCCCTGCCCCCGCTAACCCCGCTGAACAATATTGGCGAAAAAAAAAAAAAAAATTTAGCCACCTGCAAGGCCGGCTATTTAAGCAAGGATGGCCCTACATTAAACCTACCAAGTGGGGCCCAATTTAGGACTAGGATGAACAATACGGGCCTTGTTATTGGGCCTCTAAACGGGAAAAAAATATAAAATAAAATAAAGTGCGCTTTTGGGTTTCTGGAGGCCCAGAGTACATCTGCCATGGGCCATTTTCAAGTTTTATATGGGCATCATTTGCCATGGTACTTTCACTTAGATTGTTCATCACGGTTAAGATTTGGGCTACTCTCATTTTCCCCTCCTAAACCTTTTCTCTTATTTTTTTTGGGGGTAGACGAATGGAAATGGGCATCCAGTTACCTCCACCTGGTAGTATTATTCCGTCAACTATGCCATTATCTGTAAGGGACTGCACCGCATAGGTGTCGAGACTAAGCTAAAGTTCCACTTGTGGAATGGTGCTAAGGATATGTTTAATTATACCTAATAGTCGTCTCTGAAGACTCAAACCTGAGCCTTGTCTCACCAAAATCTTCCACTATCAATTCAACCAACCCCTCATTGATCACCGAAAGGTCCGAAACCTTATGAATGTATAAGTAATGGACCCCTAAAATATCAACTGCTGAAATTTGATCTACAAAGCCAATTAAATTGTACTAGCAATGCGGCCCCTTAATTAGGGCGTGATTGCACTTGAGCCACCACTCACCAATTCATGATGACACATCTATACTCACCAATTCATGATGACACATCTATATCATATGAGGCACACTACTAGTATAACTTAACTCAATCTAGTAAGCAAGTCCTTCCCATTAGTCTCCAATTCTTAACATTAAAATCTTTTGTATTTTTATCTCCAAACTTGCTTACACATACCTCGAATAATTTTTGAGAAATCGATCTCATCGTTCATTAGAGGAGGGCTCAATTAAAGTCGAGGTAAACAAACTAGCTCCAAGAGTTGATACCATCTAGAAAGTATTGAAGCTGAGACTTATGAAGAGAGCAAACTCTCGAATCCAGAATCCCTGATGTTAATATGTCAAGGGATATAAACCAAATTGCAGTGTATTATAATTTTTTCCCCCCAATATTGTATACATCAGCGAGAGTTAGCGGGGTGTTAATATGTTAGTCCACTGAGAGTTCAGAAGCTGTCCAAAGCTATGAAACCCAACTCCGTCCCTTGTGGGGCTTGAACTCCTGCCTCCACTGAGGGAGGAGGTGAACTTTTCACCAGTACTAGCGTGGAAGTTCCAGTGTACTATAATTTTGCGATGTAAATCCTTATACCAAATGCATAATAAAAACTTAAAAATTCAAACACAGCATGTCAAACAAGAGGGTTGATATGGTACATAAACGTGTCCATGAGAAAAACATATGAACGGTCAATGAATCTAGACCGATGTGAATTTGGATCGTTCATGCGTCTCTCATGCACACTTTCAGTATCCTAATACTTTGTGTCAAGTGTCAACCAATAGTCATCTCGCATGTCCCCAACCTTTTTGTGCCCATGGGTCATGAAGGGGGTTCGGATCCAGTCCAGTTTGGTTCATTTGTTGCATTCGAGCTAAGGGTGTGCAAAAAACTCGTGGCCCGACCCAAAGGGTTTCGGCAGGGGCCTAACATGTGGTTCGGTTGGGTACGGGTACATTTTTTGAAAAAAAATCAGTTTTCGATTCGGGGTACTGTTTTTCTTACCCGACCCGACCCGACCAAAATCGACCAATTCATATAGATTACTTTGGTTTTGGCCGAACCCGACCGGACCACAAAAATTAGGCACGCGGACGGTTATTTCCACTCGTTAGGTTCGGGTTCGGGGCCAAAAAAATCGATACCCGACATGTCGGGTTCGACCCTAATTCGAGCCGTCCAAAAGTGTTAGATGGCTCAGATTTGTTCGGCTTTATTTTTATTATAAAATACCCAAAACACCCAGAACAAATTTAAACCGTCTAAAACACTTTTGAAAGGCTCGCATGCAAACAAATGGGCCAAACTGGTTCAAACAAATGGACCAAACTGATCCGAACAAATTCGATTGAATCCTTTCCCGGTCATGACATAGTAGAATAACTCAACTTTGATGTACTCCGTGATGTGTGCAAGTCCCATTTATGATGGAAGCAAAGGACAAACCCCCAAACACCTCTCTCACTCTCTCTCTTTCTCCTGTGTGTTGGTAAAGAGAGTAAAGAGTGACAGCTGATTCCGTGAAGAAGAGAGGTTAGAGCCCCTTATCTTGTTGATAGCTCACCAGACCAATAAAATGGCTCTAAAATCACAAGCCCACCTAGCAAACAACACTAGTCGCCCTCTCTCTTTCCCCAATTAGTATCCACACCACGTGAATCCCCAATAATTTCTCATGCACCCAGTGGGTCCACCCATTCTCCGTCCCAGACCCCTTTTGTTTTCATTCCAAAATCCAACTCCCAACAATCTCTCTCTCTCTCTCTCTCTCTGTTTCCTCTGTTTTCTTTTTCTCTCCGCAACCCATTTCTTATCTTCTCATGTACTGCCCCTCTGCAATGGCAGGAGCCACGTTTCTTCTGCCATTGTTGCTCTCGGTCCTCCTCTTTCATCACAGTTTTGCTTATGAGGAGGAGAAGATAGTCCTCCCATTGAATGAATTTGGGTGGAGACAGGACAACAGTGGCATTCCCAGTTGCTCTTCTCAGAAATCAAGTGAGTCTTAAACAAAAAAAGAAAAACAAAGGTCAATGATTTTCATAAACATTAGTGGCATTCCTTTACTTTTTATTTTTTTATTTTTTTATAGCTTTATTTATAGTATAGCTCTTTGCTTTGGGATCTGTTTTCTATAACTGCTTTTCATGCTTTCTGCAAAACATCTCTCTCTCTCTCTCTGTGGCAATTAGGATAAAAAGCTTAGCTTGTCTTGTCCTTGTTCAAAACTTGTGGGTGGTGTTATCAATTCCTCTATCTAATTCTACTTTAGTGCTTTGCGTTTACTTTTGGGGAATTTATTATTAGTAAACTAATTTGAGTCTACGGATGCCATAAGAAGATGTAATGCTTGTTAGTAATTTTTTAGTGGCAACCACTGAATTGAAGGTAAATTGATGGAAAGGAATTAGTTCTGGCCGCTAATTTTGTCACTTTTTTTTTGTTAACGTCACTCTACCGCAAGTGTATTTTTGGTGCAAAAATATACTTGTAAAAAAGTAACGTTAACAAAAAAAAGGAGCGACAAAATCATTTCCTTAGTTATTGGATACATGTTCTTAGGATATGCAAGACATTGCTGCTACAGAACTAAAAAAAAAAACCCTAATTGGTTTTCACAGGTGACATTAGTTAATGTTAAACCCCGTTCTGCTATATTTTGAGTTAAAGGTGATGTATTGTGAGAGAATGACATGTCTCGTAAAACAGAAAATAAGTACTTAAAAAGTAAGAACCTTAGCGGAACGGGCCTTAGCACATTTGCTTTGATGGTCTCCATTTATTTTCTTTCTGTGTCGATAACATGGGTGTCTAGGCCAATTACGTGACTAATTTTGAGATTCTAAAGTTAAAACCAAACAAACTTTTAGTGGCCCAAATTTTTTGAAATTTGCTTGCGGTGTTTCGATATGAGTTGAACCTGCCAGTATGGAGAGTAAACTCCTTTACTTGCTGCGAGGGCTGTAAATGAACCAAATAGCTCTCAAGCTCAGCTCGACTCGTTAACGCTTGGTTCGGCTCGGCTCATTTAGTAAACGAGTTTAGCCGAGCTCGAGTTTTCGGCTCGTTTAGTAAGCGAGCCGATTGGAACTCGGCTCGTTCGACAAAAGTTCGCTCGTTAAGGAAGGCTCAGCTCAATTAAAGATGCGCGTTTAGTAAATAACTAAACTCGACTCATTAAGACTCGAGCTCGGCTCAAGCTCAAGTTTTTGTCTCGTTTATTAAACGAGCCGAGAGCTCAAACTCGACAAAATTCGGCTTGTTTACGGCCCTACTTGCTGCCTTTCTGTCACACGACCCACCTTAGGATTAACGGTCTCCCTTTCTGCATCAATGTTGTGCTAGAATTGAAGAAGTTGTCTTTCCTTGGGGGGGGGGGGGGGAGGGGATTTCAACAGATTTGGGTCCATGAATCATTTATTTATTTTTAAATAAATTAGCTTGATATTAAAATATTAAAAAAAAGATAACCGAAGGCACATGTTTACAAGGGGCATACCCCAAGCAAATAAAAAAACTAAAAAAATCTAAACAAAGCAAAAGAGATATCCGATGACGCTCAATGCACACTTCAAAGAAGCAACACAATTCTAAAAGGCAAGCCTCAACCACCTAATTAAGCCCCAAGTACATAAGCCCTCAGAGCTTTTAACATTTTTATCTTCTCGTGAAGCTTCCTTTTATTTTCACCTCGAAAGGATGAAGATTCTCCTACCAAAGGATTCGAGCCATGCCTAGGCCCTACAAAGTCGCCTTCCAAAGGAATCCTTGGAGGCTCTCGGAAATGTGTAGATCGACAGGGAGCCACAGGGTCATTCTAAGGAACCTCTTGTTTTTTACTAGCCGGATTATGAATGGGTATAATCGGAGAAGTATAAGACACTTGGTCCTCACACATGAATAATCGTTAGTGTCACACGACTTCAGCACATCAAAACAACTAGAAGATACCATCACCGAAGGAGGCACATTCCCCATATCATCTTTCCTTGGCACATCGGAGGAGGCACCCGAATGGCAAGGAGAGGAGGTAACCAAAGGCATGCTCGGAGGGGATCTATGGTCTTTCTTCCTCTTAACTTCTTCCCACGCTTTATCTTCGTTTTCAACTGGCTCCTTGAAAATTAATGCTAGAAGAATAATTTTCTTCATTTATCTTCTATAAGCTAGCATAAAGTTTTGATTTTTTCCCGTTGGGAACTCATCAAATCCCTGAAGGTTAATGCCAAGAACTTACTTCTTGTACGTTTTGAAACCTTTTTTCTTTATTTTTATAACTGGATGTCGGGCCAACTTACGCGCATTTTTTTTTTAACCCGTGTAAGGCGGAACTAAAATGCGATTTTAAAGATTTTATTTTTGATGAATTTTAGGGAGAGGGAATGGTGCCACTATATTGGAAATGAAACACAGAGACTCCTGCTTCAGACCCATGAGTGACTGGAACCAAAGGCACACAAACCGTCTAATTTCAGACAATAACCGAGTTGAGTCACTGCAATACCGGATCAGAAACGCGGTTTCCGGCCAACTCGATAGCTTCTCACAGAGCCAAATCCCACTCACTTCAGGCATAAACCTCCAAACCCTGAACTACATTGTCACAATTGAACTGGGTGGCAAAAACACCACGGTTATAGTGGACACAGGAAGTGATCTCACATGGGTCCAATGCCAGCCTTGCAAATTGTGTTACAATCAACAAGACCCCTTGTTCAACCCTACCACTTCCCCCTCATACCAATCAGTCACATGTAACTCAACTACTTGCCAATCACTCGAATTCGCCACCGGGAATTCTGGACTGTGCGGAACCGAAAATCAACCACCAACTTGTGACTACTTAGTTAGCTACGGCGATGGGTCCTACACTCGCGGTGAGTTGGCCAGTGACAGGGTCAAATTCGGAACTACCGCGGTGGAGGATTTCGTTTTCGGGTGTGGGAGGAACAATAGGGGATTGTTTGGGGGAGCTTCTGGATTAATGGGACTCGGAAGGAGTGATTTGTCATTGGTTTCCCAGACTTCTACCTTGTTTGGAGGTGTTTTTTCGTACTGTTTGCCTTCAACTGATTATGAGGCATCAGGGTCTTTAATCCTAGGCGGGGATTATTCAGTTTACAAGAATTCAACACCAATTTCTTTCACCAAAATGGTTCAAAATCCACAGCTTTCGATTTTTTACTTGGCAAATCTCACTGGAATAAGCATTGGTGGGGAGGCTTTAGATGCACCGATGTTTGGCAACAGTGGGAATGGAATCCTGATTGATTCGGGCACAGTTATCACACGGCTTGCACCCTCGATTTATAAAGCAGTGAAGGATGAATTTGTGAAACAATTTTCCGGGTTTCCGACTGCACAAGCGTTTTCGATATTGGACACTTGTTTCAACCTCACCGGATACGAAGAAGTGAACATTCCTACTATAAGGATGCATTTTGAGGGTGGCGCTGAGCTGAATGTGGATGTTTCTGGGATTTTCTACTTTGCGAAAGCGGATGCATCTCAGGTCTGTTTGGCCATCGCGAGCCTGTCGTATGAAGATGAGGTCCCGATTGTTGGGAATTTTCAGCAGAGGAACATAAGGGTTGTATATGATACTAAGGGATCTATGTTGGGATTTGCAAAGGAGGCTTGCAGTTTTGAGTGAAACAGAAGATCGGGTTATGCGTTTGTTGTGAATATATTTGTTTGAACCGCGATGCCAAGTGACCGCGTTGGCAACATAGTAATCCAAGGCGTAATTTTGTGTTACAAGAATATATATATAGGCGTCTTTATTATCCGTTTGGGGGATGGTATAGAATACATGGATGGAATTTGTGATTTTGTGAGTGTTTAATTGTGTCTGTGTAATTTGATTGTGTAGAAGAAGTGAGAAACAATCAAGTCTTGTATTTGTTTCCTGTAAAACTTGTAACCTTGTAAATGCCTATTGCTTAGGAGCAGATCAGGTAGCTGCTGGAACTCTTCAATCTTGGTGATGTTGTAAGACTTGTCGCGATTTCTTCGTTTTGTTTTGATTTGTTTTCGAAGATCAATTGGTATTCTGAAAGAACTATGACAAATTGATGGCAGATTTGATGCTGAATCATGTTGTGTGGATTAATGCTTTTTTGCAGGAAGTATGTTGAATCTGAGAGAATTTTTTACGATTGATTTTCACATAACAAGCAACACTAAGACTGCATCGAAAATTCTCGGATTTTGAGCTGCTGTTCTTTCACCACAAGTTGGATAGCATAACCCAACAAAACCAAACCAAATTGAGGCTTAAGTTCCAATCAACTGGGTCGGCTACGTAAATCTGTTGTTTCTAGTAATCAGATTCATGCCGTAAGGATCTAACGGGATTTTTTATGTGCCGACTATAAGTTACTTATCGAACAACCATCCTCCTTTACCCGGACTTGGGACCGGGTGTCACACAGATAAGACATGAAGCGTGACGTGGCGGATTCGTTGGATAGCATAAGGGAAAGGTAAAACCAACATGTTCCATTCTCTGAAGCTACAAACTGTTTGCATTTGATTGTGCAGAACTTACACTTGGCTCCAGAGTGTGGTCTTAAAAGAAGTGGTGGGATTGATAATGCTAGAGTTTGGGCACCAGTGTAATGTATGCTAGAGTTTGGGCACCAGTGTAATGTATGCTGTGTGAACAACTCAGAAAAATTTGAGGCTGTTTCAGTAAGTAAATTGATCATTAAAAATTGATCACAACTTCACTCATACCCAAACCATTTTCAAAAACTTGACTGTGAAATTCTCGTAATCTCAATCCGTCTGTTTGTATTTGACTGTGAAATTCTCATAATCTCAATCCGTCTGTTCGTATTTTATTGCTATCAATGAAATGTTACTTTCTTTGTTAATGAAGAAAAAGCATTTGACAGCAAAAGGACTTTTGTAGGGGTCTAAATTGAGCTTTCTACACAGGCGAGTGATGAGTAAGGACTAGATTTTTACATTCTATTTGATAATTTAGTGCCTGGACTACTTTAGGCATACCTCGACTAATTCGAGACCTTGAAACTAATGACCGAACTAACCTATAGTAGCTGCAAGGGTTTTTTGCTGGCTGTGAAGTTGAACTGCAAACTTGGCAGAGTAAGCCCTAAACAAGTTACATGCTACGTGTTTCCACTCGCTGTCTAATGACTTACATGTCACCCTACGTATAAGCCTCAAAGAGGTGGAGGCTCCATATTTTAAAGGTTGTTAATGTCATAGTGATTATTCTTTCGCTTTTCTTATTTCGTCTGTCTCATAAAGTTAGGCCTCTACGAAATTACGTGCAATTTTCGAACTGAAAAATAAGGTACTCATTGAAATAATTTTGTGTGCAATATGGATTTTGTTTGATAAATCTTGATGAGATCTTTTGAACAGTGCAAAAAATTTTGAAAAATTAATTTAGTAAATATACTATTTTTAAGTTTGAAAATTGCACATAGTTTCGTAAAGGATTAACTTTATGGGACGGATGGAGTACCTTAGTACCAAACCTATGGGAAAAAAGAAAAAGAAAAAGAGAGGTGTGGGGTGGGGTGGTGTTCTATTGGGATCGAATCTTCCCCTTTTGGGCCTCTTAGGACTTGGATGAATTGAATTAGCCCTCTTCTACCTGGCTTTGCAAAAGTAGCAATCGGTTAGTGCCAAGACGGCCGAAGTTGGCCAGAAGACACTTCGATGACTAAGTTAGTGCTAAGCTTGGGAGAAAGAGAGCACAAAACTTAGTTCAGGAGAAGACATACCACCACTGACAAGACCAGATCAGTGCCACGTGGCAGGACTGAGTCGTCCCGTACCGGCACGTCTCTGCCCCTTCCAGGACAACATGTTCTCAAATGACACGTCACCGCGCCAAATGGTCGGACCGTGATTGGTGCCACATGGACGGGCCGAACAGATAAGCATCAACATGCTTAACTTCCATGGGACATTGCATGCTGCGCATGACCCGACCGGATACATGGTCCCCCATTGAGCCCTAGACCGGGCGATCATTCTGGTCACCGATGGGCTTTGCTCATCTGATCAATTGGGCCTGCGACAAGTTTGGGCTTGATTATCCGATCCGAATGGCCTACCCGCCACCCGGCCTACTCCAAGAGGCATGGTATTGATTGGTTTCACTAGAAGCTATCTGCAGCAGCAGCAGCAGCAGCATAAAAGAAAGGAACTTCATTACCAGCTGCCTAGGAGGCTTTCTATTTCACAAGCCTGGACAAATTCAATGTGAAATGGGAGAGATGATTGGGGTCCTGTTTTGCAGTTAGAAGCTATAAAAAAACTCAACAACCAAGAAACAGAAAAAGGCATCCCATTTTGAAAATCCTTGAATGCTATCACCAAAGTAGAACACTACAAATCTCACACACCTCAAATTGATGACAATGTGATGTGTTTCTGACTTGACTCTCTCTCTCTCTCTCTCTCTCTCTCTCTCTCTGGTGAGAAACTCCCCTACTGCTGGGGAAATAGATGCCCTTAATTATGGTCAATTAGAGACTAACATGAATGGCTAAATCCTTGTGCCTACCCATCTACTGCGTAACTGTCCCTCCATAAACCAAACTACGTAGCCCTAAACCACCTAGCCAGCTATCCAATATCTTTCAGCTTTAATTCCTAGCGAGCCCTCGTCCACCCAATAGAGGATTATCAAGCTCGCTCGATTTGAGATTTAGAGTAATTTTTTTTTTTTATAACGGGGAAATAGCGCTACAGCCAAGCCACTATAAAGACCCGATTGCGCAACCTAAACCTCCGGGGGAGCTAGCGCGGCTACACCAGTCACGGTCCCCCACCTACTGCAGGGTACTCACCCAGTAGGGAATCAAGCTCCAGACCTTAAGGAGTACTCCCAAAGCCCGGGCATCCACCCGAACCACTGGGCAACCCCTGAGTGTGTGGTTTAGAGTATGTTAAAGCTTTCAAGCTTGTTTATACTATTATGCATATCATTACCTAATTATCTTGAATGATTTTTTAGCTAGTTGAATACACATCGAGCTCAAATAACTTAGTTTGTCTTGCATTTGTTACCGAAATTTGAATTTGAGAAAGAATTCTGTCACTGAAAATTAGCATGGTTCAATTAAAAAATTTATTTTAAAAAGAGTGAAATTCATTGTAGAGCTTTGCTAACATTTTTATTCTTTACCTTGATAACTCCCATCTACAAATTTATAACCGATTTGTTTTTCAAATATGTTAGAAGAATTCTACACTAACCCTACCCCAAAACCCTACCTAACCCATTAACAAGAGTATTAACTTCTCCCCATGGAGATCAAACCCACAATCTAACTGCAAACTAAGTGCAGCATCGTTAGGCCAAGTGCCCCGGTTATTTATAATCGAATTTCCGGCATCTAAAAATTAAAATGAAGAAGAAAAAAATAAATGAAGGCAACTAAAATAGGCATATTCGAAAACTCCCCGATGGCTAGACTTGTGGTGTCATTTTATCAACTCCTGGTGGCATGCATTCCAGGGCAACCTCTTGGGAATGGAATGAATTTTGTTAAATCTTCATGGTGAGGAAAGAGACATGGGCCAATGAAAAATTAAGCAAAATGAATGTGGTCTGCTATAACATTACAAGCCTTTCCTCATAGTATATAAGGACCATATATAAATTTGGCTAAAAATGTACAAACCACATTACTACCTTATAGTTTGATTGAGAACAAGATTATTCTTTCTTATTCGTTTTATGGACACGTTAATTAGTGATTTATACTTTGAGAAAGGAAATGATTTTGGCACTCTTTATTTTGATAATCACACTACAATGTTGTCTCGTAGTGTTCAAAATACACATAACATGATTTTTGTCACACACTAAAAGACAAATTTGAAGGGTGATTATCAAAATTTGGAGTGTCACATGATCAATCATTTTCCTTTGAGAATTGTAGGTACTAGTACTAAGTACATATATAAATGGGTTCCTCAAGAAAATTCATTTTATAGAAACACAAAAGGGAAAATGCATACATTAAGGAAAAATCATTAATTTGAAGTACATTTGCTCTTTTCCCTTCTATATAGATGAGGCCCATGAAACTCCAATTGGGACAATAATGTTTTTTTTTTTTTCTAAGCAAAAAGATAATGTTAATCTTCATAAACGATTACAAAGATTAAACCGAACAAGGGCACACCAGCTAAAAGTCACCCAAGACCACCGAAAAGGGCCGGCAAGGCGCCAACCAAAAAAACCAAAACCTGAGAAACTCCAAACTGAAACACCCAAAAAAACCAACCCCCAAACCCAAAACTCCACAAAAGGCGAAAACCAACAGAAACACCAAAACCTAAAAGAAAAGCTCCAATCCAAACCCCAAAGACCATAACTCCACAAAAGCACATACATACTGGAGCGAGATTCCAAATCAAAACGATGGACCAACGCCAAAAACAACAAAAACGCACTAAAGGCCTCTAAAACTCCAAAGATAAAAGAAGTATTTTCCTCCCAATCCCATGTGTTTCAGTTTTTTTTTTTTTTGGAACATAATGTTATATAGCCTGTATGCTATGGCAACATAATGGGCCCATTCAAAAGTCCATGCCTATTGTAGTAGGTTAGCATCAAGCGGTGATCTACCATAAAAATAAAAACTATAAAGTGGTCCAAATCTTAATTACTAGTTGCCGATTTCTATGGTTAGCTAAAGGTTAGTTGGTAAGTAGGTTTTCCAACTTTCATGCTATTCTTTTTCAAATGATGAAAAGGCCTATGTTCACAAAATATTTTACCCTACAATTACAATTTAATTAAAAAAATGCCTTTGTTTTTTTTATCAGAAAGGCAGATAGTTCATGCTATATCTATATCTTTTACCAAAGTTAGAGGGAGAGTTGAACTCCTGACATAAACCAAGTCATTAACGTTCTTTACAAACTAAATTAGCTCTATGCTTTGAGCGTGAAAGAAACTTAAAAATCACACGGACATAAAATATATATAAAAAAAAATGTAATTTATTTAGACAGATGACACGGTGGTGACAGTTTTAATCCCTCAAATTAGACTTGTGTATCAGTCTTGGAGAGTTAAAAAAAAAAGGGATAGACTTGTGTATCTTTTTTTCTTTTTTTTTATCCACAACTTGTGTATCAATATTGGATAATTAAATAAGACTACGCTCAGAATTACTAGAGAAGGGCATGTTTCATAGACCAGATTAAGATGTGATCCGATTACAAATCCGTCAGGCATTTGAATTCAAACATTTGCTGAATAGATTACAGGGCAATAGAGAGGAAAAAATTGTTGGAAATGTGATTTATAATTATAGATCGGCTAAATAAGCCATTTGGCTTTTACTTTTTGTCCTTATTTAAATTTTTTTCGTATTTGTTAGTTTTTTATCAATTTTTTTGGGGATTATTACTTCTTTTTGACAAGAGGAATCTAAAAAGTAAAAAATTATGATTGAAATCCAATTTTTTTTGAATAAAGACGAAAAAATTGGCTTATTGACTTATTTCTGTCTGTATTCAAAAAAATTAAATTTTGATCGTAATTTTTTACTTTTTAGATTCCTCTCGTCATGACGAAGTAATAATCCCCAAATATTTGACAAAAAACTAACAAATGCAAAAAAAATTTGAATAAAAACAAAAAAAAAAGCCGAGCGGCTTATTTAGCCGAACAACTATTTATAGTCCTAGTAAAAGGACAATTGACTAATTCCAAATAGCAAATAAGGGCATTAATAGGCCGGAAAAAAAACCCACACCAGTTTCAATATAAGCACACACATAGTAACACAAAGAAGTGAGGAAAAAGAAGAAAAAGACTCCCACAAAGCCGCTTCTAGACGGCCACAATCTCCACCTCCCCTGCCGGCTCTTTCTCTCTCTCTCTCTCTCTCTCTCTCTCTCTCTTAATTCCTTTATATGCCCTCCCATAGGAATACACAGCCGTATTAAAACATTGCCATTTCATCCCCCCTCCTCTCTCTGTCTACACCTTTCTTGCGTGACATTTTGATGGGGAAGATCTCGCAGCAGAAAATCCAGAAACAGGGCTCGATTACCAGCAGCAGCAATAGCAACAGCAAAAGCTCGGCGACGACGAAGGTGAAGAGAACGCGAAAGAGCGTCCCGCGGGACTCTCCCCCGCAGCGCAGCTCGATCTATAGGGGTGTCACGAGGTACTATATAAATTATATAATTCGCACCACTGTCGTAAATATTAGCCCATCTTAGTCTACTTATCGGTATCGGTGATACGGTACATTAACTAGTCGATATCCGGCGTACCCGTAAAAAATTGCTCTATGATTTTAAATGGTATGATGATGATACAGAGAGATCAAAGAGTTTTTGGTTTCGTTTTTGGTATAAGTTTGGTTTGGGTGATTGGTTTTCAGGCACCGGTGGACGGGCCGATACGAAGCTCATTTGTGGGACAAGAACTGCTGGAATGAGTCACAGAACAAGAAAGGAAGACAAGGTTTATTTGATGATTTTAACCTCTCTGTTTTTTTTTTTTTTTGCCTCCACAATTTTCACTTGATTATTATTATTATTATTGGTTTCTAAATTTTGTTTTTGTTGTTTCGGGATTCTGTTCTTGATCGGTGGAATTCAACTGAAATGCAGTATATCTAGGTGAGTTTGTTATATTGTTGTTAGCTCCTTTCTTGCTTATCTTCAATTATTTTCAAATATAACCCCCAAAATAAAATAAGGTAATTGATTTCTAACTCTCCTTTTTTTGTGCATGTAAATTTACAATATGGTCATTTCTCTTAGGTAAAAAAAAAAAAAAATCACACATTCAAAGGGGCAATCTTGTAACTTCACATGCAATTGAACAAAAAAAAAAAAAAAACAGTGCAATTACAAGAAGATAAGTGTGAAAATCACAACCCATAATCGTTCACAGAAAGAAATTGAACATTTTAGCTATAGCTTGTGCCTAGAAGCACTACCAACACAACTATTCGTGAATTTGAACCTTTTAACTAAAGATAAAGAAAATAAATACTTGTCATAAAATGAATAAGACTTCTCTCTGGTAATTAAATTGAACTTAAATTTTGTTTAATAACGTCAATAAATTCCGTAGGAGTTGTATCCTGGAGCCGCCGGCGTATGTTTTAAAACGAATTCGCCGGCCCTCCCACGTGAAAATAAATTAGAAGCGGTTGACTAGAGAGAGAGAAGCCAATGGCAAAAATAAATGAAGTAAGAATTGAAGTGTTACTTTTGGTCTGTCAATGGGAGCTTACTATACCCAATATGTGATATTTAGGGGCCTACGACGACGAAGAAGCCGCAGCACATGCATATGACTTGGCCGCATTGAAGTACTGGGGACACGACACCATCCTTAATTTCCCAGTAAATTCCTTTACCCAATTGAATTCATTTGCTTTCGATGGAGTATAATTTTACGCTATTTTTGTGCTATATTTATTTATTTATTTATTTATTTATTTTGTGATGGGATGTGATGTGAATTATGTAGCTATCAACATATCAAGAAGAGCTTCAAGAGATGGAGTGTCAGTCCAAAGAGGAATATATTGGGTCTTTGAGAAGGTACATATCCACGTTAATTGAAGGATATATGTCACTTTAAAAAAATACGAAAATGGTAAGTACATGAAACCAAACAAAAAAACTTCAGAAAAACAAATTAACGGTTCAGATTCAAAGAATTGGTCTTCTAGAGAAGAGTTCAGGGAAGAGTTTGTTTTCTTGGAGGGTTTTTGTTTTAGGTTTCGTGGACTGTACCAGGTCTGTTAAAAAAAACGACTCATTTAATTTTTTTGAATTTTATTTACAGAAAAAGCAGCGGATTTTCTCGAGGAGTCTCCAAGTACAGAGGCGTAGCAAGGTATGAAAAGAATGAATAATAGTCTTTCAAGTTTGATTCTAAATCTTGACATACAAAGACATTTTAATTAAACGTACCAAATACAAAATTGTTCTTAAAATATAGGACATTAAATTATAGTATCCGGTGAAACTAGATCAAATCTGCGTACATTGTGATTCATTTTGTTGATTTGTGAGAGAAACGCCATGTGTCATTAGGGATGGAGGTATTAAGAGGCCGGCAGTGGCCAGCCCTACTTGAAAATTATGTTTGTAATAAATACTTTTGATAGTTCAATCACGTAACACATAGATTTTTACTCATATTCTAAATTTATGGACTAAAATTTACTCTTACTACGCCAAATTTTACAACGTTCAACATGCGTACATGATAATATATTATTGCATTACGATACTACGTAACATTAATATACAGATATCAACGATATCTCTAGATTTCATTCTTCAAGTTGTCAAGGACTTATATATACAATAAAATAAAAACGTCACCACGACCTATCTTATATGCAATATTAATAACCAAAGCTAATTGGTAAATATCATCATACAAATTAAAAATTCCTTCTAATTTGACATTTCTATAACTTCAAAAAAAAAAAAAAAAAGATATTAATAAACGTCACCACTTATTCAAATCGATTTTGTGGTTGATTTCATATAAAGAAGATCACGTAACATCCATTACCTTTTTAAATATCTAGTTTGACTAAACTCCTCTCCTGTATGTCATTAGATTTTTACAAACGTCACCACTTATTCGAACAGTTGATTATGAATTATGGTTTGGTTTTATATTAAAAAAAATAACGCGTTAAATATATTAACTTTTCTCGTTGAGGTGAATCTCAGAGCCGGCACCGGGGTAAGATCCACAAGACCTCGGGCTTGGGCGACCTCCCACCGGGGTTATGTTTTGATTTTGATTTTTTTTTTT
The DNA here is from genome assembly GCF_030253575.1 of Rhododendron vialii. NCBI lineage: Eukaryota > Viridiplantae > Streptophyta > Magnoliopsida > Ericales > Ericaceae > Rhododendron > Rhododendron vialii. Next base: position 31,311,799 of record NC_080564.1, on the reverse strand, counting down.
ATGTAATTCAAGCCAAAAGCACAATGTAACATTGATTTTTTTTTTCTTTTTAACTTGTATTTCTTTTATTTTTTATGACTTGATAATAAAAAAAGAT